>NC_133971.1:68916554-69517665 GCF_031877795.1 Strix aluco
AGAAGGTTCCTTAAAGTCAGTATACAAGCCACATAATTATGAATAATTCATGAGATAGTAAAACTCCTAGTTCTGATCACAGATGGAGACAAAAAAAATGCCTAGACAGCACACCTTCCCAATCTCCTTTCAATAACAGACCAGTTAAGGGGAAAACCCTGTATCCAATCAAACCCCAAATATAATCACTTTCAAACAGTATTATTTTATCATTATTAATGTTATGAAGTGCTTATAATTGAAACTCATCAAATCACTGTAAGTTCAAGAGCAATTAGCAATTCCCAGATGACAGTCTTCATCATGTGAAGAAAAGAGTTTTCCAGATCTTCTTCCTCTTCAGAAAACTAGCTCATTTTTCTTTTCTTGTCAGTGTATTGGGTGTCTGTGGCAAGGCACCTTCAGTGTGGGTGTTGCGGGGTAGTGTTTGTGGAAAGACATCAGGGGCTGTGTCATTCCAGACACAACTGGTTTCACCTGGCTGTGGTGGACCCACCACAGGACACAACTGAGCCTGTCAGTCAAGTGTGGTGTCACTGTAAAAACGTGTTTAACAAAGGGCAAAAAATGCCAGACATAGAAAGAACAAAATCAGTGAGAAAGACCAGAGGGAATACCAAGGTCAGAGCAGAAGGAGAAGGTGCTCCATGGTGGAATATATCTCCAGACTGCAAGTCATGAAGATGCAGTTGGTTATAACTGAAGGAACTTCAGATCATAGAGAGACCACACTGGAGCGAAGAAAATTGTGAGAAGGAAGGAGCAGCAGAGAGGAACTACTGCATAATGACTGTAAATCCCACCTGCCATGTCCTCCTGTACTGCTGTGGTGGAGTGGGGGGGCAGCCAATGATGTCTAGAGTGAAGATAAGCTTGAGAAAGTGGGGAAAAAAGGGGTTGTTTTAAGATTTTTCTATCAGTTTCCCACTACCCAAACGAGTAATAACATATATATTTTAATTGACAATAATTTAACCTAATTTTCCCCAAGTTGAGTCTGTTCTGGTAAGAGCAATTGGCAAGCTATCACCCTGTCTTTATCTTAACCTGCAAGCTTTCTCAATCCTTTTTCTACCTCTCATCCCACTGGGACGTCAGGCAGGAGGAAGCAGCAGCTGGGTAGGCACTGGCTGTTAGCCAAGGCTAACCCACCACAGTTAGACTCACAATCTCTTGAGTTTAATGTATTTGATTATCAATGTAAATGATCAAATTTACCAACCTGTCTAGGGGCAGAAACACTGCTGAAAACTTTCTCACCAAAGTCTGAGATTTTAGTTAGTGTTTTGTTGAGAAAGCGTTCTCTTCCATATTAAGATAAAACTTAAATCTATTTTATGAACAACAAAATAAAACGAATAAGTATGTGTACATTAGGATACACCAGGCACTTGATGCGGAAATACAATCTAGTCAGTTCTTATTCTTCTCAATCTCCTTCTGTTGTTTTCCCCTCCTCACAAATTTATAAGAAGAAAGAGATCTGTCAAGAGTCCAGGCTGGATGTAATCATTAACTATAGAGAATAATCCTAATGAATTGAATTTTATATGGAAAATAAAAGGTGATTTCAACCTTGGAAATGAGTGTCATCTCCAAAACTTGTGTCTTGTACTTGTTACAGAAGTATTAAGAGCAAAGTTAATGCTACTAGATCAGTCAGAATTAAACGCAACCCACAGATTAGCAGCTATTATCATTGCAAGGTTGGAAAGATCTGAGCTAGAAAGGATTTCAAACATGAAAAATTAGCAATGTTCTGCAAAACAAAGGATAAAAGAGAATTTAGGGATCAAAGAAAATACAGAAAAGAAGTCCTTCCTTCTCCCTTCCTGTCCCCGTCCCCGTTCCTCATCCCCCTCCCCCAAATAAATGCAGGAGTAAAAAACTAAAAGCAAAACTAAATGTCTCAGTTCATCATGAATTTAGGAATCCCTGATGAAATAGCAAGAGTTGTCCTGAGGCATAAAAGGTGAGAAATACATTTTTACACATTTAGCAACTTCTGCAGGTGGGCAGAGATAGTTTCAATAGCCAGGATCCCTGAATACATCCTGAGTAGATCCTCACTATGCAGGTAGGATTATAAAAAGAGGAAACAACAGAAATTAAAGGGGTTGTTAGGGGTTTTTTTTTGTATACAAATTCAGCAGAAAGTATCTTCTACATTTATGTTTTCTAATGTCAAACTCATCATGTATGCCAGGTATATGACAGTGTAGCAAAAAGAAAGCAATCAAATTTCTCAAAAAAAATTTAATTATTTATATACTTGTGCAAAAAATTCAGGTAAGTCCAAAATAATATATATGAAGGCATGCCATACACTACTGTAAGTGTATGATTTTGTGATCTTTTTATTATCGTTACCAATATAACCACAAATCTGATTTGTACTATATTGCCTTTCTGCAAATACTATACATGAAAACACATTATACTTTAGGTTTCCAGAACCTAAGGAAGAATTGAAGTCTAGCAATGATAATAGGTTAAAATTCATCATCAGTTCTTTCCTGGCTCCATATGCCTCTATTTCAGAGTATGCATTGTGTATTTATTGTATATGATGTCAAAAATAAAGGCCTGAGATCCATTTCATCAAAATAACTAAGTTTATATCTAATTTTAACATCAGTCATCAAACAATCTTAATGATAATGTTTGAGTGCTTTGAATTTTATCTTTATTCATGATTCTTTCGATATTGCCATGTAAAACCACAGTTCTGAAAACAATTCCTTGGTTTTATGATATGAATAGTTAAATAATTTGTGTTAGAGTTGGAGAATTATGGCCCCAAAACTGTCAGAACTTAGAATTTGCTATTTTATACTCTCAGAGCAGAAAAAAAATGAAAAAAATTTCTGGAGTATGAAGCGAAGAAAAATCCATCAGCAGCTTTGCGTAATCCCTGAATCCTTTGTTTAAGCTAAGGACAGAATTTCAGGAATGGGTGACAAAGTAAGATAAATGAAAACTGACATCAGCTGAGTTGTGAATGCAAAGTACACTACAAATCTTTTTAATTGGGTGTACAGAACAGTAATTCAAAAGCTAACATGGATAATAAAAGCATTTTAGAGTAGATACTGATTTCAAGAAGAAAAATCATTCAGACCGGTACTTAGAGTCCTAATGTTTAAATCCTGGTATGTGTTAAAAAGTAATTTTAGTGGCAATTAGTACAACTCTTCTCCATTGCAAATATAAGATTACAGTACAGAGCTGAGCTGCTTTTACTCCAGAATGTGGCATCAATATGAATTTCAGTCTTGAAATGGCAAAAAAATTTTAAGTTTCATACTGAAATATGCATTTATGTGTAATTAAATAATAATTTATTCAAAATACTGTTTAAAATCTCTGCACTGAAATTCGTCTGTGTAGTTGGAATGATTTTGTGAAGAACTTAAAGAAAGCATAACAGATATACTCATCAACTTCTTGTTTCATTAAGATTTATACTATAATGCCTTACCATATAGATACACAGACATTTACCCCCCTCAAAATTTCTTGAAGATCCCTCCTTGTGCTTCTGGTTATTATGATTCTATATGGATTCCATGGTTAGGCTGTGCTAAACCCTCTATCTACATTTTTATCCTTTTGGATACCTAGCTTTAGCTTGAGTATGTTTATACAAACTTCGTTCCATGGCATTGGTTCTAGAACTAGCACAGTTTCTGCAGCTCAAAGTCATTCTAATAAAAAGATCTTATATAAAAACCTAATCCAGAACCTTGTGTCATGTTAGACATTTAAATACCTGAATGAGATAGCTAGATTTAAAAAAAAAAAAATCAAAACAAAGCAAAAAAATACTCCAGAGATCAAAGATGTCAATCAGTTTTTGAAATACATTTCTGAGAAATGTAAATATCTTAAACTATTAAGCTTTACATCAAATTCCAAATTATAATACTACATAAAGGACATCAAAATTAATCCAAACAAAATGACATTCCTACAAACAACTGATGAAAAAACAAATAGCTAGCCAGTTCTGAAACACCAGTAGAAGAACATCAAAGAGTTGACAGGAGTTGAACCATAATCTCTCTGACTGTCACAAAATATATTTGAATTAGAAGGCACTCTAAATGCTTTGTATCATATGCATCATTGTATTGAATAATTACTTTTTTACCCTTGTCCTGTTATATTATTTCCTCCTTTTCTCAGGACAAGAGTGTTTTGTCTCTCCTCTAATATGCAGCCAGGTCATAAGGACTTGTCCTTTGTCATGAAAATTTGCAACTGGCCTGTGCCAATCGAAGAGAAGGGCTAGGATTCAAAGTATTGAATTACAAGAGTAAATATTTATTCATGCACATGAAGTGTCTCAGCCATATTGGGACACCACAAATGTGATTTTACACAAGGTTCTTATACCTTTTAAAGGTTCAGGTTCAATGTGACTAATCAGTAACATCCACACTACCAATTTCTAGTCATAGTAAAACTTTGCAAAGCAGCTACATTTTTTGCAGCATTCTTGCCCACTTGTCTATTGATCCAGACATCCCTGTAGTCAGCCTTTCTATAGTAACTTATCTATGATGCCAGACAACACTGGGATAGTTTCAAAGATGTGTTAGAGGGCCTGGGATGCTGGCATTATCTTGGTTGTCCAGGGGTATCCCTTATACTTCACAGACAGCTCTAAGCTTCCAAGAAGCAAAGTCCTTATTTCCTAGGCTGGGCTGTCCTTTAGTTTGTTTTACTTAAGCATGAACAATACCAAAGTCTTCAGTAAAATTCCACTACCTCATTACATTACAGTGCATAACACAAACTAATATATATTAACAAAGGTAATACACTTTCATGCTATAAAGACTGACTGATAAAATGATTAGGGAAGGGGATTTTGCTAACTTGCATCAATGCAAGTTGCTGTGGTTTAATTTTACAATGTTTATAACTTGAAAATTTATATTGAAGAAAGACTACCATTATTGACTGGTATTTCAAATAAAGCTGCCCAAAAACCTAAGTCTTAAGGCAGGTCTCTGTCCTGCCGCTGTGTCAATTGCATATGGTTAGAAAGCTTTCTGATCAAGAAAGCTCAGGGGCGTTTTTTGCTGTTCCTTGATTTACATAAAGAAATGTGTACCTCATTAGTTAAGATCATCTACTTGAAAACAAAACCTGCCAGATCTGAAGACAAAATGATGAAAAATGTACCAATGTATATGCATGATCATGCAATGTGTTTGAACTAATCAGTCATAACTGAATATGAAATGGAACATGAAATAACCTGGGCTTTGTTAACTGTATATGGTAAATTATAATAGCATGAATAAAAGAGTTTATGTGATGAAAGATTTAATGAAAATAATTATGGTTGAAATTACTGCAACATTGTAAAGATACATTCAGTAGAAAGATGTTTAAGACATTAGCTGAACTAGCAACATCTCTCTAGTATGTGTTTCTAATCAAAGGAATATATTCTTCTACCAAATACTATAGAATTCTAGGAGAAATTTTGTGTTAAATGTAACTCTGCTAACTGAAAACAAGAAGAGATTCTGGATACTTTATTTCAGAGGAATGTGGCCAACCTTTACTCCTAGATTACATGGGATCTCATGTAGCATTATCAAAGTTTACGTAAGAGGTCTACACTGTCTAATGCGTTAGACAATTTTTAATGTACAACTTGAATCTTTCTGTACTGTTCAGTACAGATGAAACCTTTACATGAAATCATAACCAGAAAAAATTTCTATTGAGCTAATACTTGGATTCATAATTATAACTGTGATGGTAGGAACACTCATCTGTGAATTACAATCATCCAGCATCATCTATACTAGCTGTAGGTATGACTGCTTATCTCAGATTTTTCATGGGGAGAGACACCCTAGCCACTGTGAAGGACCACAGCAGTTCCATAAATTTAGTTTAACGTTGACCTCTGCAATATCGGACAATCATTAAAACATTAAGTATTAAACCAATCCAAGATAACACAAGTCAAGCCTTCCAAATTTTATGTGGTAAATTCTGTCCCCTCCTCCAAACCTTACAAAATCAAAAATCACAACACTGTACCTTACTTTCAGTATTTCTTATCATCGATCTGACTCTTTAGAGCCAGTTAACAGACAAAATTGTCTATACCACTGAGAGCATGCACTACAGACTTTTGCAGGATATCTAATTAATCTCTGGTTCTAGACTACTACAAAGGGAGTACTAGACTTGACCTGGGGATAGTAAGGGGAACAAGACATTAACCTCAATATCCTGATTTTAAAGGAAGGATGTTCTATTATATTAATATAACTGAAAGTGTCTTGTGATGGGGATGACTGTAGCCCATCTTGTCCTTTACCAAAGAACAGCTAAATATGTAAGGCATTACTGACAGTATTTGTTACTTAAAAGGTACTTAAGTGTTACTTAAAAGTTTTGACTTATGAGGACTGAGTTGCTAGTAGATTGCTTCTTTAGGCAACTTATTAGAGTGTTCAGTTTTCCTTATCATTAGGAATTGCTTCTCTAATATACAAATATTTTCACACTATTTTTTTATCCTATGATATGCAAATACTTTTGCAAAAGATGAGATAACATGTAAATCACCAGTAATTTTTCCTTTCCAATAGCATATACCTAGATATTTCACAAAATGTTTGTTACTGACAAGTCAGTATATAACAATTAGCTCCCCATAAGAAAGAAACAATGTGGTTTACATGATTAGTGAGATGTCTGGAGTCATGAATTTGTTTGCTGAGTCTGACTACATATTTTGGGAATTTATACTCTCATTCATCATCATGTTACTTTTCCTGATAATTAGTTTTTGTGCTTGCAAAGATCCTTAAGCTAGTATAGTAAATCCAGAGCTGCAGTTCAGGACGGCTTTGCAGATGAAGCAAAAAGGGCAATTTCAGATGATGCTGTACTAGAAATGGGTAGACTTTTCTGCTATCGCATGAACTGTCTTCATGAGTAGAGTGTTTCTGTGCTGAATATTGGCACAAAGTTGACAGTTTATGCTTATGTCCACAGTCTAGACATGACAAATACGAGTAAGTTTGGTGAGGAAAAGGTATTGCAAACTGTTTAATGGTTCAAATTGAATGAACAAAATTACATAGTTGATTTTGGTTCTGTATCCACTTTCCTAGGCAGAACTTGGGCTGTCACGATAAGCAGAATACAAAAGGTTATTTCTACATGCAAATTGAAATATTTCTCTTCATATAAGTGTGTATACATGTTGTGTATAAGGCACAGATTTCAAATGGAGAGACTTGTATGTAGCACCAGTACAAAATTGCCCATACCTATGGATGAATTCAGAGATCTGGAACTGGAATATATTTATCTTTCATGCATGAAAAACAAGTTAATATATATCAGAAGATACCAAAGAGGAAGCGCACTGGCTATTCAGTGACAAACAGTTTCAGAATGGACTATGAATAAGGTGTCACTTGTATTAAAACACATCATTTTATAACTTTGAATAAATTACTAACATGACATTTTAAAGATACAGTGCAAAATTTATACAATTATTTCAGTATACAATTTATCACATTAGTAGGGACATAACAAACCTTGCTGTCTTCCACAAAATATGGACTTTTGTTCACCTTGTAACAGAGGACTGCAGATTGCCTTACAGCTTGACTGAAATTAGCTGTTTCTGCTTGAAAGAAAACTTATTCTAACTGTTTGGCTTACTTGTCCTACCATCAAGGGAAGTGATGCCCCTCTTTACAGGTTACTTCACTTTTAAACCTGCGATCTGTATTATGAACTTAACTACTGAAAGTTTAGTATACAATAGGGAATAATGTTAATATATAAAGGGAAGAAATAAAAATGATAGTTAGTTGTGCTACATTTTTCTTGAAAGCTTCAGACCAGTGGCAAAATTTTCCCTTGATTGTAATTCATCAAATAATTCAATGCCTTCTAGGTGAGTATCTATGTTTATTTAAGACAAAATTATTTTAAACATCATGCTTATTCTATCCATATTTCCTTTTTTTATGAGTTTTTGAGTAGCTCTATCACATTCAAGCATTTGTTATATGTGAGCAGAACATGATTTATAATGTATCTTATACTTTACAAGTTATAATTTTATGTTGCTCATGGGGATAAGAAGAAGGAACTGAAGAGAAAAAGAAGCTATTATATTCAATGCTTTTACAAGAAATGCAGTATGCTTTTACTATATAACTATCTGTATAGGTTTAACAGCAATTGAGGATCATTACATAGAATTTTTTGAAGCCTAGTGGCTTATATGTTTTGATGCAGAAATATGAATACCCTATAAAACACTAACTACATGCACTTGGACAGCACTCTTCATACCATACTCACAGCAAACACAGTAAAAAATGTCAAGATGTGGCATAAAATGAAAATGCATTCATACACATGAAAGTGTGGAGGAGAAGATGGCCTGAAAAAGTTAGAAGGTAGACCAAAAGGTACTAAAATATACTGCAAAAGCCAAGGGTCATGACAGATGAAGAAATGTTATAGTTTAGAGGAATTTAATCTTCTTGTGATATATAAAAAATACACCCAAGTCACAATTAAATTTTCTGAGACTTTTGAGATTAAACTGGAAAATATAATTGAAACATGGATTTTTACTGAGTTTATAATCCATGTCAGATTTGGTTTGGCTTTTTCTTGGACAAATTCAAGCTCAGTTTAAACTGAAGCCACAAATAAAATATTTTTATGTGGCCTATTGTTTTTATATCCCAGCATTGTTGGAGGGCACATTTACAGTAGTCTGAATGCACATTTTAGCATAATAGGCCATGAGTTTGGGAGGAGGAGGAGGGTTAAGTACTATTTTAGGCATATTTTAGTTTTAAAATGCCTCATTTAGGAATAATTGCAACATCTATTTCAGATATTTCATCTTTTAGTTATAAATGTTAATAGTTGCATTTTAATATACAGGTTTTTTCTTCTCCATCTGGGACCGTGCTTGACAAGGACAAATAGGAAATATTGGAAGTTTTTAAGCTGGCGATAGAGGAAGATAAAATGAAGCACTACATCCCAGTAGAAAATACAAAAAGGTAATAAGTGATTAAACCATTAGGTCTTAGTTAACGGCTGTTTAATCATGTAGCTAGGGAACTATTTACAGAATAAAAGCTCTGTGTTTGAAAATTAATAATTGTGTCTTGGGAAAGAAGTTTATGAAGAGCATAAGAAAACAACAATAGGAAGATCAAGATGCAAAAGACATATTCCTGAAATATCTGCTACTAACAACAGATGAATAATAATAATAATAATAATAATAATAATAATAATAATAATAATGATAATAATTACAAACCAAAAAAATAATTCATTAAAATCTGAAGGAAAAATGGGGACTATGGGGAAACTCCTTAGTTTGTTGTTCTGTTTTCTGAAATCTAGAAATCAAACACTTCTTTATTTTTTTAATGTAACTGAACTATTATAGATATATGAAAAAAGATAGAAAAGGCTACATAGAGAGAATCTCTTTCAGCAAACTAAAGGCAGCTCTTTTTACATTTCTGGTCCGTCTCCACAGTCAACTTCTGACTACAGATCTTTTGAAAGTTAAACAGAACTCTCCAGATGCTCAGATGGAATAGACATGTCTGAGAGACTGAAATGTCAAATGACTGTCTCAAAGCTTGCTTGTGTCTGTGCAAACCTCAAGGACAAGCTGCTGCGGCCTTTGGATTAGTCTAAGGAATGTCACCCAAGGAAGAAGGAGTGTATTGAAGGATGCACCACCCACTCCCTTGCAGTTGCATTGTCAGACTCCTTGGATAAACCTCAAAGGGCAAGACGTGGACTAAGTGAAACCAAATGTTTACCAGTGGCTCCATCGTGTAGCCATTTGTGGCTCTATTGCGTATGCCAGCCACCATGCATGCATTGTTAATGACCTGATAAGAGGCAAGCATTTCTGCCCCAGAAGCCAGATGAAGTGAAAATTTGTGGGACCAGAGAAAAAAAAACCTAAAGGTGGGTAGATATGCTAATCAGTGGATATGATGAACTTAAAAAGGTGACAGAGAACTTTGCTGTGTGTGCACCCGCCACCAAAGAACTGAAGACTGAGGACCAACAGGACACTGGTGGATGCATGGTGGTGACTATTCATGTGACTCTATTTCGGATGCTTGCTTGATTTCTGTCTTTTCCTTCCATTCTGTCCTATCGCTTCCCCTCTTCTGTTTTTAATAATAAAAAACTAGTTTGGGTGTATGGCATTTGACCTCGTTTGTGTCTTAATCTCGCTCTCGGGATCATATCGAAACCTCCCCCGACATTGGATCGGGACAACATGGTAGCAGACCAAGCACCATTTATCGTGAGTTATCAAAATGCAGAAGAATGGTGTATATCCTTTAACAGGAGACCTAAGGAAGCCATATTGGAGTACCAAGAAGAAAGAAAGAAACAAGAGCAACTAGACACTTGACATATATGTGTGCAAAAAGAGAACACAAGTGTGGAATAGTAAAAAAGAAAAAAAAAAATTTATCAAATCCAGAAGGCCTTGAATCCAGATCACGGAAAACTGACTTTAGCATTATAGAGAATTCAATAGCTAGGCTATAAGAAATGGGTTGTACCTTGAGCATAAGCAATCTGTCAGTCTGTGTCAGGTACCAGCATGTGGACTATCTTCCAGCAGGGCTGGTTGTGGCAGCAGATAGATACCAAGTGCCACAACAACTCATGCCAATCAGCGCCAGCTGCTGGCAGCACCACCTGTACTGGACACCCCTGGGATTAATAGTGTTGATATAACACACTGGTGTTTTGGCTATTGCCAGGCAGTGCTTGTGCAGCATCAAGGTTTTCTTTTTTTTTTGTTTTCCCTCTCTGCCTACCCAACAAGTAGACTGGGCAAGAAACTGGGAGGGAACACAGCTGGGACAGCTGACCTGAACTGACCAAAGGGTTATCCCATACCATATGACATTGTGTTCAGCCATAAAATCTTGGGGAAAGGAGAAGGAAGGTGGATGCTTGTGATTATGGCATTTGTCTTCCCAAGCAACTGTTATGTGTGCTGTGGCCCTGGTTCCCAATGAGTGGCTGGACATCTGCCAGCTGATTGGAAGTGTTGAATTAATTCTTTAATTTGTTTTGCTTGCACACAGAGCTTTATTTCACCTATAAAACTGTCATCTCAACCCATAGAATTTTAACTTTTACTCTTCCAGTTCTGACTCCCACCCCACTGAGAGGAAGTCAGCAAGAAACTATGTGGGGGTTTAGCCACCACAGAGAAAACACACCACAGAGAAAAAGGTTTGGCTGAAGAGAGAGAACTGACAGTTTAATGTATGACCACCTGTGTCAATAACACTTACATTACTATACTCTATCTCTACTTTGCTGACTTCTTCCTGACACAGAAAAGGAAATTTTGCAAGGGACATAAGACTTATTTCTCAAAAGAAAGCACACCATTACCCCTTTTTCTTGCAAGTCAAAATTAGTATAATCTTGGTTACACCTCTGAAAGCTGTTACCAAGTACAAAGTATTTAATGTCAACAACTGTAAAACTACCACTCTACAATGATTACTTTGTTTTTCTTCATAGTTATAACTATTACACTGTGCATGATCCTTTGTTTTATTTAGTCTTCCAAATGGATCAAAAAAATCAGTCTAGCATTTGCTGTTAAAGGTAGTAATCATCTTTCTGAAAGGCAGAGGTAATTTGTAGAATAAAATGTCTCAGGCTTGTTAGTTTTAACAAGAGGGAATGAATCAGACCAGTTTTCTTCCCATACTTCTCTTTAAGAGCCTTAGTTTTAGCATTGTTCTTATTTAGAAACATGAAAAGTTGACAGTTGCCTGATCTGTTCAGAAAAGACATCTTTATGATAAGTACAGGTAATCACATAAACTGCAGTCTTTGAGAACAATTGCGTGGCTATTTAGGTCTTATGGAAATTTTGTTTCAGATGTTTCATTCTCTGAGCTCTAACATCTCTGCAGGAGACTCAAATTTCTAAAAATATAAAAATAATCAGAAACACATAAAAAAGATAAGAGACTGCAGTTTGTTTACAAGAATCAAGAGCATACCATCAATTACAAGGGTAGCAGTGACACCAGTTGATAAAAGTTGCGTGTTAACTACTATTGATTTACTGCAGGTTTACACTTACATGCAAAATACATACTGAGTCAAGTGGTTTGTTTTGTTCTTCTAAACAAGAAATTACCAACATACATTTTCTTCTACTTGACAAACTCTGTATATTGTTTACACTTATGTAGTTATTTAATCTGATATTCATTAAATTAGATACCTTGATTATAAGGTTTAAATTATTTTTAAAAACCCCAAACCTCACAATATTGAACTCCTCCTTTTTAAAAATGTCTCTGAAATTCCATATGACTTTATGAATGTGACAAGATTTAATGAGTCAACAGGTTGAAATGAAGAAAACTTATATACTGTGAGACATCTCAAATAGCCTAAGCCGTACTTGGCACCTTGAGCTATAGGGAATGAGAAGCCAGATCAACAGTGCATTTCCACCATGACAATCCTCAGTCCAATATTACTGTTAATTTATAATCACATTTGGGTTAGTCATCATAACAGTAACTCAGCTATCTGGGAATATTTGATACCAACATGCTTTTATTTTTCTATTCTTTGGTTGTAATCTGATGTATATTGATGGCAAGTTGAATATGAGCCAACAGTGTGCCCTGGCAGCCAAAAGGGCCAACCATGTCCTGGGGTGCAGCAAGCACAGCATAGCCAGACAGTTGAGGGAAGTGATTGTCCCACTCTACACTGCACTGGTGCGGCCCCTCCTCGAGTACTGTGTGCAGTTGTGGGCGCCTCAATATAAGGACATCAGACTATTAGAGTGTGTCCAGAGGAGGGCGACCAAGACAGTGAAAAGCCTCGAAGGCAAGACTTAGAAGGAGCAGCTGAGGTCACTTGGTTTGTTCAGCTTGAAGAAGGAAAGGTGGAGGGGTGACCTCATGGCAATCTACAGCTTCCTCAAGGAGGGTAGCAAAGGGAGAGGTGCTTATCTCCTCTCTCTGGTGACCAACGATAGGATGTGAGGAAATGAAATGAAGTTGCATCAGGGAAAGTTCAGACTGGACCTTAGGATAAAGTTCTTCATTGAGAAGATGGTTGGTCATTGGAACAGGCTCCCAAGGAAGTGGTCTTGGCACCAAGCCTACCAGATTTCAAGAACTGTCATAAGGTTTAGTCTTAGGTAGTCCTGTGAGGAGTCCAGAGTTGGACTCAATGATCCTTATGGGTCTCTTCCAACTTGAGATATTCTGATGACATTATTCTGTGAATTTTACGTCATTCAGGAACATCTAAATGTTGCAAAGGTATTAGATACAGCTAAACCAGTTACTACTCTTGTTTTAAATCATCTCAGGATTTTATTATTTGGGAAGAATTTCCAGGTAACCTGTCACAGAAAGGTCCTTATCCTACATACATTGTCTGAGTGGCACACATGCATCATGAGGCAAGATGCAAGAATGTATCCCTAATATTTGTGATTTGAAGAAGAAAAGCTGTGTTGTACAATGGAAAGATAGAATGCTTTTCTGCAAGTGCTGCAACACAGGAATGGGAAGGATTTTCTAAAACATAACAAAAGAACTAACCATGCTGTGTAATATATTAGAATGATGTCTTTAAAGTTTTGTCTTCCCCAGTGATTGCCTTTTCACAAATGAGACATAGTTTAGCTTTTACCTGACTATGTTCACGTTTTTTTGTTCAGATAAATTACACACTCTTTATCTTCCTAGTGAAGTGTATTTGGAGTAAATATTCACCCAGTATTATGGAGAAATACTGACACACCAAGATATCAATTAGTTTTCTTCAGCACTGGGCTGAATGAAGTTTAGAAGAAACTCTGAGTTGTCACACATACATATACATACATATGTGCATGCATAAGTTTTACTAATAAGCACAATTAAACTTTTCATATCTGATTTCTTTTAGTCATGGTTCTATATTCTCCTCATGTCTAATAAAATGTCTAAACAGAGAGTTTCTGTTTCTTTAGGAAACATCTCATTCTTCAGACTAAGAAAACAGACACAGGGACACCTCTCAAAGATATTCTGCCAAGGTTGGAGGAAAGCATCATTTTGAGGTTGAGACAAGGTTAGACCGAGGTAAAGTTTTTCAGGTGGTTATGCAGAGGATGATTAAACTAGGCAACACTGAATACCAAAGAAAAACAAAAGTTGGAGGTGGTACTAAAAACGTCATGTTCCATACATTCCAATACATTGAAAGATTTTAGTATTTTAAATAACCTTTCTGTATTAATTTTATAGATATGCACTTATGGAACAAACTGAAGCTGTACGCAGAATACTTACTCCATCTACTTGAGTTACTGCTTCAGATCCATACCAAACACAGGAGACTGATTATTTTGTCCTTCTCATACTATTCTCTCTCAGGTATCCCCGCTGTATCATTCAGTTGGCCAGATTTATATATAAATCCTTTGCTATACAAATAAAAGTCTATAATGTATAGAGTGAAAAGAGAAAGATATGATCCAGATACTAATCTGGATATATTAATGATCTGTAGATTGAGGTAGGAACTGAGAGGTCAATCCCATGTATTTCAGAAAATGCACATGTGATATTTATGTCACATAATTTATTTCCTGCGTTATTCAATCATGGCTCTTTAATTTAGTGACTTTAATAATGTTGACACTCAGTAGTAGTGTAAAAATAGCTGAACATGATGATTAACTAAGTTTCAGTCATGGAACTAAATTATGCCTTCATTTATTTCTAGATTATTCTTGGGTTACTATTTAATATTTAGAATTTTCTTTTGATTTAAAACCCAGTTTTAACACTTGAGTCAAATTAAGTACCTCTCCTTATGATAATGTTCACGAGATACATTACTCTGAGACAGGGCGTGGTAGGAAGTGTATCTACAGTTTTGTTCTGCAAACAGAGTCTGATTAGCCACTTTACTGGGAGACATTTGGCTTCCTTTGCTGTGGAAATGATGGGTTTAAATAATAAAGGCAGCACAAAAATCTATTCTGTCACTGTATTAAACAAAATAGCGAGAGGAGGTCTTAAGGAAAATATTAGACTGATACTTGATGAAGATGGTAATCTGACTAATAGGGATGAAGAAAAAGCAGAGACAGTCATTGCCTTTTTTGCCTCAGTCTTTAATACTAATTATAGACCTTGGACTGCTGGCACCTCTCAGTTGGAAAATGACAACTACAGGAACAATGACTTCCCATTTGTGGACCCTGAAATTGTAAGGGACCAGTTGTTCATAAATCCATGAGGTCTGGTGGTATTCATCCTGCCTGTACTGAAGGAGCTAGTGGATGTTACAGTAGAACCCCTCTCAATCACCTGCCAAAGGTGTTTGGAGTCTGGGAAGTTCCCTGCTGACTGGAAGCTAACAAATGTTATCCAATTTACAAGAAGAGAATGAAGGAAGACTCAGGAAACTACAGATCTATTAGTTCAACCTCAGTACCCGGAAAAATGATGATCATACTGGGTGTTACTGAGAGGTGTTTCAAGGACAGTGTAATCATCAGGCACAGTCAGCATGGGTTCACAAAGGGAAAGTCCTCCCTAACTAAATTGAAATCCTTCTGTGATAAGGTCACTCACCTAGTAGATGAAGGGGAGGCAGTGGATGTAGTTTTTCTGGATTTTAGTAAGGGTTTTGTTACTGTTCCTCACAACATCGCTCTGGACAAGTTGTTCAGCTGTGAGATGAGCAGGTACAGTGTGATGGGTAAAGAACTGGCTGAAGAGCATGGCTCCAGGGGGTGTAGTGAATAAGGCTACATCTGGCTGGTGGCCAGTCACCAGCGGTGTTCCTCAGAGCTGAATTCTAGGGCCAGTTCTGTTCAATATTTTTATAAATGGTCTGGATTTACTCTTAGTAAATTTGCTGACAATACTCAACTAGAAAGTGCTGTTGACTCTTGTGGGACAAGAGGCCTTGCAGAGGGATCTATATAGATTGGAGCATTGGGTAATCATCAATGGCATGAAATTTAACAAGAAAAAATGCACCTGGGATGGAAGAATTATAGACTGAGAGAGGAGTGGCTGGAGAGCAGCCCTGCAGAAAGGCATCTGGAGGGTCTAGTTGGCAGCATAACACAAACATAACCAGCATAACCAGCTGATCAAAAGAGGTGATTTTCCCACTGTATTCAGCACTTGTGTAGCCTTACCTTGAGTACTGTGTGCAGTTCTGGGCTCCACAATTTAAGAAGGATGGGAAGGTACTTGAATGCTTCCAGAGGAAGGCAACAAAGCTGGTGGAAGAGCTGGAAGGAATGGCCTATGAGGAGCAGCTGAGTACTCTGGGTTTGTCTAGGTTGAAGGGAGGGAGCCTGAGGAGTGACCTCATTGCTCTCTACAGCTTCCTGAGGAGGGGAACTGAAGAGGGAGCTGCTGATCTCCCCATGCATGTCAGTGCCTTAAAAAGAAGCATTTGCACAATGCCCTTAACAACATGTTTTAACTTTTGGTCAGCCCTGATATGGTCAGGCATTGGACTAGATGATCACTGTAGGTACCTTCCAACTGAAACCTATTCTATTCTATTCTATTCTATTCTATTCTATTCTATTCTATTCTATTCTATTCTATTCTATTCTATTCTATTCTATTCTATTCTATTCTATTCTATTCTTCTATTTGGTTCTGTTCTGTAAAATCATAGAATTGTTGAGGTTGAAAGGGACTTCAGGAGATTGTCTAGTCCAACTGCCTTGCTCAAAGCAGGGTCAAAATTAAGTATTCATTGTTACCAATTGATATCATTCTTACCAAAATTTAAAAGTTACAGATTTATTTTTAAAAAAGAAAATTCATGTTCCTCAAATGATCTTTGGTAAAATATGTACTAAAAATAATTGAAAGCTTTAAAAATATATCTTTATGAAGTTAAGCTGAGTAGGAAACAGTTTGGAAGTTTTCACAGAAGCTTAAACAGAGAAGGAAAAGGGCTTTGAGATTTTCATAGAGAGTAAGCACATGAAACTGAATCATAAGAGAGATTGTATTTGTTAGAAAACCAAACAATTATCTGAGAATTTTATATAGCCCAAAAAGGATTTTAAAATGAATAGAAGAAAAAAATATGAGACACTGGAGTGAAGTAATAAAAAGGTCTTTTTTTTTTTTTTTTTTTTTTGTATGAAAGGACTATTATGCTATAAAGGAACCAAAGCCATAAATTACCTATAACATTACCAAAGAGTTCTCAAAGAAATTACATTTTGTGAGCCATAAGTAGTTATATTAACTAAAGTCACTATTTTCCTTGATGTTGGAACTCTCTTGTATTTTGAAGAATTTAAAAATTGTTTAGAGTTAAAAGAAATCTTATCTCAGTGGAGGATCATAGCATAATTTATGTAGAAATCACCTCTGGAACTCATCTAATCCTTAATGGTTGATCTGGCTATCTGTGTTCGGTCTGTGTGTGTGTGGTGGGCTTTTTGGTAGGGTGGGAGGGGGCTATAGTGGTGACCCCTATGAAAAGCTTCTCAGAGCTCTCCTGGCTCCAAGTTGGACCCAACTCTGGTTAAGGCTGAACCAATTAACAACGGTGGCTGCACCTCTGATATATTTAAGAAGTGAAGCTTGGGAGGAAGCATTGGAGTTGTGAGGGAAATGTCTCTGAAATCACTGAGGTCAGTGGAAGAAAGAAAGAGGAGGAGGAAGAGGTGGAGGAGGAGGAGGGGAGAGATTCACCAGAGACTTCCCTGTAGCCCACGGTGAGAAGGCAGACTGTTCCTCTGCCACCCATGGGGTTCACCAGTGGAGCAGATGTCCACCTGCAGCCCATGGAGGACCTCACATTGGATCAGGTGGCTGCTCCCAAAGAAGGCTAGGACTCTGAGAGAAGCCCACACTGGAGGGGTTCATTGCTGGGATAATTGTGAACCACAGGAGGAACCCACACTGGAGCAGTTCATGAGGAGCTGCAGTCTGTGGGAGGGACTCACACTAGAGCAGTTTGGGAAGAGCTGCAGCCCTGTGGAAAGGACTTATGTCAGAGAAAGTTTGTGGAAGACTGTCTCCTGGGAGAGGGACCCCATGCTGGAGCAGGGAAAGAATGCAAGGAGTCCTCCCTCTGAGGAAGAAGGAAGGGCAGAGACAACTAATGATGAACTGACCACAACCCCCCTCCCCTGTGTCTCATCCCATGCAGTGGGTTACAAGGGGGGGTGAATCTTCTGAATTCCCCCAGAGCCTGCGTGCCAGTGGAAGAGCCGGTCTCTGTTCAGCAGAGCTGCAGGACAGGCTGAGTCACAACAATGAGTCCGAGGAGCAATCAAGATGGTGACTTTATTAACTGACCACTTTAGTGAATGAATGGAAACAATGGTAACAATCAACTGATAACCGTCGGGAGAACGAATAAAGGCACTTTGGCAATGAGACTATTTTCCTAATAACCCATCAACAATCAGCCAATAGCAATTCAATTCCTACAAAACTTATATACATGAATATATGTAAGAAAGAGAGAGAGAGAGAAAAGAGAAAGAAAAGAGAAAAAAGAGAAAAGGGAAAAGAGAAAAGAGAAAAGAGAAAAGAGAAAAGAGAAAGGAGAAAGGAGAAAAGAGAAAAGAGAAAAGAGAAAAGGAGGGGATAGGAAAAAAGGAATCACCACCCTTGGATCCCACATTGTCACAGAGTAACCAGCTTGATCAGTGGTGGGCCGACAAAGACACACGTGGGATGTTGTCTTTATATGGTCTTTCTTACGCATGTGCAATAGGTTGTTCCAGAAGGTTCTTATTTTCTCTGGCTTGTACCTGTGCAGTAAGGTAAGTTCTGTCTCTGGACAACAACAGGAGGGAGGGGAAAAGAGACAGCCCACTGCCCCACCTCCACACAGATTGCTTAGCTTCTTCCCCACAGGGCATCCCACTTGAGTTATTTGAGACATCCTCTTTATAAACAGTTTCTTGTTTATGAACAGTTTGTGACAACCTGCCCCCCTGCTCCACTAGGCAGGATGAGGGAGAGAAATCAGGAGCAAAGCTGAGCCTGTGAAGAAGGGAAAGGTGGGGGAAGGTATTTTTAACATGTGGTTGTATCTCTCACTGTCTTACTCCATTTGGTTGGAAAATTAGGTGGTGGTCATGGTGGTAGTGATACTTAAATTAAATGGATGTTCTTTTTTTTCCCCTAACGAGTCTATCTTTTGCCTGTGACTGTAATTTGTGAGTCACTCCTCTCTGTCCTTATCTTGATTCCAGAGCCTTTTGCTATATTTTCTCCTCCCATCCCCGAGGAAAAAGGAGTGAGTGAGTGGCTACATGGTGCTCAGTTGCCTTCTGGGCTTAAAACACAACATTATCGACCTTATTTCCACCCCAGTATTTCTCTAAATTTATTTCCTCACCAAAGTGGATTTTTTTGAATGGTAGTAATGTATAAAACATAATACCATGTTTTAAACATATATTAAATATGTTCTACCATGCAAAATATACCCTGCAATCATAAAACTGTACATTTTATGACTGGAAAGGACCTCATAAAAGCACAGTCCTCCCTTCCCCTTCTGAAGTAGAATCAAATTTGTCAATAACCTGCAGGTGTAGTTGCTTGTTTTAAAAGCATGGACCTTCCTTGCACCCTCCTAGCATCCTCCACATATTTAACTATGCTCCTGTTGTAAAATTTGTTGAAACATCTGAACTCAATTATATTTCTTCTGATTTAAGATGATTAGCTCATGTGTGTTTATTTATAGTGGCCTAAGATAAAAACTGGGAGGGTTCAGAACCACAAAATACTATTAAACTCCTATTGATTTTTTTCCACTCAAAACAGAATCAAATAAAACTTTCCCAAAAAATGACATTTTTTCATGGTCTATATGGTTTTTTTCAAATTATTATTTTTTCTTACTATGTAGTATATATGCATGTCCACAGTATTCCAGCAAAGTCCCAAAAATGGACCAATGCCATTAGCATTCTGGTAATTGATACAGAAGAAATTAATGCAGTGGGTTTTTTTGTTTTGTTTTGTTTTGTTTTTCTGATATTACAATTATGAAATATTTTGGTCTGGTAAGAATATTGAGTTTGGAGACATTCAAAGAATTCTAGATAACAGATCACATATTGTTGTATCAAGATACATGCCTGGAAGACCAGTACAGGTACAGCAGAGGATAGAAGCCTAGGAAAACTGTTCTTGCAATATAGCAGTGTTGAGAAACAAAATATTGCAGTAGCAGGAAAATGCAACAGTCCTCAGGCTTTAGTGGCTTTGAGGGGTATATACTTCTCTGATCTTTCTTTGTAACAAAAATAGCTACTCTATCCTTGTAAAACTGTAAATAATTAAAATCAATAGGAGATTTGTAGAGTTCCAAACAAATTGAACAAATAGTTCCCTGAATATATATTACTTTGATAGGAAAATCAAAACACAAGTGATATTTTTCTCTATATTTTTTGAAGAGTAGCTTAAATAAAAACCTTTCTTTCTCTTTTTTCAAAGTGTCTTTACTTCATGATAAGTGGCCTTCTTTGATGCTCTTCTAAGTTTAAAGAGTAGATTCAGTTAGGCAAAAAAAAAGTAGTTCCAATATCACATGACTGACCCCAACCAAACATCCTTTAAGTGTGAAAACACATACTAACAAACTAAGCTCAGAATTTCTTCAAAACAAAACTGCACTAACAAAAAATACCTCTCAGATTTCTTCAGAACAAAATCTCCAAAACATCAAGGCCAAAATCTTTCTCAAGAGGGATTACTATGGTTGGTAAAGTACACCAAATTCATAAAGAAAAAGTTCAAGTTATTTTAAATCTTTCTGAGCCTTTAAGATGTTCTAGCTTCATAATAACGCCATCGTTGATGAGATATTTTCAAGCAATATGTGCTCAATGGTGCAATTGTTTTCATCTCTTTTCAGCAATGTTGCTCTCCTCTTTTTGTTCCTCATTTTTTTGGTCAGATTCCTATCACTTAATTCTAAATATATTTCAGAATATCCATGATTCTGGATTGTTCATACATGGTAATATGCTTAGCAACAAACATTTTGATGAAATCGGGGTTTAGAAATTTACTTTTAAAAAAAACATATGGTTAGCATCAAAGTTATAAAACATGCTAATTAAAATGCATGGAGAAACATGACCTTATAAAATGAAACATTTATGCCTTTCATGAGTCATAGCCATTAATAAATTCTGATATATACACAGGATTACTGTTCCCCTGAAGGCACTAAAGAGTGTCTCTGAGTTACAGACCAAAAGGGAGAATAGAATTGGGTCTTGAAACCTTCCAAAACAAAGCTAAATTTATAAAATATGATAAAGCACTATAGGGAAGTTGGAGCCTTCAATGACTCATACTTAAAATCTAAATATTTTAATAAGTGAATGCATAATCATTTATGTACTTGTTAAGCAAATGACAAACCCAGAACATGAGTCGCAGTAGTTATGACCACACAGATAAGGCAAGCCAGGACTTTCCTCCATAAGATACAACATTCCTCCATCTATCATGTACAACATCACCTTTCACTCATTCAATACTCTCACAAATGTTTAGAAGTCCAGTTTTGACCTTTTTAAGGAGTTAATAAAGGTATTCTGAACACTTAAATACAAGGATTTTAATGAACTGCTAAGAAATTAAACAGCTTGTGTTTATTAGAATACATGTTGAAAAGATAAATTGTTTTTACTTTGTCATCACATCTTTTCAGTTCTTTCTCTATATACATCTACCAATATTCTTAAACTCCTTTCAGTATGGATCTAATTGCTTCTAATGTATCTTAATAATAGGGATTAGATTACCAAAGAAAATTAGGTTTAGCATCAATACAAGGAGGTTAGCTCTATATTTAAGTATTGTTTCTTCAATACATTCTTCAAGTACATGGGGAATTCAATTTTTTCCTATTCCTATAATAAGAAAAGTCACATTTTCTTTCTTTTCAATGCATTCTCTCCTTCCTTCTATTCCATATGATTATCATTTTTTTTCTGCATAGGAAGGAGTTTAAGGTACTTATGTTTAAAAACAGGTTAATTATACCTAAAGCTAAACTAATTTAATTCTCACATCTACATCTGATTCAGTTTTTCAATTTTTTGCCATGTAACAGTACTTGCAATATTTCAGGTCTTTATTGTAAGAACAACATTGTGTTAAGATCTACTGAATATGAGTATTCTGTAAAGCATTTAGGATTAGTGGTTCATCGGATGCATATTCTCTAGCAGCAGTTGTTTAATAAAGCCATTATTTAATCTATGAAAGTTATTTTATGGTTATGAAAGTAAAAGTGATTTCAGTTCAGTGCCTAAAACATAAATAACTGCTATGAGGCATGCCAGTTTAAAGCCATCATCAATGGAAATAAAGTCTAGCACAAGGATAGATTGCACAGAAATTAACTAATGGAACAATTATTTTGGCTTTCTAGATTGTGATATTTCTCATTTTCTATCACTTCTGTTATCTTATACTACCAAGATTCCTACATGCTCAGTTGTCCTTGCCCAAGATTTGGTGAAGGATTAAATTACAAATTCTGGACTTTACTTTAACTATTCCTATATTTTGTTTCCCTTTTCAGTCCAGGGAAAAGCAGGTCTAGATAAATGAATTCCTTAGACTTCCCTATAACAAATACTATATACTGTAAAGATAAAAATAATGATTTGAGGAGAACTTTAGCCACAGCTTTTATTCTAAACATTCTACAAAAATTTCTCTAAGCATGTTTTTTTTTTTTTTGAAGTACTGCATTACAAAAAAAACCAATAATAGCACTCCGATGAGACCAAAATTTGGAAATTTGTATTTTGCCATTCTCCCAAGAACCCTTAATAATAAAGAAATAACGTGGTACAGTAGTATTTCTGGCTCATGATCTATAAAAAATATGAAACAAAAATCAAACTCTATTCTTAGTATTTTCACAAATTATCATGACAAAGAACCTAATATAAGAAACTTCTTTTGCAAAGATGTTTTAGAACATATGGGTTATCACGTGAACTTTGAAGTCAACAGCCATATGATAATAATATGGCTTGAGTGTATGGACACTCTTTATTGAATGTCTGGGAAAAAATTAGTATAAAGATTGTCAGTTTCCCCTGAGTAGCATGTTTTAATGATTCATTGTTTACCTGGGGTGACTCATCCTTGAGTTAACAAATCTTTTCTGGTCTCAGAAAACAACCTTTATCCCAAATGCAGACTACAGAAAGACATTAATAGTCGGTGCAGAAACGTCTCTGGAAGTTTTCACGCTGTCTTAAACTCCGGTCCCTGTTGTGCCTTAGCCCCCTGCCTGTGGTGTATATTGAAGTTCAGATATTGAACCAATCTGTAGCTGAATTAGTGTTTCTCTGACTCTAGTTACCCAAATGTGGCTTATCCCACCTCTTCTTGTTTCCAGTGCTACAATACTGGATGGCTTTAAGTGAACATTAGGTAATCTGAACCTATATACAGTCTGTAAATCTGCCTGCTGATCTCTTGTTCCTGAAAACTAAGAGTGTTACAGTTCTGCAGTGCTTAACTGGTATTTATGAAAGGCCACCAACAGTAAAAGATTGTAATAAAATATATTGCAATGTTACTTTCCCTAAAAAATTAAACATTACACATTACATTTGAAAAATCAAGCACCAAATAAAGACATTCTGAAGCACAGTTAGTTTTTCCTCACAAATTTCAAAAGATGTCTTCTATTTTGCACATGTGCAGTTCTGTAGCATAAAGTTAATTAACAATTTTCTGAAGGAAAATATATAAAAAACATCACATTTTTTCTGTGGGAAATTCTTTCCTGGAGAGTAGAAAGATTAAAGCCCTCCAGGTGTTTGAGAGATACCTGTCAGCAACTGAATGATGTGTAAAAGTTGTTGTCGAAGTGAAATTTCTGTTCTAGAGAAAAATTACAAGATTTTCTTAGTATACGTTCAAAATTGGGTTAAGACTTCTGATACCTGCTCTTGAAAGTTATTTAGAGCTAAATGAGAAAGCGATGAAAACATTTACAACACCACAGGAAGCAATCCCATGCTTCTTCAGTGTACTGACAAGGAAACCTAATGAATTTAGGCATTCTAAAACATGTCAATTTCTAATTTCAGTTACTTAATCCATACAATCATTTTTTTCTTTTGAACATACAAAATGCATTAATAATGCAGCCATTGCAGTCATAATTCAGTTTGCATCACCAGCTGGGAATTCACAATCAATTAATATGAAATTACTTGAAGTAAAAATACAGCTGCTATTACTGTAGATGAAAGTTTCTCATAACTGCAAGTAAAAAATGTTATCAAGAAATAACTTTTGAAAATTATCTTTGATATTAAACCTTGTTAAATAATAGGCAGCCTACTCTCTGTAGGTTAATATGTTTCCATAGAATAAAGAAAAACAGCAGAAACAACACATATAGTATCAGGCAAATTTACCTTCTCTCTCCACTGTATGAGCATTAAGATCAAAAAGTTCTTAATATAATTGTTCTGTTAGATCTTAGTTGTCCTTTCTCAACAAACACAATATTATTGTAAAATAATTAACATTAAAATCAGTAAACAGACTAAAAAATATAAATAATGACTAATAATGAAAAAATGAATATTTTAAATTTTCACAAGAAAATCAAGATAATTACTCTATAACTAGTGATAGAATTGTTGAAGGACTTGAAGATAACTCTGCAGTTCCAAATATGCTACTCCTGAATTGTGTATTGCTCACTGTTAGTCTGCATTCTGAGCTGGTATGTGTGCAATAAGTGCCAGAAGTGCAGCAAGTGAAAGAACAGGAAGAACAGAGGATTGAGTTATTTTGTTTCACACCCTCAGCTATGAAGTTTAAAGGTAGCAGCACTGTAGCTCTGGAGTTCAGGTGCAGGAGACATGTACATGCGAACAACCAGATCGATTAAACAATGCCAATTTTATTATGGTGGACAAGCCTTTTATAATGCAGGTGAAAATCACATGATACAATCACATGATACAATTATTTCTGATTGGACAGTTAGCTTTACACATGAGCCTTAAGCTCTCTTCTGATTGGATGAGAACTGCCACATCAACATCGTACAAACTCCTTCTCCTCCCAGACCCACACCCTGAAGTTGTTTAACTTCCTGGGTTCTTCCTCATTCTTCCAGGGTCATTTCATCACATCCTTGCCAACGCTGAGGCTTTACCAGCTTTGCTCATATGCAGGATTGCTCACATGCCCATTTCCTCGCAGGACATCCATCTGAATCCCCACAGATCCCTCTTTTTGTTTTTGAGCAATCCAAACTCCTTGTAAGCCTTTCTGCAACGATTCTCTAATACAAGAAATTAAGCACGGCAAAATAATAACAAGCACAATAATCACAATAATTACAACGATTACTCCTTTTAACAATTCGTTGCTCATAATAAGTTGACCTTCCCAAAAGTTTGTGGTGTTGGTGCCAGGCTGGGTAATTTGAGCAATGTCATTGGCCTGTGAAAATTTCATTTTTGCCCAACTATCGTCTGACACAAACCAAATGAATTCTTGTGGGTCAAAGTAAGGGATTCTCAATAAACATGTTCTGAATGGGTCCGACGGAGTAGCCATCGAAAGGCAGAAGGATTCTTGACCTGTCTCACTAGCTCTAGTTGCCCATATATTTGGTTGGGGAAACACTACTTTTGCAGGATGAGCATTAATCACTGTCAGAACCATCACAAGGCTTAGAATCACAAACTTGATCTCCTTTCCAAGGCCGCACCCAGCGAGATGGAGCCCATCTAGTACTTGTGTCGGTAATAACGCAGGCATAGCCTCGACCCGTCATTTTTAGTTCCACAGGTCCTTTCCACTCTCCTATAGCAACATCTTTGTACTGAGCAAAAGCACTATCTCCACACCGGCTTATACCGAATTTCAGACATACACCGCTTTTGCAAGTAGTTCTGCAACAGCCAAGCTCTCTCCCCCTTTTTTGCTTTTGCAAAAGCGCCTTTAAAGTTTTGATGTGCTCTCTCCACTATGGCTTGTCCCGTGGGGGAATGTGGTATACCTGTGATGTGATGTATACCCCAGAGTTGACAAAAAAAAAAAAAAAAAAAAATAAAATTGAGAGGTATAGGCTGATCCATTATTAGTTTCACGGGTCAACTGAACTAATTTCCCATATTTTCTGGCGCATTCCGCCCTACCGCGATGGTAACTTCTCACAGCTTAGTGCTTTTTCGCAGTTCAGTGTTGCAGCTGTCTGCCATTACCTTGGCAAAACTCAGCGGTTTCTTATCTATCTTGCAAGGCCTGTTCTTCCTAGCTATTGCTCAGAGGCTGTGTAAAGCTGCACCTACAAGACTTATTTTGAGACTTCATCAATTAAGGGTTAGGCAAGCTTCAAAACACAGCATACTTAAAATAGTTTCACAGAACACTAGAAACACTACAGCAGTTACAGTTACTAGAGTAAGCTAATTGCAGTTCCCATAACTAAGGGATATGATGAGATACTACAAAAGTAAATAGTAAGGCAAAATATGAAATAGCACACTCACTTAATGGAGTACTAACATTCAGATCCGCAATTGCTGGGGAACCCTGGATGCAGCGAGAATTTAGAGTACCCTTCCTCGCAAACCGGAAATCCTACACGATGCGTCCATCCGTAGGTGAGGCATCCAACATCGCTGCAAGCAGGTCCAGCCTCTAAATCAACAGGCCAAAATAACTGGCAATTTTCTTTGAGAGGAAACATCTGATTTCATTCTCCTGTTGGGTTCCACCCAGAGCCTGGCCACCACTCAGGGGGGAAAACCAAGGGAGTTTCTAATAAGGTTAAATACCTAAGATCTTGATTGTTAATACTGCTAAGCAAAGAAAGTTGAATACAGACATTCTTACAGCATTTCATCCTTATTAATAACTACATTTTGACTAAGCTACTTCAACTTTCACTAGTGACTAGTAAGCCCATATATTTTATCAAGGAGTTGCAATTACTGTTAGCATTTTCTCTAAAAAGAATTGGCAACTGTAGTGTGGTTAAGGACAGAGATAGTGTATTTTGTCCTATTGCAGTAGCAGGCATTACCCATACATTCTGCTTAAATGATCAGTTGAAGAGATCGCGAACTGTTGGCACAGGGGTATCCACAGCACCCACAGCTGGCTCCTGAGTGTCTACCAAAAGCTGCCTCTCATGCCTCAGGTGTAGTTGCACACAGCTTGCTGGTAATCACCTGTGGGGACTGTGACCTGTGAAGACACAAGCATAACCTCTTCACCCAGTTATTAAAGGATATGGTCCTTCCCAGTTAGCACTTTCCAGGTTTTTTGCTAACACTTGAGCCTTATGACACTTGAAACACTTAGTTCAAACAAACAGGCTGCATCAATGACCCAGCAGGCACTTGGGTGCTCTGTCAGAGAACTCCACACTCCGCAGCTGCAGCTGGGCTGCATCTCACACATGCAGAACAATCATACAAAGAGGCCTCTTACACTTATTACTCACACGACATAAAATGACAAACACTACAAACATCAAAACACCATTAAGAATATATAAAGCCATTGCTAGTTGATTATGTGGTGCATCCAGAAAATTCCCCCTTCTTTGTTTTATACCGTTCACCTATTTCAGCCCATTTTGCTGGTTCAAAGGCTGTGAGGGTATCAGCAGGATAGCCGTGGTTTCTGCACCATTTAAGTAACCTTTGTACAGAAGTTTCATTATAAGTTATCCCTCTCTTAGAGAGTATATGCAGCAGGAGTCTGACAGTGGCCGTCTCCTCTGCGGGCTTGTTCTGCCCCATGCTCTACCGACTGAGCTAGCTGGGCTCCTTATTAATAACTAGGCTCATAATAAGTTGTTTAAAAATGGTGCAACCACTTCACGCACTGCAGCGGCATAGGCTGCAACATTAGCCTGTTGCATTCCTCTGTTGGTTAATTCAATCATATCAGCTACAGATGCTCCATGTGGGAGGGTCATTAACAGCTGCTTGGTAGATGGATTGGCATTTTCGAAGGCCATTAACTTAAAGATATTTTCCTTCATCTCTTGGGTCATGTCAGGTTGTTGTTCTAGAGAGTCATAAAGACGATCTACAAATTTTGAAAAAGGTTCATTAAGTCCCTGTTTTACTGTTACAAACTTGTCCTGTTTCTTTCCTTCTGTATCAGGTACAGACATTAGGGCCTGACTGGCTATTGACTGTGATAGCCGTAACACTTCACTAGAAAAACTGACCTGTAGATCTACTGCGGCGAAGGGCCCTGTTCCTAACAGCATTTGTGCTTGGACAAGGTAAAGGGGATCACCCTGTGGACGCGGACGAACCTGTTCATCGTTAGCTAACTTCGCCCACGCGCTTTCAAATAACATTTTTTGAGATGGAGTTAAAATAACTGCCACTATTTAATCAATATCTTTTGGAATTAACAATGATGATGAGAAGATATAGTTAATGATTTGTTTGGTCAATTGATGATGGAGACCATTTTGGACTACTGAAGCCCTAGCCTTTTCAAGCAATTTCCAATCTAAGGGATCCCACTCATTGGCACCAGTAACAGTATTAAAAGAAACTGGAAATGCTTGTACACTTTCTGGGATAAAAGATCCTTCTACTATAGCATCTCTAATAATTCCTTTCCATCGGTGCATAGCTACAGAGGCACTCTGCATCTGTGAAGAGAAAAGATGTGAAGTTGCAGGGTGAGATGGTGGGGATGCAGTCGCCGTCTGTGATAATGACGAGAGGAAGGAATTAGTAGCAGGCACAGGAACTGCATATTTGAGCGATGGATCAGGAGGAGCAGATGGTTGTGGTCCCGTGTTTAACGAAAAGGTATATGGTTTCTGCTCCATCTTCTCTCCCTGTCATGCAGCCAATTTCTCAAGCCTGTTTACAAGCTGCAGGAGTAAAGTTTCAATGTTTGAAGAGCCAAGTTGTGAGGCGGGGGTGTGTTCTTCTGTGGTGTTGTCTTGTGAGGGAGGGAGAGGCGGGTACAAGTCCCTGCCCTTATCTGTGTCCCGCCCACTATTGGAGTCTTTAGTCTCTTTTGGTTTCTCCTCAGTCCTTTTCCAGTTGGCATCAGATACACTTCCACTATCTCCAGTTCCTGATTGCATAGTTTTGGGTTTAGCCCCCTCTGCTTGCCGCAGTCCCGGTGGCACAATCGATAAGGCAAACGGATTTTTCGGCTGACCCAGCATGGTGGGTGCTGCAAGTAGCATAGAGCCCCCGCCTCCCTCGTCACGAGGGGGCTGGGGGCGGGGCGGGGGGGGGGGGGGCGGGGGGGCACGGGGCGGGGACCGGACTGTCCCTCTGGCCGTGGTGTTTCTGCCCACTTCTTTTGCTGACTTTCCTCCATCACTAACCGAGTCCCATAGCTGTTTCCCTACAGCTTCCCAGGTAGCCGCTTGAAATGCAAGCCCTGCACTGGGGATAAGTCCCTTCTCTCGGCTCCACTTTAATAAGCCTTCTAACACGGACTTGTCATATTTTATCCCTCTCACAGAGAGGATAAGTTGGAGGAGTTTCACTACTGCTTGCTCGTCTCTAGTAAGCGTAGACCCCATTCCTCCCCGGCCGCCGCCTCTCGCGGATCCTTAGCCACCTCTCGCAGCTCCCTAGCTGGCGCCTCTCACGGCTAGCCGCCTCCCGTGGCTCCTTAAAGGTACAGCGGGCTAATTCTCACCTTCAGACACCAGGGCAGCATCTCGAACAGTTTCAACCGGCTTTTCACCCGCGATTGCACCTCACCGAGTCCTCATCAGACTTGTGCTAATCTGATTGGGCCCCACGTTGGGCGCCAGATGCGGAAGACATGTACATGCGAACAACCAGATCGACTAAACAATGCCAATTTTATTATGGTGGACAAGCCTTTTATAATGCAGGTGAAAATCACATGATACAATCACATGATACAATTCTTTCTGATTGGACAGTTAGCTTTGCACATGCGCCTTAAGCTCTCTTCTGATTGGATGAGAACTGCCACATCAACATCGTACAAATTCCTTCTCCGCCCAGACCCACACCCTGAAGTTGTTTAACTTCCTGGGTTCTTCCTCATTCTTCCAGGGTCATTTCGTCACATCCTTGCCAACGCTGAGGCTTTACCAGCTTTGCTCATATGCAGGATTGCTCACATGTCCATTTCCTCGCAGGAAATCCATCCGAATCCCCACATTCAGGGAATATAGTTTTGTCTCAGCCATAGTCTTTCTTTTCCTTTCACAAAAGATACAAAAAGGCCTGTTGACTTCTCTTATGCATCCTCCTCTGGCTATTTACTGTTGCTAGGGAAGAGAGGTTATGGACTGTCGTTGGAAATGCTTTGAGTATCTGTGGACAAAATAGCCATAAAATAGAGAAAAAAAATCCGTATTCTGAAGTAAAAAAAAATATGACTTTTACTAATTGAAAGTATAATTCTATCACACAAACTTGCTTATCAGTTATACAAAACCCATGTTAAAACTCCTGAAAAACTAAATGAGGTGTGCTTACACATACGCATACGTACATGACACTCAGCACCACATAACTACTAATGTTTGTGAATTTACCAAGTTTAGCAGAAGCAAAATATTTGAGTTCAAAATTTTTAATACATTTTGCTTAATAGATAAGAAACATCCAGTGAAGTGTCTCAAGACTCAAAGGTAATGTTTTCTTAACCAGCAAATCCTGCCTATCAACTGAGATGCTACATCAGATGTTTAAATCAAAAATCTATTGACTAGTTCAGTATTTTACTTTTTGAAATAATTTAAAGAGAAACTCCAGTTAGAACAAGGCAACTAAATAAAAATAAATAGTTCATTTGGAAGTATTTTGTCTATTTGCTTTTGAACAGATAAAAAAGATTGATTACTAATGAAATAACAACAAACAATTTTTTTCTTAAGTCTTTCTTTAAAATATATTTTTTTAAATAGCCAGTCATACTTTGCTCTGCTTATTCACATAAATCACTTATAACAAGGCTTAATTATAACTGGTTAACATGGTCACATTGTTTCTATTCTGTTTGAATGCCTTTGCAAGTTACATATCAAAGCACACATTTCTAGATGGCCATAGAAGCATTTAAAAAAAATAATATTGAAGTATTCAGGTGACTGAGTATTCATAGAAATTTTTGTTCTGCAGGTGGGCCTAGGAACAAATACTTGTTCTTGCAAGTGTTCACAGGAGGCTGAAACTAAACTGTTAATATTGAATTGCTGATATTCCTCTTAGATTTTACCTATGATCACAACTAACTTGTGTTTATATAAATTAGTAACTTAAAGTATATATTGACCTTCTATTGACACATAAGTCTGGTAACTTGCCAACTAATAAAACAGAAACCAAATAACCAGTACCAAGTGTACGTAAAAATGTCTTGATTTCTATTAAGCTTTTGTTCTGACTACATAGTCTGTACAAACATAATTTTTCTGTTAAATTCTTAAATGACTAGTGTCCATTGCTTCTAACTTTTAATGCATTAGAACATAATTATATTTGTTTCCTCCTGAATCTACATCAACAGATATTATAGAAAAGTATAATGTAAGATATAACAGAGTAAATAATATAAAAAGTCACAAATGTACATCATCATTTTGAAATAGGTATATTTACAGTTATGCTTATTAGAATATGCAATTTCTGTTAAATAATTATATACTTTAACTTCATGACTTGCAGTATTTCTTTAGTTTATCCTGCACAGAGACATTAAATAGTGTATATTGTACACATAATATGAGTGAATTCTATCATAAATCAAAGGTAGATTAGCATGGACAAAACAGGAGTGACTGTTTGGAAACCTCTGGCTTGTAGGAATTAAAACCAGAAGTCCCTAAAAGCATATCTAGACTTGCTCCTTTTCACTTATCTACCTATGTATACCTGTAGCCCATAATAATTGTAAACGTTTCAAAGTCATAACTGCAGAACATTCAATAGAGATTCCATAGCACTTGCTATTTACTGAGAGATGATATTTAATTGAATTTAGGCCAGATTTTCAAATACTTAATATTTGAATAAAAGTACTATTTTATTCTAAATTTATCCATCCTGAATTCTAATGCAACTAATATTTTGTCCTCCTTATTCACACTGTGTTGAAAGTTCATCCTGATGAAGGGAGTAAGGTTAGAACTTTTATTTATACATGAAATTTGCCATAAAAAATTTGAAAGCTGACAGTGTAGGAAAGAAAAAGAATTATAAGGGGAAATAGGAAAAGTACGTAATTTTTTATACTCTACCAAAAGAAGAGTATCAGAGGAGTATAAAAAGTTATCTTAAAGTTTTCTATTATCAATATGTGAGATACTTATCTATTTTTCTTGGTAAGTTTTCAACCAGATAATGTACGTACTTTAAGCATGTAAATGTTTCTTAAATCAAATTAGCATCCTCTACCATTTAATTGATAATATGCTCAGAAGATTAAATATCTTAAATTTAATGGCTATATTGATAGATCCTGAAAAAAATCAATAATTTTTAAAATTTAAAGAAGAACATTAGTCTTTCTCTTAACCCACTTCTTGTTCCTCTTACTCTAATATACTGAATACATCGTATAAATTTAGACTAGTCGACTATTCCTTTTTTAAAATCAACCAGGAGAACTGGCAAACTGGCAGAACAATAGTAACAAAAGCAAAGGTTGAACATGGAAAGGGGGAGAGACACCGAACAGACCATCAAGGCCCTCATGTTTTCAGAGAGGGACAGAATAAGACGTGACAGTAACAACAACTTTCAATAACTGTTCAAACAGAGTAGGAAGACCAACTGAAACACAAAATGAACAGATTAGTGCTATAATCCAGACAGTTCCTCTAAATTATTCTTATCTGTACTGAGGGAGAAATCATTAAATGAAACTTGACAGATAACAAACTGTTCCTGTCCAGAAACAGAACTGTCCATGTGATGACTAGTAGATATTATCCATTAAGATTTACTTTCAAATTATCAAATGTCAGTGGGGTCTTCTTACTTACAGTGATGTAAAATCTGGTCACTTTATCAAGATTTTCAAGCGTATATGTTCATCTTTAACTAACCAAAGGGTTTAATGGAAAACCTATCATGTAAGAAGGATAGGAAAGAATATTTCTGAAATCTCTAAAACATTTTATCTACAGCACTTAAAATAGCTGTTCAGTAGTCTGATGGTGTCTCCATTGATCTGGAAGGAAGAAGCCAGTCAGGTGAATAATAACTTCGTCTGCTGCAAGGTTTCCGTAACATCTTCATTTATTGCATGAATGCATCTTTCTATTAAATTCTTCTATCTTTACTTCTCACAAAGCAGTGAATACTATACCACCTCTTCAGTTAGAATTTCTAAGGTTAACTCCAGTTAATTTTTATTATAGACAGATGCATTTCAACATAGACTATCTCTAAGAAATATAATAATGACACATCTCATGTACACAGGCCACCATAGCTGTTGCAAATAAGCTCCATGTTCCTTTCAGAGTAGAAATAATATCCTTCCAGGTTATAGTGAAATAATATACCATTCTTTTTAAATGATCAAACTTCACTTTTAAATAGAAATTTTGATGAATGCAATGCATTAAAGTTATGTTAACCAAGCCTAACTTTTCAAAGAACAGCATAATGGTAAATCAGACAGACGTGTTGAATTACAGCTTTCTCATTAGACTGTTTTCTTTTGGAAATAATTGCTTTCTACAACCAAAGAAAAATCATTATTACATGCAGGAAAACAAAACAACAACAAAAGGTAAAACTAGTTTTAGTCCATAAATTGTAATGCTTCTCGGTAGTATTTGAAACTCCAAGGCAGAGATTACCAATATGACAAAGAAAAAAAAGTCCAGATCATCTAAGTTACTTAAATATCCAATTATCTTTTGAAAATAAAACATGCATTTTAAATAATTTATATATGATTAAAATTGTAAAAAAAAAAAAAAATAACAGGAGTCTCTCAGTTTTCAGAATCTGTCTTTCATTATTCGACCTCTGTGTATTGATAATATACACATTGATCAATAACACCTCTATCTTTAAATAAAAGGGTTAACACATCTTTCTTTTTTTGACTGATTTGGAAACAGGAGGAATGAAGACATAGCAGAAAGCAGAATTCTTGAAGGACATTCAGTTTCAGTTCAGCTGTCAGCTGAACAGAATCAGATCATGTTGTGCAATCCATGTATTTGAGAAGCGTAAGCAACTGTTCATTGAGGTTCAGGTTAACTGTACCTCAATTTTCAGGGACTGCTGGGTTAAATATTGTCAATGTGGGTAGAGTCCCTTAATCTAAGCTATTGGAAGTCATTCTGACACTGCCTTTTGAATGAGGAAATGATGCTAGGGTTTTAATATTTTGTGAAGCAGTAACTTCAGAAGTTCAAATAATGCCCATAATGCCATAAATTTTATTTGGAACTTTTCCATAACCAGTTTTCAAAAGTTTTAATTTATATATAGTTTTATATATATATGTAACTATATAGCTATATATATATAACTGATATATATAATTATATATATATTGGTTTTATAGGGTCACATTTAGATTTCTGAAGTTGATTTAACTTTTGTAACTGCAGGTAGGTATATCTAATTTTTGAATATTCAAAAGCAGCAGACATCTATGTGCCATCCTTCAGTGACAAATGCAAAGCCACACTCTAAAAGGAAGAATCCAGTGTTGTTTCTTTACTTCCATTTGTTATTATATGTTCAGAAGACCTCTTAACCATGTGATGATCACTCAGTATTCAATGATCATGTAGTCAGAATATCAGATAAAGGATATTATTTTCTTTAAAGTGTAATTTAATTTCTAGTTTCCTTTATTGACTTCATAAATTATCCCAAGGTCTTCCACATCTTTACAATTTTAATTTTAACTTCCTAAGGTCTTTTGTTTGAAGTGTTCTTTACTTTTGCTATTGTTATTGTGGAATAATACCTAACCCTTGTGAACAAAAGCAGTTGCTTATCCTGTAGCTAACAGAGTAACCCCCACCAGAACTCTGTTTTAGACATAATGGTCACTGATTTTTACAATGTTCTGTTTTATGAAACAATTGTTCTAACTAATTTCAATAATAGAGAGTCTTGGAATGAACTAAGTTGTTAGAAGTTAATCTCACACTAATAAAGGCCTATTCATCTTTCTTCTGTCTTCTCATCTGCCTCTGAAAATGTGAATGCCCCAGTTGGAAACCCCCATGCTTCCAAATAATTCTCTTTTACAAACATGATAGAAATTTCTTCTGTATGAATAACACAGCAAACACAAATATTCATTAACAGAGTAGTTCCCAACCCAAAGTATTCTGATAATGTGAACACGGAACATCAAAAAAAGTTATTTCTTAACCTAAAACCTTGAAAGAATGCTAGATTCAACACTAGGTGCATAGCAGAACAGTCTTTTACATTACTGTCTTTACTTTGCTGTTTGCCTGGTTAGCTTCTAGGAAACACTTTTAAATAAAATGCCAAGTGTTGAAAAGCCTTCTTAACCATGCTTGCTGCTGCAGGTTACATGAATGCAGATAGAATGAGGAATTGATAGACAAATGCTGAAATATTTTTGTCTGGGCAGTGTATTCCAAAATTTGGAAAACCTGTTAAAAATATGGCATGGATTTTAAAAAACATACAAAGATGATTATATTTTAACAATTTACTTTTTTAAAATCATGTTGCCATTGTTACCTCCCTATTTCTTCTTCATTTCTATATCTTTCTGATACATTTTCTTTGCTTTTTTGTAAACCCTTCAACATTTTTAAAGCATTTTTTTTAAAAAGTTCCTGCTATGAAGAATAGACAGGTTATACCTGTAATCTTGCATTTCCAAACCTCTTGCTGGCTAAAAATGTGATTAAAGCATGAATACATTCCCATTTAATATGAAAAAAAAAAATTACAAAAAGTTTGTGATCTGATGGTGCTTTTCCCCTGTAATTTACTTATAAATTTTATTCCCACTGTAGCTACAATAACTTGCATTCAGCCTTTGGGCTCTGCATGTAGTTAAGAAGGGATAATTCAATGTCCAGTTTTGCCTTCATTCCTGAAATTTCATTGCTGTGATGAACTCCAGTATTTGGCTGGAGTCAGCCAGTTCTCAACATTTTTAGCAATTTTTTGCATTCATAGCAAAAGCAGATTTCTCCTTGAGATGGAGCACCATTTATGCTCCTTCTCAAAAACCACACCATAAGCAGTTCCTTAAATCCCGTGAAATCTCCAGTCTCTACTCCATCCAGGGAAGAACTGACTGCAGGAACGGGTAATAGGGTTCCCTGCAAACCACCCAGTCAGCCAAGAGTATGAAAATGGGAGAGATAAGATCCTCCTTTTTTAGGTACAGATGGCAGTCTGCAGGGAGGCTACACAGCTGCCAGGTGTGCTAGGCATCCTGAAACCAATGCAAAGTAAGGAATTTGTGAGAGATGCTGCTGGACACAAAATTGAGAGCTGGAGAATATACTGGCATTTTTTAGGAAAAAATGAGCCAAGATGAACGGAATGGAACAAGTGTACTTGTATAAATCATAGCAAATAATCATCCTCACATTTCTTGTGAAAGTATTTTCAGCTGTCCATGTGCCTTTCTGTACTGTTACTGCATAGACCCTCTAAGGATGAAGTGGATGATACGTTGTATCAAAATAATAGCTGCTGCAAAGTATATTCACTTGTTATATCACAAAACATTGAATAGTTTTAAATTTCTAGCCAATGATCTGATTTAAAATAGTTATCCAAGTCCCAGTTTCAGTCAGTGAAGAAAGCTTAAAGGTACTTCATCTGTCTGAGTTGTAAATGAGAGCAGGCACAGTGGGAAAAGTTTCCTTCTTACTCTTGGCTCTATAGGAAACTTCCATGCCTAGAATCCTATATCTTAAGATATCTAATGGTGTTATTTCATGCTCTCTTACCAGGAAAATACAGATTGTAGTCACTAAAAACTGAAAAATTAATACTGTTAGAAACTGTTTCATCAGAACAAGGAACATGACTTTATGGCAAGGAGAAGGGTATGAATTACATATATTGGAAGTCTTATTGGCACAGGAGCAGACTGTCCCCAGGTGCTGTAAGAAAAGCCGGTGGCAAAGAAGGCCACGCTCGTTTAACAGGGATCTTTGGCTGCAATTCAGGGAAAAAAGGAGAGTTTATGGCCTTTGGAAGAAGGGGCTAGCCACTCACAGTGATTACAAAGATGCTATGAGGCTATGCAGGGCAGAAATCAGGAGGTCTAAAGCACAGCTAGAAATTAACCTGCCTTGAGCAGTCAATGATAACAGGAAATGTTTCTATAAGTAATTCAACAGGAAAAGAAAGACCAAGGAGAGCTTCCATCCCCTGCTAGACACAGGAGGAAATATGGCAATGAGTAATGAGGAAAAAGCTGAGGTGTTTAATGCCTTCTTTACCTCAGTCTTTAATAACAAGACTTAGTTGTACTGAGGGAATCCAGCTCCTCAGCCAGAAGACAGAGACTGGGAGAACGACCCCCCTGCAATCCATGAGGAGATAGTCAGTGACCTACTGCATCACATAGACACACACAAGTCTATGGGACCGGATGGGATACACCCGAGGGTGCTGAAGGAGCTGGCTGGGGTGCTCGCCAAGCCGCTCTCCATCATTTACCAGCAGTCCTGGCTGACCGGGGAGGTCCCGACAGATGGGAAATTGGCCAATGTGACGCCCATGTATAAGAAGGGTCGGAAGGATGATCCGGGAAATTACAGGCCTGTCAGCTTGACTTCGGTGCCCAGGAAGCTGATGGAGCAGCTCATCCTGAGGACCATCATACAACACATGAGGGACAACCAGATGATCAGGCCCAGTCAGCATGGGTTTATGAAAGGCAGGTCCTGCTTGACAAATCTGATCTCCTTCTAGGACAGGGCGACCTGCTTATTGGATGAGGGAAAGGCTGTGGATGTTGTTTACCTTGACTTCAGTAAAGCCTTTGACACCACTTCCCACAGCATTCTCCTGGTGAAACTGGCTGCTCGAGGCTTGGATGGGCACACACTTTGCTGGGTAAAAAACTGGCTGGATGGCCGGGCCCAAAGAGTTGTGGTGAATGGAGTTAAATCCAGTTGGTGGCCGGTCACGAGTGGTGTCCCCCAGGACTCAGTTTTGGGGCCACTCCTGTTTAACATCTTTATTGATGATCTAGACGAGGGGATCGAGTGCACCCTCAGTAAGTTTGCAGATGACACCAAGTTGGGTGGGAGTGTTGATCTGCTCGAGGGTAGGGAGGCTCTGCAGAGAGACCTGGACAGGCTGGAGCAATGGGCTAAGGCCAACTGTAGGAGTTTCAATAAGGCCAAATGCCGGGTGCTGCTCTTGGGCCACAACAACCCCCAGAAGCACTACAGGCTTGGGGAGGAGTGGCTGGAGAGCTGCCAGTCAGAGAGGGACCTGGGGATGCTGATTGACAGCTGATTGAACATGAGCCAGCAGTGTGCCCAGGTGGCCAAGAAGGCCAATGGTATCCTGGCTTGCATCAGAAATAGCGTGGCCAGCAGGGACAGGGAAGTGATCTTACCCCTGTACTCGGCACTGGTGAGGCCGCACCTCGATGACTGTGTTCAGTTTTGGGCCCCTCACTACAAAAAGGACATGGAATTACTCGAGCGTGTCCAGAGAAGGGCAACAAAGCTGGTGAAGGGTCTGGAGCACAGGTCGTACAAGGAGCGGCTGAGAGAACTGGGGTTGTTTAGTCTGGAGAAGAGGAGGCTGAAGGGAGACCTCATCGCCCTCTACAACTACCTGAAAGGAGGTTGCAGAGAGCTGGGGATGAGTCTCTTTAACCAAGTAACAAGCGATAGGACAAGAGGGAATGGCCTCAAGTTGCACCAGGGAAGGTTTAGACTGGATAATAGGAAGTATTTCTTTACAGAACGGGTTGTTAGGTGTTGGAATAGGCTGTCCAGGGCAGTGGCAGATAGACACAGTGCTTAGGGATATGGTGTAGTTGAGAACAGTCAGTGTTAGGTTAACGGTTGGACTAGATGATCTTCAAGGTCTTTTCCAACCTAGATCATTCTATGATTCTCTCTGCCTAAGCAAAAACTTGGCAGCCAGCTGCAAGTTCAGACTTACCCTATTTTCAAAAATCCCCTGACCTTTTTTTTCTCATGTACTCACCGAAATAGCTGCCACTGTCACAATAAAGTTAGATAAAGACACAAAAACCAAATACTAGTGGTATATACAGTATGATGAAATAAAATTTAACTTGGGAATTGTAATAAAAACCATTTCTGTATACAATAGGAACTATTAGGACTGAAATGCTATATATTAAAGGAAAAATTGCTTCTATCAAGATCTAAAGAAATAGAAATTCTGACAAGATACAAACCACCCCAGATCATCTTGCACTTAGACTTTTTGATTCATATACATAATTCAGCAGCAGATCTAATACCACTCCTGGTGGTTACTAGGAAAAGAAAACAAAATCTTCATATCTTTGGAGAAAAGCTTGATGCTACCTTATTCCCCATTTCAGGCTACAAACAAGTAATATTCTGAAGCACACTGCCATTACTATATTTATGACAAAGTTGCCTAGACCACATGGATTCCAAATCCCATTCATGATGGAGGTGACAGACTAGTTATCTATTCCCTAGAATGAAATGCAGGACTTCGTTACCAGAAATGGCCTGCATTATTTTCTCAATACTTATTCACCACACTGGCTAGGCTGACTTGTATTTAGGTAAGGAATAAATGTGGTTTTACTCATTTTGTAGATTTTAGGAGTTGATACAGTGTGTTGTTTCTAAAATGATACAGTTTGTCCTGAAGATCCCCAGGAAATCTGTAACAGAAACACTAGTGATTAATGACTCGAAGTAAATAGGTGGAAATTAATATAATCTGATGCACTATAAGATCACTGCACTGTACTGTAGGGTCACTGCACTTTAGTAAGAACAGATTTTCCTTCGCTGTCAATTTATGCTTGCTGTGCAATTATTCAAAAATGAATGACAAAGATTTTAAAAATCTATTAGTTGCATTTTTTTCTAGATTTATAGCTTAAGAGTGTAAACACTTTTTAACTTATAGAAAACATCAACTCTCAAGCAGATGCTGTTAAGTCTGATTAAAAAAAAAAAAAAAAAAGGCAAACAGGTCAGATTGTAAAATCTACAATCTTGCTGCTGCTACAGAATGAGTTAAAAAGTTAAACACCTTATTGTGGTATATAAGTCTTGTATAAAAATTTTATGCTGTAATCACATTCAAGTATTTTAGTTACATTAAATGTATGCTAGAACTCTACAGATGTTATTTAACTGCCAGGGTTTTTTTGTCAGTTAAGGCATGATCTGCTCTTAAGTAAGACATTGTTAACTTGTGGGACCTCTGTTATTCTCTTCTTTTATTCTTATTTGAAATATAAGGTACACTCTCCTCTCACTAAGACTGGCACCAAAAATCTTGCTGCCCAAAAACCAGGAAAATGAGTATAAATATTTTTTCAAAATTATTTAAATATCTGAAACCTAGAAAAAATTTAGACATTGCGAACTAAAGAAAACAAACTAGTAGTGTGTCTTTGTTTGAAAGGGATATCAGTTTAAGGTTAACTTAAATATCTTTACTGTCCAGAAATTATTAATAGATGAAGTCAAATTGTATTGCATTCTTCAATTAGGTCTGTTAGTGTTTTCTTTATTAGCAATAAAAATTTGAACAATGTGTCCTTGGTCTATCAGCTTAATTTCTCTCTTTAATGGATTTGGTGACTATATCTTGAGAGTAGCAGAGAATTCCTGAGTAAGCTATAAATGAAAGTTAATCAAAGAGATTAACTGTGCATTCCAATGAAAACAATAAAATTAAGGGCAATCTTATAGTTTATTAGATGAGCACAGACCAGTGGACATAACCTTTTGCTCAACTGCAGTACCAGATATGAAATATTTCCACGTAAAATAATTGTGAGCATGAAAAAATTATACACCTTCCAAAAGATCCCCATGTGTCTTCTTTTCAAGTTAGTTCCTTTTTTACCAAGCAACAGAAGTAACATTTTCTCAGATTTAAAAAAAAAAAAAAAAAAAGCCAACAGCTTTTATGTTTGTTCTGTATTTCTAGAAATAAGATTATTTTAGTCTTTCAGCTCTTTATCTCTTCTTGACATCTAATAGAAAGGTTTGTGGAGTATTTTTGTGAGATAATCATATGAAAAATATTTTTTGATACGATATGAACACTAAGAGCCCCAAAATAAACAGAAAAAACTAATGATATGTCATTGTAGGGTATTTTATTGTGGCCAATGATACAGAGAAATAACCACTTTCCTTGCAAATTATTTACTTATAGCAACATATGATGATTTCTGAATGCTGCTTAAGAATCCTGCTTGCCCAGACTGTTCGGTGGATTCAGTGTAGCCTAGCAGACGGTTAGGGGATTAGCTAGTATGATAAGAAGGTAACAGCTAACCTTGAGTTACAAAGCAAAGAGATAACATGAACATCTTGGAGACTCAGTTATCTTTAGGAGAGCAACTATCTGGTGGAGACTGGCACTGTGAGTTGGGGCCCTCCCAGCTCGGCATTCCATTCAAAAGGTGAAAATTACATGACGAGGAAGACTGTGGGCCTTCCTCCAGAAGATCCCCAAAGACGACCACCGAGAGGCAATGCGCAGGCACAAAGATAACATAAGGTGCTGACACTAACCTTTTGAACTAACCCCACCCTACTTATGCATAGGCATGTTTGTATTGTGTAACCCTATGTTTTAGTGTAATAAATATCTGGCTACCTGCTGAAATGGTGTGCAAGCTTTGTGGAGAAATCCCCTTGCACCCCAGCCGGAATAAACATACCTGCTTTATAACTCTCTCCAAGTTGTAGAGTTTGTTTCTGCACATCACCAACAGTTCCTGCATGACTTTTCATTACAGTGTTTCATAGACACATAAAAGTCAAGGAAAGTTTGACATTCAACAAAGAAATAATTACACATTTCCACATGATAGATGTTTCTAAAATTAACTTTTCCTATTGCATTGTAGAGATGGATACATGCAGTGAGCTTTCCCAAGTTAGTCAGGAAACATCACAATGATAGGAAGGAACCACTGGGAATAATACCTTTCTCATCAAAATGCATCATATTTGTGCTAAGCTAGTGAAACATGAGTAGAAGTTACAGGGCTGTGGGGAGAATGTGATTGATGTTTCTTTTCTAAGCATAAACAGGACAAAGTTGTTGCTTATGGCTAGAATCTTAATGTGCCCAATCCATCACCCAATGGAAAAATAAGTAGCACCTGACAAAAGGGACAGCATGGACTCAGTGAGCCCAAGTAGGCCCTCAGACGAGCACAGAGACATGCTTTCACTAATTCAAAGCTGAGAAGAAAGTATGATTCTACAACTCTTGATCCCAAACCCTAATTTTCCCTAATTCTAATTCTCACTGCCTATTTTTCCCATTTTTTTTTCTTATTTTTCAAATTAATTAATTTCATTGTTGTGATCTTGATTCTTTGCATTTCTATTATATTTTTTAACTGTTTTAAAAGTTCAGTGTTGTGGAAATGCTTTGGAGATCAACTTTTGATTTGATCCAATTTGTTGATTTTAAGCATTTTAAAAAGTAAGAATGTTAAAAATACATTAATTTTTCCTTTTTTAAAATGGAATTTTATTTTTCCCTGATTAGATGACTATATCATTTTCTCTATATTTCTCTATATATTATTTCTGTATTTTATTTTACCACTATTTTCTGTTTCCTCTGTTAGACTCACATTGTGACTGATCAATAAACCCCTAAAATAGAATAAGACTCAGAGGAGGTGGGCAAAGGTGATGAAGCTCATGTAATAATGTAGGGTGTGATGGATGACACCTGTTGAAAAGAAGCTGACTTTGATCTCAACACAAAGGGAACAGAAGCCTTTGTTTTAGCTAAACAGCTGTTAACTGGTGGTGTAAATATTTGTCCCTGAGTTCATCAAACAAGTGTGAAAGTCTCCCTGAGTTAGTCAGACCAGTATGGGCAGAGTGAATATTCGTTCAGCCCAACACAGAGCTATATAAAAAACAGACAACCAGAAAAAGGGAGCATGTGATAGAGACCAGTAATGGGAATCACATCTGTATTGTGATTGAACTGTACATTGTAATTGCTATATTTTGCAAAGTATAACTTACACTTGTATTGAGATTTCAGTATATTTTTTATCACTACTAAATCAGAAATCCTGTGTGACAACAACTATTTTTAAATAACTAAATTTGATATTAAACATTATGCCCTCTCCATGTGAAATATTTAAAAAACTTGAGCAGAGACTCTTGGACACTGACACACATCAAATGAGTCCAGGCAGCTGATCAATTTTATGGCACAATACTGTATTATCTAACAGAAATGTTTCATCACATCTGACACATCTTCATAGTTATACAATATCATAGAGGGATATCATTGCTCAGCAGCCATGACTTTTCACATGTGAGACTAAGTTTGAACCTTTTAGAATTCACAAAGATTCTGGGCTGTGAGAAAAAAAAATACAAGTGTCATCTAATGCCAAGTTAGATACTTTGTCATTTTCTGTTTGTTGGTTTTACCAATGGCCCTGGAAATCATGAAAATCCTATTACTTAAGAAAGGTTTCAATTACATATCCTCTAATGAAATGTCATCCTTGTCTGAGTCACATTTCTTTGACATCCTGACTCCTTTCTGACTTCAGGATGTGTTATGAAGACCGGGAACAGGTTCAGCCAGGACATTTTATCTACAAGATTAAACCTAATGTAATCAGGGAATGGCAGAGGACAAGTTATGACACGCAACCCCTCTTCTGTGTCCCTACCTTAGACTAAACAAAACAAAGAAAAAAAGGAAAGAAAATATGATCAGAACATTGAATAAATAAATGAGGCTGTGTATGTCTAACAGATGAAATAGTAAGCTTTGAGTCAGAAAGGGTACTTATTCCCACAGTCTTTAATGTCTTTTTTCAGTACAGCTGTAGACCACTTGAGCTGAGAAAGGGAAATATTTAGGATGGACTTTAATTCTCATTTTAGATCTGTTTACTCCTTCAGGGCTTTTACCAACACTGCAATGTCTGAAAACTGGTCAAAAGACATCTAGTGAGAACCACCCATAGAAAATTAGGCTCGCTCTTGAAAGAGACTGTTCTTCAAAGGTTAGTATTTTCTTTCACAGAAAAGCCTACTGTACATATGCCAAAACAGGAAATGTGAATACTTCAGATTTGCAACACGATATATGAAAGCTTTAAATCTTTATGCTAAGGATAGTTAAAAAATAATCTTCAACCACCCCTTTAAACTGTCATTGACCAAAATATAAAAGAAATCACCATGATCTTTCACGGATAGATATCATTGATTTTATTCTTTATGTTCAAAACAGGAACTAACTTAGATCTGCTGTCACTTTGGACATAACTTTAGAATTTAATGCTTCAGGTAGAATGCAAGGCACCCAAGAAAAAAATCCAGTTTCTCTAACCCACAATTAGTATTCATTCCTTTTTCTTTACCACATACATTCTCCTACTTTTTTGTGTGATTAGTGGTTCTGAATGCTAAATGATAATGTACTGACAAATTTTGCTTGTTATGATCTCGGGTGGGCCTTTACAAAGTAACATAAAATGATGACTCAAAAGTGTGAAATAATGACCTATTTTGTGTGTGGGCAGGCATGCATGTCAAGAAAATAATGCTGTATACCAATTTTTTTTCAATTTTATTTTTTATTTTTGGTGACGTTTTAGTCGTCTATGTGTAGTGGAGTACCAGATGAATATTTCTGTCTCAAGGGAACATAAGTTACCTTTCTGATGGCAAAGCACATTTCTACAGTTTTAGCAAATGTATTCCATGTAAGAAACAGAAATGCACTGATCAGTGTTTGATTTGACAGTGAAGATTACTTTCATGATTTCAGGTCATTTTGTCACATAATCCTGTAAATGCTTTGTCAGCTAATTATCTTAATGAACATGTATCTGCTGCAAAGAAAACAGTACCAGAAAATCAACAGACATTTCAAAAGTGGATTCTATAATCTGTCCATTATAAACTGCTGTGAATTTTCTAAAAGGCATTTTGGACCACCTCACAACTTTTCCAGTCATACATACAAAACATGGAGCTCTCAGTGTGTAGCAGGGCCAGATGCCTTAGTTTCAACATCCCCCTGCTTCACCAACAGGAGAAGTGCCAAGTATCTGTGCTTGAGGCACTGGGGTCTCTCTAAGTTTCTGTCATTTCATAGCTTTCCCAGGGAAGAGTGTCAGCTTATTTAGCCAGCCTCAGGAAGAATTATATACAGAGAAATCTGGCTGAGGTTTCACTTGACATCACCTCCTGTCAAATATGTTCCTTCTTGCAGAAAGACTGATTAGGTCAATTGCTTTCTGCATTGTGCATTTCCAAAATTTTTAGAAATAAACAGGTGATCCAAACATCCATATGGAAGTAATACCTTTTACTAATTCTGTGATATATATCATACTCTCAAAACGAAAAAAAAACATTGAATACACTGTGGGCTATAAAAATGCAAACGAAAGAATGTTCAAGCATTTCTCTGATTCTTGAAGCCTGCAAGGGATACTAAGAAACTTTGTTATAGACATAGAAAATAGATTTCTAGTTTTAATTAGTGATTTTGTGGCTTGCTAGCATCGCTAGGAAGCAAATTTCAGTGATCTATGTCACCCTGAGGCAAGAGTCATTTTGAACAGCAGGGGCAATCCCAGAAGCACAGTTAATCAATTGGAAACCAGCCAGTCTTGTCTTCAGAATTGTTTTATAAGGATAATTAAGACAAATTTCTGGCTTCAAACCATTTATTTGGATTTTGGGTTGTTTGTGTTCTTTTTTTCTTTTCTTACTTTATTCACTACTTTTTACTTCTATGGTGGCAAAAACAGTGATTAATACAAAATACAAAATATAAAAGTGTTTCATTATAGGCTATTTGATAAAACTGAAGTTGTACTATGAAAAAAACCCAACCCTGAACCAAAACAACTGACAATCAGTTACAAGGTTCTTCTGTCAGAAACCAGTGATTAAGTCCCTATGCCATCTTTCTTCAGTCTATGTAGAGATATAGAGATATTTTGATATTTCTGTTGTTCAGTCCAAGATAATATAGTCATGCAAGCATACATAGACAGTTTAAAGATAAGGAATATATACACAGGTTGAGGAAACTATAAAATCAGCTCTTCTCAGACAAGTTAACTTTCCATGAGTGTCCTAGCCACCTTTTGAAGCTTTGTGAACGCTACTTCTGGCAGCCTTTCAAAGGATTTTGTTTCATCATATTTATTGATCAATACTATAAGAAAGGCTTAGATAAACAGAAGGAACTGAACTTAGTAGGACAACAGTTAAGCCAATTTTAATCTACAGACAGAAGAAAATGAAGTAAAACAGTCAAACTTCAAGCAAAGCTTTAAAATTTTTTATTTAGACCCACTCAGAAATGTCCTAAATATTTTTGGCAATTTATATTAATAGCAAGGAACCAAACAATTTATTTCATCATTTTTCCTTTAAACAGCCCTTCAGTAAAGGTATTGTATCTAATATTAGATTAATACTAAATCATAACAAGAATCTAATATGATATCTTAAAAATAAAAGATAAAAATATACAATTTAAAGCCCAATGCTGAGAACATTTAAGTATTTATTGGAATAAGTAGGGGAATTGACTCGCTTTTCTAGATAATTTGAAAGCCATAGTTGGTTGAAAGAAAAAATGAAACTCAGCCATATTTAAAGTAACATTTTATAATGCCCTGTGTTTAGAGCAGGTAGCCTAAAGCCATTTGTTACGTTTTTTAAACGAAAGATGTTCATTACAAAAACCTGTTTGAAAACTGATTGGACTCAAAATAGGGTTTTTTAAACAAGTGGCATATGGAGCTTTGTAAGGGCCTTACCTCACCAGGCTGCAATTAAATTGCTCTCAAACCAATAGGATAAACAATATTAAAGACATCTGGGCAAATAAGTAACCAACACTTTATTTAAGGAGACATCTTATCTAATTAATGCTATTGGAAACTATTCATTCTATTGTCAGGCTTTACACTATATTTTCCAGCAACAGAAATTTCCTCAGGGGCAGGGCAAAAGAAAACAAACAACTCACAACCTGTTTGGATCTTCCTAGTACATCCCTCAATATAAGGGGACACTGAAATTTCAGTATACTTCCTGTGAAATCTGCACCTATTAAAACTTCAAACAATACCTCAGATTTTTATCTGGATCACCCTTAAAAGTAGGGCAGCTGACCCAGAATAAAGTTTATATTTCTTGATGGAGGAATCATGTGCTCTAACACTCTCAAATTTGCTCAGTACTTTTAACCAGAGTAATCTTTAAAAAATTTTGAAAATAACTGTTTTATGAAGTTTACAATGCTCCCTTGACTCAGGGGTTTCTGCAGTCACTCAACAAGCTGACATTTACCTGAACTACAATTTTAATTTTTGAAGGCAAAGTTAAGGAGAATCCTTGGCCTAAAAGAGAAGAAGATGAAGATTCTCTGCTGGTTCAGAAACATATTCTTGGTTTCTGCCTTATCTTGCAGGTACCTAAGTTCCACAGGTATTAAAATCTTGTATTTTCCTGAGCACCTAGCCTTTTGCTTTTGAGCATACTCAGAATAGATCATCCCTGATAGGAACAATCGGTCTAACTCTAAGCTTAACTGGGTTCCCAAAAAAGCTTACATAAAACCAGCAACAAATGCTATTTTCTTGATAAAATGTAGAGGAAATTGCCATGTATTTGACAGAGTGGGAGCATCACCTCCCTTTTGGCACCTGGAGTATTTTTAAAAAAAAAAAAAAAAGAAAAAAGATTAATTGTACTGAGCAACGTATGGCAGGAAGGTATTACAATTCTGCAGCCTTCTTATTTGCCCCTCAACTATTGCCTGTTTTAGCGAGCCTTATATCTGTATGGACTTCAGAACCTTTCTCTTCAGGGAACTGTATTCCTTGGATCTCATTTCAAAGTGATTAATATTTTGCATGCACTGCGCAATGAACCTGTGCATTGAACAGAATGGTTTGGGGCTTATCCCTTGAGTCTAGGCATTTAAAAGCAAGAGATACCAGTTTCCAACTTTTAGTTAATCTTTGGGACCTCACACTGATAGTAGAGCACAGACTGACATGTTAACCTAAATCTTAAAGCAGAAATACTGAATCAACAAAAAGTAGTATAAAAAAGTGCTGAAGTATGGCAGAAATAATCAAGAGTATTTAATCTGCAAAATTATGGCATTTAGTAACTATCAAACTTACAATTATGTTTCCACTCCAACAACTCTCTTTTAATATATTTTATACATATCCATACATGACCATGAAGTATTCATCAAAGCACTGTCAACATAGAGTTCTCTATTCTTAGAGAGGCCAGGAGAGGGCTAAGCAGAACTGATATCCTGGTCTTCAAAAGGGCTGACTTTGTCTTGTTTAGGCACCTGCTTGAAAGGATCCCTTGGGAGATGATCTTGAAGGGTATAGGGGTTCAGGAAGGCCAGACACTCTTTAAGAAGGAAGTGTTAATGGCACAGGAGCAGGCAGTCCCCAGGTGCTGTAAGAGAAGCCGGTGACAGAGAAGACCACCCTGGCTAAACAGGGAGCTTTGGCTGCAACTCAGGGAGAAAGGAAAGTTTGCAGCCTTTGGAAGAAGGGGCTAGCCACTCACAGTGATTACAAAGATGCTGTGAGGCTATGCAGGGTGGAAATCAGGAGGTCTAAAGCCCAGCTGGAAATTAATCTGGCTTCAGCAATCAAGGATAACAAGAAATGTTTCTATAGTATGTCCACAGCAAAAGAAAAACCAGTGAGAGTATCCATCCCCTGCTGGATGCGGGAGGAAACATGGTAACAAGTGATGAGGAGAAGGCTGAGATCCTTAATGCCTTCTTTGCCTCAGTCTTTAATAACAAGACTAGTTGTATTGAGGGAAACCAGCCTCCTCAGACAGAAGACAGAGACTGGGAGAATGACCCCCCCACAATCCAGGAGGAGATAGTCAGTGACCTACTGCATCACACAGACACACACAAGTCTATGGGACCGGATGGGATACACCCGAGGGTGCTGAAGGAGTTGGCTGGGGTGCTCACCAAGCCGCTCTCCATCATTTACCAGCAGTCCTGGCTGACCGGGGAGGTCCCGACAGATTGGAAACTAGCCAATGTGACACCCATATATAAGAAGGGTCGGAAGGATGATCCGGGAAATTACAGGCCTGTCAGCTTGACTTCGGTGCCCAGGAAGCTGATGGAGCAGCTCATCCTGAATACCATCACACAGCACATGTGGGACAACCAGATGATCAGGCCCAGTCAGCATGGGTTTATGAAAGGCAGGTCCTGCTTGACAAATCTGATCTCCTTCTACAACAGGGCAACCTGCTTATTGGATAAGGGAAAGGCTGTGGATGTAGTTGACCTTGACTTCAGTAAAGCCTTTGACACCACTTCCCGCAGCATTCTCCTGGCAAAACTGGCTGCTCGAGGCTTGGATGATCGCACGCTTTACTGGGTTAAAAACTGGCTGGATGGCCAGGCCCAAAGAGTTGTGGTGAATGGAGTTAAATCCAGTTGGCAGCCAATCATGAGTGGTGTCCCCCAGGGCTCGGTTTTGGGGCCACTCCTGTTTAACATCTTACTTGATGATCTAGACGAGGGGATCGAGTGCACCCTCAGTAAGTTTGCAGATGACACCAAGTTGAGTGGGAGTGTTGATCTGCTCGAGGGTAGGGAGGCTCTGCAGAGAGACCTGGACAGGCTGGAGTGATGGGCTAAGGCCAACTGTAGGAGTTTCAATAAGGCCAAATGCCGGGTGCTGCTCTTGGGCCACAACAACCCCCAGCAGCGCTACAGGCTTGGGGAGGAGTGGCTGGAGAGCTGCCAGTCAGAGAGGGACCTGGGGGTGTTGATTGACAGCCGGCTGAACATGAGCCAGCAGTGTGCCCAGGTGGCCAAGAAGGCCAATGGCATCCTGGCTTGCATCAGAAATAGCGTGGCCAGCAGGGACAGGGAAGTGATCCTACCCCTGTACTCGGCACTGGTGAGGCCGCACCTTGATGACTGTGTTCAGTTTTGGGCCCCTCACTACAAAAAGGACATTGAATTACTCGAGCGTGTCCAGAGAAGGGCAACAAAGCTGGTGAAGGGTCTGAAGCACAGGTCGTACGAGGAGCGGCTGAGGGAACTGGGGTTGTTTAGTTTGGAGAAGAGGAGTCTGAGGGGAGACCTCATCGCCCTCTACAACTACCTGAAAGGAGGTTGCAGAGAGCTGGGGATGAGTCTGTTTAACCAAGTAATGAGTGATAAGACAAGAGGGAATGGCCTCAAGTTGCACCAGGGAAGGTTTAGACTGGATATTAGGAAGCATTTCTTTACAGAATGGGTTGTTAGGCATTGGAATGGGCTGCCCAGGGAGGTGGTGGAGTCCCCATCCCTGGAGGTGTTTAAGAGTCGGGTTGACATAGCACTTAGGGATATGGTGTAGTTGGAAACTGCCAATGCGAGGTTAACGGTTGGACTAGATGATCTTCAAGGTCCTTTCCAGCCCTGATGATTCTGTGATTCTGTGATTCTGTGAACATTGGGGGGAAAATAGAACAGGAAAAGAAAAGAATTAATATGAAGAATTTAAGACCAATTCCAATTTACAGAAATATGAAATAATCTGATTTACTTATTCCTGGTAGAGGCAAGTATATTTTCATTTTCTTACAAAATCCAGACAAATCTTATTCAAAGTTATATTGTAACAAAAATGCTCTCTAGCAGAGCAGGATTGTTCTACCTTCTGCATCATTACAGGAGACCCAAAGTATTTGTATAGTTTATCTCTAAGGACAGCTTTCTGGCGCATGCTGCACAGAGTAAAATGAGGGGTCTCTCAAGTTGCTGTGCAAAATGGATTAACAAATGAAGAACTTCTGTTATAATATTCATAAACAAATGTTAAGTTGAGGAGAGAATAAGCTATGTGCCAAGATGAGGTGGCATGCATTATTAAACAAAAGCATACAGAGGCAGAATACATTAACATACTGTCCAAATTTTATGAAATTTACTAACAGTTCTTTAGGGTTTCAGCAGGTGGTTATCCTAGAAAAGGGTGAATATTTAATACAAAAATACTTTCAGAAACATTAAATAAGAGATATATTTTCTACCAAAAAAGATTACAAACATGAGTTGTACCACGTACCTAAGAGATTATAGCATGTTTGTGCATATAGAGTATCAAGATCTATCACAGATTGGATTATATGAGCTAGTTAGATGTACACACATAAGAGATGACACTGTATGTTACATTTTATGGAAAGGACCAAAATGTTTCTTCTATCTGGCTAACTAATTTTATTTCCTTTGGTGACCATCATCACACTATTTAGAGCTTACAATAATTAGGCAAGCACCACCTGTTGTGCATAAAGCAGAGGCTTAAATCTATTAGGTGGTTTTTTTCAACTCCATAGCTAACTCCTAAAGTAATTAATGTATTGCATTTATGGATGCCATGCTGAAATGTCTGATCAATAATTAAAGCCATAATTTCAAAAGCCATAAAAAGCACTCTTCAAATTCAGTTTCACTAAATTAAGGAATTTTCCAGCTACTGAGTGATGGTAGGATATTGCAAATAATTTACTTATAAAATCCACTGCTGCTTCTTATAGCCAATATAAATTTGTAGAGGAAGAAAGGATGTTGATTTTGTTTACTCACTCCATTAGCTTCTTCTTCACAAGTAGTATTTTTCCCCAGTAAATATCCCTTGATACTTCATCTAAGATCTAAAGGAACCTCTCTGTTTTGAAATTATTCCATTACACATCATTTAAACTTTGGTTCCTAGCATTTTTATATCTTGTTACAAATGGCAAAACTCTTTCAAGCTATTTAGTCAACTCTTCTTGAGGGTCAGACTTATTTACTGGTCAACAGATGAAAGTCACTACAAAGAGAACAAGAGAAGGAATGATTTTTGCTACCCCTAGTGTTGGAAGTGTGGAAAAGCAAAACAGAAAAAGCAAAACATTTCCTTAACATATGGTGCCCAGAATAAACACAGGACAGGATCCAGTGATTTGTGTTGCCATGGCACCAAGGAGGAATGTGAAGTGAGGTGGAGGCCACGCAATCCCATTATTCCACTTTTATCAAGGAATATTTGACACAACTATACAGATTTATCTCCTGCTCTTCTGCATTTTGCAAGGACTGTTTTGCACAACTCATTCTTCCTCTTTTGCCACGACAACTGCATGCACCTTGCACCAAGGAATGTGCTGTGTCATTACTCAAGAAACAGTGACCACAGCCCCACCCACTCACACCTACACACTAGATAAATACTACCTGGAGCTTGTATCTAACTAGGAGGGACAATAATCCGATACCAAATCAGAGGGACAGATTGATGGGTTTGTGCTCCTTGCCTCCCCCCCAAGAAGGGACACCTTTTGGTAAAATTTGTGCCCTCGGCTATGCCGAGTGATTACCCAGGAATTAAGTGTGTGTGATTACAATCATTATTGTGTGTAGTGCTATATAACCAACCTGTAGTTTGTGCATTTATTGTTGTCAATCTCAAAGAATCTGTAGATATTGCATAAGAATGAACCATACAATTCATGGACATGTTTCTCTTGAATGAAGCTGGACCTACAGCACACGGGCTGTTCATGCATCTGGTGTCAGGCCTATGGTTACAACAATAATTAGCATACCTATTAAGAAATAAGTCCAGCCTTCCCTAGCCCCTCTAATCTCTGAGTATCAGCTACAATGCAAGGGGATTCATCTCTTACGCAATTAATTCATCACCTTAAATGCAACACCTAGTTACGTACCATGATCAGTGTTGGACTAGCAGCCCCCAAACCATGCAAAACTTTATTTTTTCCTTGAAGGTCAGAGTATTAAACCAGGATACTGTCTCAATCCGAAGTTCAACAGTAATACTAGGTAGAAGCTATATTACATCATTAAAGACATTCAGTCCTGTTTTGTCTTCAAAAGCAATACACAAACCTATTTTATATTAACTTGAGAAAGGCTTATGGGAAAATAAAAGCAAAGATTATATTAAGAAGACTGTAGTCTTGGTTCTTCATGATTTATATCATGTAATTCCAAAGACTTCAGCAGAATAATATCAGCTTTTCACCATAAGAGAAGAAAAATTAAACATTTATGTAGCTAATTAAAACATGAGTTGTAGGGCATAAGTCATTACTACATGCTAGAGACAAGAAGCAGCATCTCCTCTAGGAATTCTCTTTAGAGGTATCATATTCTTTACTGTGGACTATTATGTCTCAACCACTGTCAGGTTCAGGACTTCAAGATATATTATATTTGTTCAACATCTCAAGTGTGAAGTCCCCATATCCTAATGTGTTTGATGTACGGTTTTATTCCATCTACATACTATTTAAAATATTATTATTAAATAAAAAACAAATGTAAACAAACGAACACCTCTTACAGTTGTTATGTAGTTGTTATATATTTCACATTTCTCTCTAGAATTTTATTTAATTTCATCACATGAAATCATGTCTTTTCTCATTATTATCTTATCAGGCATAAACAAACTACTAATTAATACTAACAAAAAGTCAAAACCCCACAAAAGTTTTGCAGAGTAAATTCTTATTATCAGATATTGCTGCTAGTGAAAAAGAGAGGAAAAAAGATTGCTAAATATATGTAAAGGTGCATCAAGGTATTCATTTATATTCCAGTATGAAGTCTGCTTTGTTTATTAACTTTCCTTGAAACAATTAAAATAAGCATCTTAAAGTGGTAAGGAATTAAGATCAATTTTTGGTTAAAAAAAAAATAAAGTCTAGATACACCAGACCTAGAAAAAACAAAGGAATACTGACCAAATCCAGAAATAGCAAAATAGGTAGGAAAAAAAGAAAATAAAATCCTCTTAATTTACAAGTACAGTATCAGGGTATACATTAGATTATGTTTTGTACCTGTAATAGTATTTTAAAAACATCAAGAAAATTAAATAATTTATGGAGCATAACAATGCCTGTTTTTTTCTAACAGACTTTTAATAGTGTTTTGTCAGCCACTCTTTAAGAAATTGTGCTATGTAAGAAAACCTATGTATAAAATTATAAACTTCTTTGTGATGATTTCAAGCATTTCTCTTCCCAAAGTACATGAAACAGGAAATCAGAAGGCAGCTGCAACAGTAGCAATTTCTCAGACACTCATCAGTGGCAGCCTGGTACTCAACAGCACAACAATTCCAGTTTCAAGGCTTACTCCAAGGTCCTTCATAATTGTAATTGGAATTTGGACCAGATCAAGGGAAAATCACACTCTGAGAAGACCTAACTTGCTTGTACATTTCCACCAGTGCTTATACAAGCCAGCCAAAACCTATCTTCAAGGATAGTTTCCAGAAGAAAGGCATTTTATTGGGTTTGCGTGGCAAGGTTTTGACAACAGGGGGGCTACACGGGTGGCTTCTGAAGCTTCTGTGACAAGCTGCTAGATGCTTCCCCTATGTCTGATAGAGCCAATGCCAGCCAACTTCAAGAAGGACCTGATGCTGGCCAAGGTCGAGCTCATCAGTGATGGTGGTAGCACGTCTGTGATAACGTATTTAAGAAGGGTAAAAAAACCCTGCAAAACTGTAATTGCAGCCAGGAGGGAAGAGTGAGAATATGTGAGAAATTCTGCAGACACCAAGGTCAGTGAAGGAGGGGGAGGAAGTCTCCACATGCCATAGCAGAGATCCCCCTGCAACCCCTGGAGAAGACCATGGTGAGGCAGTCTGTTACCCTGCAACCTGTGGAGGTTAATAGTGGAGCAGACATCCACCTTCAGCCTGTGGAGGACTCCATGCCAGAGGAAGTGGATGTGCCCAAAGGAGGCTGTGACCCTGTGGGAAGCCCATGCTGGAGCAGGATCCTGGCAAGACCTGTGGACCTCTGGAGAGAAAGGAACCCCTTGCTGGAGCAGGTTTTCTGACAGGACTTGTGACCCCATGGGGGACCCACGCTGGAGCAGTCTGTTCCTGAAGAACTGCACCCCATGGAAGGGAGCTACGCTGGAGCAGTTCATGGAGGACTGTAGCCTGTGGGAAGTATGTTGCAGAAGTTTGTGGAGGACTGTCTCCCATGGGAGGGACCCCATGCTGGAATAGGGGAAGAAATGTGAGGGGTCCTCCCACTGAGGAGGAAGGAGTGGCAGAGGCAACATTTGATGAACTGACCGCAATCCCCATTCCCCGTTCCCCTGAGGGGGAAGAAGTAGAGAAAATCAGGAGCAAAGCTGAGCCTGGGAAGAAGAGAGGGGTGGGGGAAAGATGTTTTAAGATTTAGTTTTTATTTCTCTTTACTCTGATTTGATGGGTAATAAATTAAATTAATTTCCCCAAGTTGAGTCTGTTTTGCCCGTGACAGTAATTGTTGAGTGATCTCCCTGTCCTTATCTCAACCCATAAGCCTTTCATTATATTTTCTCTCACCTGTCTAGTAGAGGAGGGGGAGTGATAGAGTGGCTTTGGTGGGCATACAGCTGGGGTCAACCCACCACAAACATTTAGACTTGCTGATGTCTCACAGTGTTTTTTTCATTGTGATGTAGACCCTGGTATATGATTACACAGTAGATCTTAGCTATACTGAAAAAATAATGAGTATAGACAAAGCACAATTCAGCTGCAGAGAGAAAACATTCCACGATGATGAACGGACTTTATCTGCAGAGACTGGATGTAACAATTGCATACTGAATATACCTAATAAAATATACCAGTCAGAGTCTAAAATACCTGGTTCTGATAGCTCTGCCAGTCAGTGAACTACAGAGCAATGTTAAACACCTTACGAGTTGCTTTGGGCTCTAATTTCTTTATGCACTGCTACTACTATTCTGAGGCATTGAAGGGCATTGGCTATTATTCTAGTCACAACATTTAAAAACAATAAATTACTTCTGAAATGAATGCCATGTTTCCAAGTTTAAAAAAGATTAACTTTTTCTACTTGCTCAGGTAAATCACAGAGGGTGAAACAAAGTAAAAAAAATCCTATTTTGTTACTGTTCATCAGAAATCACTAAGTATTTTAACAGGGAAGTAAACAAAGCAAGAAATTACATCTTCAAGGAATATTTTTGTTTTAGCTGGCGGAAATATGTAGATGTGTATAAGAAATACACACAAATACTGTAGAAATAGATTTTAAAAACCCCAACAAACTATTTTTATTTTTAAAAAAGCACAACCATTGGTGACTCTGAAATGAGTGTTAAATGTTTTGTGCGTGGGTCATGTCTGAGTCATGACCCTTGAATGGAAGTTGATAAGAACAGTAGTGTGTAAATATCTGATTGATTGTTGTTTCAAGATCTGGGGGAAATAAGGAGAAAAAGCATAAGGGACTGGGTGGTTTGGTTTGGTTTGGTTTGGTTTGGTTTGGTTTGGTTTGGTTTGGTTTGGTTTGGTTTGGTTTGGTTTGGTTTGGTTTGGTTTTTTTACCACCACTATTCCTCTGAAGCTGATGTGAGCAATTATTATACAGGCTCATATGCTATATCTACTCCAAATACCTGTATATCAGTCATGTCACCTTTCCTTCACTGTTTTAGGATTTTTTTCCTATGAGTTACAAACAGGCCACTTATCTTCATCTTCAGTCCTTTGTAGCCAGCCAGCCTTCACTGTACCTGCTACACATACTTCATTTACTGTTAATGCATTCATTTCTCTTTATATGACCTGGGATACTGGCCTCCTACAGGTTTTTTAAAATAATTTTTTGTCTGTTTAAAAATAGTATTTTTTACTGTACTGTTTTTATTACTTTAAAGGACCTCATTACCAGTAAGCATACAAATGCCTCCGTTTACTCTTTCAAATACCCTGTTGTTTAAAAATTATTTCTACTATTTAGGCTTCTGGGGTATCAAGACTTTTTAAATATTTGTACACTGTTTCTTTATACATTTCCATGTGTTTTTATCTGTATGTTCTGTCTTTTTATTTCATACAGAGTTTGCAAGCTGTTTGGGCCTTATTTCTGTGTGTTTGTGCAACATTGAGCAGTCTTGTCTTGATATCCACTTAGAGCTTCCAAAGTGCTGCAAGTAATAAGAGCAATTTGTTTAATGATTTTTCACTCAACTTTTTTTTTTAAAGACAGTTAGTTCTCACTTTCAACATCTTCAGTTCTTTAATCCATGATTGTAAATATCAACTGAAAAGCACCTAACAGTAAAGCAGCAATTAAAATTGATTCATACTTATGAATTACTTGCATTTTCCAGGATGTAACAGGGGAAATTAAAAAATGAAGGAGAAAGAAAGAGAAAGAGAAAGAGAAAGAGGAAGAGAAAGAGAAGAGAGAAAGAGAAAGAGAAAGAGAAAGAGAAAGAGAAAGAGAAAGAGAAAGAGAAAGAGAAAGAGAAAGAGAAAGAGAAAGAGAAAGAGAAAGAGAAAGAGAAAGAGAAAGAGAAAGAGAAAGAGAAAGAGAAAGAGAAAGAGAAAGGGGGAAAGAGGAAGAGAAAACTGAAGTAACTGGAAAAAAAAATGTATATAAAACATTCTGCAGTTCTGATGTTCTTAAAACTCTTTTAGCTCCATTGTCTCCTTTCCCCTTTGATTTCAGACTCATTTGATGTGCACAAAGATTGCCAGAAGAGACCAAAAGAACAGAAAATCCTCAAGAAACATAATAGTGGCAGACTTTGACAAGGTATCAATATCCTTAATTTCAGTCATTTGAAGGAAGAGCAAAACCAGAGCTTTATCATAACCCTACAGTCCAAATAATATGACTCTCCTAAAATCTATTAAAAATACTAGTGTATGAACTAGGTTTAGTTTCAGCATCTATTTCTTTGGCCTTTTATGGGAAAACACAAGGGATATCTAGGTATTTTTATGGGTAATTTAATTATTTCACTAGTCTAATCAGTAAAGATGGTCAGTTTATTCAAAGACATTACACTTAGTTTTAGCTAGATTCCCTACAACTTTAATCATTAGCTGGGTTGGTTTTCCTCCCTGTGCCAATTTCAGTTTCACAGCAGCCAAAAGCAAAGAACATGCTTTCTTTCCATTGTCTTGCAAACAGCTTGCTTTGTTTCTGCTGTTTTCCTCCTAGAAGTATTTCATTTGCAACTTCATTTCAATTCCTGTTCCTGAATGCCCAGAGGACCTGTTGCTGATTTATTATTTCACAGAGGCCTTCTAGCAGCTGTTCTGCTTCTTTGCTTGTAGTCTCTGAGAGGTGCCAGTGTATTTGGGCTATGCAGGCAGCCTGATGGGTATGCATATGGAACAGCACACCTTGAACTGAACGGGATATTGGATGAACCTAAAAAATTCAGCACACTCTGGAGGGAAAACAAAATAAAGAAAAGAAAATTAATTTCTAGGTTTAATGCAAGATTTGTGCATTTTGTCCAAGGCAAACCTAAGCATTTTACTATGTGCATAAAAATAAATGCAACTCTTCAGTGAAATTTCTTTAACACAGGTGTCCCGATCCAATGTCGGGGGAGGTTTCGATACGATCCCAAGAGTGAGATTAAGACACAAATGAGGTCAGATGTGCACAACCTTTTAAGCTTTATTCCTGTAACACTGGATAATAGCGATAGGACAGAGAGAAGAAGAAAGAAAAAGTCAGAACAACTAAGCAAGCAAATGGAAGAGATGCAGCAAGATCAGATACTGCCACCACACATCCAGCGATGTCCTGTTGGCTCAGTCTTGGTGCAGGTGATGAGGAATTCCAAGAAGAGAGTTCAGGTGATATCAAATTCCACCGAGACATGATGTCGAATTCTCAAAATCCCAAACTCTGAGCTCCGCAGAGAGAGGAGTATACAGTCCTTTTACTGTCCCAGTCCTCACAATTTCTTTGAAGAGTCTGCCCACAGAGCTCATTGTCATATGTGCCGTCCCGTATACCTCCATGCACGCACGCCCAGGTGTTCACAGTGGTTGTGTCAGAGGGGTCGACCTGCGGCGCCTTCAGTCTCCGCACGTCTTCCTCACCCTGATTTCCTCTCCACCCAGCCTCGCACACAAGCACAGCTTAGTAGGTGCTATGAAGGATGTTGTTGTTCTGGCTTCAGGCGGATATGGTGGTTTCTTTGGGGACATTTCATCTCCTTCAGAGCATACTTCTCCACAGCAGCAGGATGTTGAGGCCAGGAAGTGGTAGGGGTGCAGCAGCAATGTCAAGACAAACACAGACCAACACAGTCTCTTACAACAGATAAACTGTTATATTGGTTTGGTAACTGGTGTCCTTTGAGTTGCTTTTCCAGCAGTTCTGAAGCATTTAACTACTTCTTTCATGTTCCTCTGATGTGTTTGTTATATAATTCTGTGTGTACTTGTCTGGAAGCTGTTTCTGAAATATACTACCCTTATGTTGCATATGTTATACACAATATTGTTATGTATATATGCATATAATGTGTATATCTAGCACAATGCAGGTATCTGCAGTTGCAATAAATGGTCTTCATCATATTCTTTGCAGTCATTTCACATTTATTGTTATCTCTGGATCTTTTTAGTGAGTTATACTACATATTCAAGGGCAGTTTTGGTATTTATTGTGACTTGTGTTCCAGTACATCACCTGCATCTTAAAATTAGAAGGTCTCAGATTTTCTGAGTCACTCATTTACATTAGAGATAAGCAAAACAGACCCTATAAACTATCAGCTTTATGCCTGTCAGATGACATACAATGAAAGCATTTGGTGAAGGACTACACTGACTAACAATACTCAGAAGCCAGCAGCATGCACTTGCAATGTTACTACTGCCAGTTCACACATGTCATGACACTCACGGTAAAAAATTGTTCTGCTTAAGTCATTATGCAAGACTAAATCCTGATTTAAATATGCTTTTGAGGGTTTGAAAAAAGGTGGGTTTTTTCTTAGACCCACTGATGAACTTTTACAGTTAGTTATTTATTATTTCAAGATCGCTGAAGGCTGTGTCTACAGAAGTAGGTAAGAGTGACACTCCAGGAAAGACTCAGAACTGTAGAACTTACAATGACACGAGTTTTTCTGAATTAAGCTTGCCTTTCAGCAAGTTTCTCTATTAGTTTGTTTGATTCATATATTCCACAAAAATCCAGTTTGATAAGATTTGGTAAAGAATTCAAGCTAATCTACAGACTTGACTGTTTCATATATGGAAAATGGCTTGAAAAATTGTAAGAAATTTTCTAAATTCTCTGCAACATTCATATTTTTACTAACACACGCTACCAAATTTTAAGCTCCAGTAACAGCAGAGCTGTTTGACAGGTACTGACTCCACTAAACCTTCTAAGGTTCATTTCACTAAAAAAAAAAAGTGAATTGCAAGGCTACCCACTATTTCATTGATGAAGTGCTAAGGCTTGGACAATAGGCCCAAGCCAGAGTTGACCTATATATGAATCCTGTATATTTTATAACTGATAACCATTGTGCTAGTAGGTATTGTACTAAGTTATAATCAACCACCTATTCTGATGTAAAATGTTGAAGTATTGAAGCCTGAGCAACAGGTCCCGAGCCAAAGCTGCTAACTTAGTATGTAGTCATTAACAAAATATGTATGCTCATTAATGAAAGATGTAGCTCAGATACCATATACTCACTACTGGTGATGGATGTAACGAAAACATGTCTATCCTGAATGTGTCTTTCTTCTTCTCTGTGTAGGGGTAAGTTAACAAGGCCGTGAAGCCAGCTGTCCGGCTTTGGGACAGACGTACAGCCTTGTTTTAAAAAGAACATAAATAAATTAGATAAGGAGGGAAACTCCCTTAGCTTCTCCCCTGAACCCTGGCCAGGCTCTGGGGGAATCTAATGTGAGAGTGAAACCAGATGTTCCACTCAAAACAAAGGTGCCAGCTATTCTGGCTTGCTGATTTTTGGGTATGTAAGGCTGGACCCGCTCACAGCGACTTTGGAAGCCTCACCTATGGGTGGACGCACTGCATAGGTTTTCCCACTTGCCGGGACAGGCTCTCCAAATCCTCGCTGTAACCGGGGCTCCCCAGCGGCTGTGGATCTGGATGATGATGATATATGCAAGTGGTGATGTATCTCTCTTAATCACTATTCTCTCTCTCAGGTAGTAAAGATTTGATGCATTACCCTGTATTTTCCTATTTGTTTGAGTGCACTATTCTGTCTTTTCTTACTGTATGTTTTCTGTATTATTCTGTGATATTATTTAGTTATTTCTAGTAATATACGCCTGCTCTTTTCACTCTGGTGTCTGAGTTTAATTGATATCCCTAATCAACAAAACAATTGACTACTCCTCTAAAAAACTACTAGCAGTTCATATAGTTTTTATCCAAAGAATTCACATACAAAAATAATAAGCCACAGGTAGCTCTGCATAACATTGTGTGTTCTTTCTAGAAGAAACATCTCTTTTTATGCAGTGCGAACATGTAAATCGGAAATATGTAAAGATTTGACACTAACTCTGCCTTAGGAACAAGCACTCATAAAAGAGATTAAAAGCTCATGATATAAAAGGTATGCAAATCTTCTAAAGCCAGTGGGTTAAAAAAACTTGGAAGATATAAACTGTATATGGATATTATATAAATAAACATGTGTTGACATCTTTGCTGTTGTCTTGTCATTAGACAAAGTTAAAAGAAGAAAAAGGCCAAACCTGATATTCCAAGATGTTTGGTAAAATCTGTTGTGTTACTGTGTGTTCTTGTCTGGATTCATCTGAAAAGCTTCCTTCTTGGCAGAGGTCAAGGAGTGAACAATACTCCAGAAGTCTTATCTGAATTGAGGACTAGCTTCATTTTCATGAAGTCACTTTGTTACTTTCTGTTAGCTCAACATGAAGAATAGTGTTAATCTTACTAGTCTCCTTATCAGATAGCAGAAAAACAGTGTCATCAGCATACAAGTAAATGAAATATTTATCAAAGTTGAGAGAGAAAAATTATATGCAGACCCAAAGAATGGAATAAACACTTAAACAACTCCAGTACTGATTGTGGCATTTGAGAAAAATACCCACATCTATGGCTTCAAATTGTTGTTTCTTTTTGCTAAATAAGATTGCAATCATGACAATGCTAGATTATTAATACCAGAGAGACCTGCCTTCACAGATATTGTAATGAACTTTTGTATATGCAAAAGGTTCTCTGAGTGGAATGTCAGTCTTATATTTCAACATCTTATCTGAGGAAGAAACTATTACTTCATTTGTAAAATGACAGAACTAGAAAGTCATCCGTATATGATCAAGGGCCATTAAATAAAATTGATTGAGAGAATGGGCAAAAATCCATCTGAGACTCTTACCTCTAATAGACAGGTAAATTATATTAAGTAATAAATAATTCCAAGGAAATTAAAAAGTGAAATTCTTATCATGTGACTACTCCAGATCTTTTTTCACACTAAAACTTTGACCAGTGACACTCATTAGCAAAAGCAAAATAAAATTTGTCATCTTTCCAACACACATCAACTTCTGTAGCTGGATATACCACAGGAATAATGTACACTTTAAAGAAACAAGTTATAATTATTATTCAGAACTTAACAAATTTTTCTTTGCTTGAAGCTACAGAATGAATATTAAATTATGTATAGTTATAGAGGACTGTCAGAGGAACCTGAGTTAAGGGAATCACATTAACAATTTCAAAATATGGTGCAGAAGCCATCTAACCATATTGTGTCTTTTTTATTTTGATGCTTTCATAGTTAGCACTTTTTAGAGTCTGAAATTTCAGAAAGAAGATTAAAAAAACTTGAAGCACATAGGAATTTTGGTAAAGTAGTACATTCATAAATTCCACTGCAAATGCGGCATCTTCCAAATGAATGACTCATTTTAAGAAGGCAAGGAAGTCCATATCCTGTTGCAAGATAATACTGAACTTATTAATTTAACACTGCCCTAAGCCTTGGAAAATATTAGAGACAGTTACATCTAAGTGAAAGGTAAGCATCTAGTTTCAAAAGCATGTTAAGAACATCAATTTGAAAAGATATCAAGCACAATTTCAATTATGTTTTTGTTTTGGGGTTTTTTTGCACAATAATATATAATACTTTTTGTTAAAATATGGAAAAAAAATGTTTCCATGTATGCAAGACGTTATAGTGGAACTCAGTGCCCAAGCAGAAGAATCCAGCGGCATTTCAGACATGTAAGTATCACCCATATCACGATTAACTGGATTCAGAAGATCAAATGCTTTGTGTAGAGCTCAGATCAAATATTAAAATCTTATGAAAGAATCTCATATATATAAAACAGTACTGCATGAACATGTTCACACAAATTAATTACCCCCCAGTAATTTATCCTGAAGAGATGCTTATACCTATATGTAATTACTGATTAGCTTTACTGTGTTGTTGGGAGAGTACAATACTAATCCGTGTAAGAATCTCAGCCCTATGATCATTTTACATGTTTTCCACATGCAGGAAGTTCCAACTAGTTGGATTTTTTTTTTTTAATTCCAGTATCCAAATTATAACTTGACATTTGCAAGCTTATTGTATTGACCATATGATATTTAAATGAGTCAATTTTTCATGTGATTAGTTGAAATAAATAAAAGCAACTTTAAGGTGGTAATTAAAACCCCTAAAATATAATTAAAACATCTGATAGAAACATAGTATGATGGTTAAATGTTTTCTAGGATATAATTCATACTGATGTTCAAATACAGAAGTCCATTCCTTTGAATCTCTCATTTAAATTTTGGAAAGGCAACTAATCAACAACTAACCTAAGGGTACTGTCAGGTAATTTGGAATATCTGCTTGTGCTGTTGCTGGACTATGTAGCACACATTTTTCTCAAAGACTGGCATCACTAATTTATATTTCACTGGAATATAAACTGTAGAATCTCTATGTCTAGGTGTTATCTAAAAAACATGATTGCTGATTCCAGTCAAAAGAAACAACTGTTAGAAAATGAAATTTGGTATGCTGCTTTAAATTTCTTCAATCTTTCAGTCAGAACCCAGCTAAACCAGGAGCAGAAACAGATGTTATTCAAATTGGTTTTACAGAGATCATTCAAAAGTTTACCTGGGGAGTAAATAAAAATTACTGTAGGATCTGGCATTATATTTTTATGGAAAAAGAAAGCTGGTTGATAAGCCTTGAGCAATGAATGTTGCATGCTAATAATATCTCCTCTAAGACATATCAGCTTCAAACCCTCAGGGTTCAGGAAAGGACTAGTTCTAACACTGAAATTTACATTTTCATACTGCTCTAGAAATATAGTAGCTTACACTTTGTAAAAAATCCCAGATAAAGCACATTTCTTTCAAAGTAACAAAACGTACATGTATACTCGCCAAAAACATAGACCCTAAGGAGTCTTATATAATTGAGCAGCATGAGTAATGAATTGAATTTTCAACCACTTCTTGCTTGATTCCAATACTGGTCCATTCATTCTATTCATGCAGGGCACCTAACTAGAAAAGCATATGGACATTTACTGTAGGCAGTTATATGCTGTTGTTGTAAAGGAGAAAGTTCAATTTTAAACTTATTTTCCAGCACAAGTCCCTCCCAAGAGATATAACTTGAGGAACAGTGTAAAGGTGGTTAAGTTAATACCAGCTTGGCTCCATTGCTCTTGCCAGCTGTTTATCAAAGATCTTTCAGCAGCTGTTTTTCACTTTTCTGTTGACTAAAGGATATAAATATTGTTTGACAACTGCCTGGTGTATGAAATAAATGGTTATCTCATTTTTTGCCTAACAGCTGTTGATTCATCCATGCTAACATATTTATGGAACATCCATCATGTATTTAAAAGGTGGACAGCTTCCACTGTACTTTGGTGGGAGAATATTGGACAAGAAATATTGGGAGAGTATTGGACAAGAATGAAGAAAGGCAGTCAGTAGAAATTAATGACGCATCTATGCAAACAACACTTACAACCTTAGTAACTTACACACCAATCACCTTTCAAAGATGAGCTTTTCTCTGATTAAAGATCCCTGTCCATGAGTAGGTAAGACCTATTGCCAAAATACAATCTGAGTAAGAATCAGCTTCCTAAGTTACTTCGCATCATTATTTGTGGATGTGTTTATACAGGAAAAAGGTAAGTATAAGCAACATCTAAGTCAAAGAAGAGGAGCTATTTTAAAAAATATTTGTTGATAAGGGCTTCTGCGGTTGAATTGTTGGGCAATGCATAAAACAAAAAAATGTTTAAAATCTGAGCACTAAAAGAAGAACTTAAACATCTGGTCATAGCTCAGACAGACTTCTTATCTTCCACCATACATTTTCCCAGCCCTTACAAAAGTCCTCTATTTTTTTTAATTTGAACATGGAAAAAAAAAAAAAAAAAAAAAAAGCCTGTTTATCTATCGTTTGTCTTCTTTCATCACTGAGCACAGTATAATGAATTCAATCCATCACTTCTTTCTCCTGTACATTTTTCTCTTCAAGGGCTTTGGGTTTAGTTGGGGAGGGGGGCCTCCCTTCTATAGATTTATTTTTTCCCTTCTGCAGATTTATATTTCCTTTGATTAGTTTTCAAAGATTCCTTTAGCTACATTTCAAGTCTCAGAAGTTGCAGATCAATAAAAGAAAACCAATGAAAAACAGCCCTTAACATAAACCATTCCGTTGTAATTACTTAATGGAAGAAATAATAATAAAAAAAATACATACCTTTCACATTTAGTTTTAAATGTTTAATTTAAAAGTAACTTCGTATTAACTCAGAATAAAACTGTACTATAACTGATTATTCAGAAGGATTATTTTGCCTACAACTTTACTCTCTGATGTTTTTAGAATGACCAGTTGTGGTTGATTGACCTTGGCTGGCCGCCAGGTACCCACCAAGCTGCTCTATCATTTTCTCCTCAACAGGACAAGGAGGGGAGAAAATAAGATGAAAAAGAACCTGTGTTTCAAGATAAAGGCAGTTTACTAAAGAAAAAAAAAAAAAAAACAAAATAAAACCAAAACAAAACAAAGGCTGCACAGAGAAGTAAAGGAAAACAAAATATTTATTCTCTACTCCCCATCAGCAGGTGCTATTCAACCACTTACCAGGAAGCAGGGCTTCAGTACGCACAGCAGTTGCTCCAGAGGACAGACACTGAAATAACAAATGTTTTCCCTTCCTCCTTCTTTGTCTTAGTTTTTATTGATGAGCAGAAGTCAGGTGGCATGGAATATCCCTTTGGTCAGTTTGGGTCAACTGTCTTGACTATGTCCCCTCCCAAGTTCTTGTGCACCCCTAGTCTACTGGCATTTGGGGTGAAGGGAGAATGTTGGAGAGACAGCCTTGGTGCTGTGCAAGCACTGCTCAACAGTAGCCAAAACACCAGTGTGTTATCAACACCTTTCTAGCTACCAATACAAAGCACAGCACTATGAGGGCTGCTATGGGGAAAATTAACTCCATCCCAGCCAAACCGAAAACACCAATGAAGTATAACTTAGATTGACAGCAAAGAATTCTCTTTGTCTCCCTTGACTTTTCATTCCACTGTAACTCTTATTGTATCTTTATACTTACAATGAGAACTTCAGTCTGAATTATAAGGAAGTTTCATTGGATTTATATAAACTAAATACATTAAAAATTACATTCTTCCTCTCAAGTTCAGTAACATTTCATAGAAATTGTAAATCTTTTATCCTAAATTATGTTTCAGCCCCTGTATGTTTTTTAATTCTCTTCCTTGGGCTTAAAAAATGTAAAAAATATTAAAATACAAAGAAGACATAGTAGCTTTCTGTCCCTGCTCCTGACATTCAGCAATATAAAGTACAAATTATCTCTTCATCACACTTATTTAAAAAAAAATGATATCCATGGGAAGTAATCTAAATACCTTTGAGGATCTAAATTCTTAACAGTAATTTTTGACAGAAAGTAAATACTGTCAAAGTATGATACAATAGATATAGAGACTCCATATGTCAAGAATAAACTACACTACATAAACTAAACCAAACTACGTTAAAGTAAAATGCTTCAAAACTATATGAATAATACTCCAGGTATTAGCAACATTTCTCACTGTCAAAGATTCTGAAATTCAGAGTAAGGTTTTAGAGACTTAAATACACACATAGTGAAATAAATTATTTTCAAATGGCAACAATGAAATATATATGCAAGTTCTGATAAAGGAAAGGTCAAATAAAGTAGGACAGTTACTACTATAAAGTTTCAAAGCAGCTTGGTAAAAGTCACACAGAGACACCCAAAGGTGTATTATCAGACTTTTGCTGATTTCAAACAGTTTTTAAGACTGTTTCTGAGACATTGTCAATATAGTATAATCATCAGTATAATAGCTGACAAATCTCACTACAGACAAGATCTTGAACTTTTAGTTTAAACTTTGTATCAGACCCTAAACTTTAGCTCATACTGTGTTATAAAGCTTGCCTTGACAGCTAAACTCTCTAGTTTCCAAAACAGCATATAATATCATTGAAGACCTATTCAGATTTAGTTCTCTGAGGAAAGTACATATGTTCAATTTCTGGCTTATGTATGGTGTTTTCCACAGAAGGTTCAGAGCGGTCACAGTTTTAACCATTGAGGCATCACTGCAATAATTATTTATAAATTAGGAATAGTGATCACATATAAACTTGCTGGTGACCTCATTTCAGATTGTTTGAGATGAATCAAGTTCAGGCTTCCACTTGGGCAGGATTGCTTTCTCTAGCACCCTGATGCACCCTTTGCTGACAGTATTTTCGACATGTATCTAAAGCTATGCTATATGCAAACATTTTCCCTTATCAAACAACATAAACCACAATTGAGATGAAAATTCTGGGAACAGATGTGTAAAAACTATTAAACTTTCACCTCAAAAGTCAGATGGAATTTGATGGGTGCTATTTGTAATGTCAGTATCACAGTGAGTGAACATAACTGTAAGTCAAATATTTAGACTTTACATGTTACATCAGAACACAAAAGATATAAAAAAATACAACTGACATCAAGGAGAAGGAAATCATATAGTTGTAACACTAATTAAACAGATAGAAGAAACATATCCTTAGACATTGCTTGAACATTACCCTTGTACTTTTTTTCCTAACCTCCAGTATGGCCTATGGTGGTTCATGCCACCAGCTTGTCAGGCTTTTCACACTAAGTTGCATCTTATATGTGTCTGTAAGAAAATTTCTAAGAAATAAGTATGCAAACAGAAAAAGGAGAATTAATTGTTTGAAAGTGTGCTTTTTCATGGAGCATTCCTGTAGTGTTATTGCTCTGTCTTGGAAATTCCATTTGATGGAACACTAAAAATCAAAACACATCTCAGCTTAGGTTTATTAAATGTCCCACCATTCACATGGCAGAAAGTATGACACTGCAAGTCCTTTTGTATTTTAAACACATTTATCTCTTTAATTTTCCCTTGCTCTTTTACTTAGAGCCTCAGATGAATTCAATAAAACAGAACTATCATTTTTAAAAAGCTTGTCTTTATGAAATTGGACGAATCTATCCTTGTAGTTTATTTTGTGCTTCTCATGAAGACATATATATTAAGTAATTATCGGTTTTGGTTTTATTTATTATACAAAGCAAGGCAGACTTGTAACCTAGTTATGATATTGTTTGGGTCAGCACCTCGGTGAAACCTTTGAACTGTGATCAACTGAATGCTTTGTAGGGATAAAATTAAGAACAGCTTCTCTATTTTTTTTGTTCCTGAATGAAACATTGAAGCTATGCTTTTAAAACAATTCATTATCCTGTTACACTAATAGAAGTCTAATGTTAACTCCACTGACTTCAGATTCATTATGCTGGAATAAGGCCCTGATTAATGAGGTCCAATCTGTTGAATTTCAGAATGTATTTACTCACAAGGTTTTCAATCACAGCTATACTTTGTTGAGTTTGTAAACCATAATTCCTTTCTGTAAGCTTTTATATATTTCACAATAAAGCATTCTTCACTTGAGGCATCTCAGGTGGACTGCCAAACTTGCACTGAGAGATAGAAAGGGAACAAAACAAAAAAGTCTATAAAATCTGAGTTCTCCTGAGAGGGCTGTCATTTCTATACCCACCTGAGATACTATTACTGTTTCTTAAACTGTAGTGTAAATTTTAGACAGAGTAAAACTGGACACCTTAGGAATATATCATAAATAGCTGAAAATGAGTTACTTAGTTTTCAACCTTTGTCAATATGTCAAACTTGAGGAAATTTGTTCAGCTATACTAGGAGGGTCAAATGAACATATGTAAAGCTAGGTGACATCTGTGTCCAGAAGACAACATAGTTCATGTTTCCACTTTCTCCCTCTTAAATATATTCAGTACACCTTCAGCACAAGGCATTTTTTAAATCTCTTGGACTGTATTTGAGGTTTAATAAATAAATAAATAAATAAATAATTAAATTGCATTCTGATAGAGCATCACACAACTGCCTGTCTTCTCAGAAAACTGCCTCAAAGGCTTTTAGGCCTTGCAGTATTTACTTTAAGATCCTCCTGGATATAAAGTGAAATTCACAGTTCCAATTGTTGAGGGTCCCTATAAAATGGAACACAAAATAAAATCCCCCAAACCTGCATGATTTGGGAAGCTAGCCAGAAAAACTGGCTTCAAAATGAGGATAGGTTTGAACTGACTCCTAGTAATACAAATACCTAATTCAAGACTGAATATAACAGAAATATATATTCTAGATCCACATGTGTCAAAACTGTTTCAAAGGCAAAAGAATATTGTCCTTCTCTTGCTGCAGCTTATGAATATGGGGTACTGAGGGTACAAACTTCATTAACTAGAGCAGGGACTGAAATGTGGTCTATCATCAACTGCTAGACAAGGGTCCAATGGCAGATCAGAGATAAATTAAAGAAATGGTTGGGTTTATTACTACCCAATAATCACTGGATTATTTGAGATTATTAGGTAAAATAATAGAATCATAGAATGGTTTGGGTTGGAAGGGACCTCAAAGATCATCTAGTTCCAACACCCCTGCTATGGCAGGGACACCTCCCACTAGATCAGGTTGCTCAAGGCTCCATCCAACCTGGCTCTGGACACTTCCAGGGATGGAGCATCCACAGCCTCCTTGGGCAACATATTCCAGTGCCTCACCAACCTCACAGCAAAAAACTCTTCCTTATATTTAATCTAAATCTCCCCTCCCTCAGCTTCCACCCATTAGCCCTCATCCTATCATTACAGTCCCTTGTAAAAAGTCCCTCCCCAGCCTTCTTGTAGGCGCCCTTCAGGTACTGGAAGGCCACTATAAGGTCTCCCTGGAGCCTTCTCTTTTCCAGGCTGAACAAGCCCAACTCTCTCAACCTGTCCTCATAGGAGAGGTGTTCCGTCCCTCTGATCATCTTGGTAGCCCTCCTCTGGACTCGTTCTAACAGTTCGATATCCTTCTTGTACTGGGGGCTCCAGAGCTGGACACAGTATTCCAGGTGGGGTCTCATGAGGGCAGAGGGGCAGAATCACCTCCCTCAACCTACTGACCACACTTCTTTTGATGCAGCCCAAAATCTGGTTGGCTTTTTGGGCTGCAAATGCACACTGTTGGCTCATGTTGTTCTTATCATCCATCAACACGCCCAAGTCCTTCTCCCCAGAATTGTTCTCAATCCACTCATTACCCAGCCTGTATCTGTGCTTGGGATTGCCCTGGCCCAGGTGCAGGACCTCACACTTGGCCTTGTTAAACTTTGTGACATTACCCTGGGCTCAGCTCTCCAGCTTGTCCAGGTCCCTCTAGATGGCATCCCTTCCCTCCAGCGTGTCAACCACGTCACACAGCTTGATGTCATTGGCAAAGTTGCTGAGGGTGCACTCCATCCCATGATCTATAACGCCAACAAAGATATTAAAGAGTACCGGTCCCAGTACTGATCCTTGAGGGACACCACTTGTAACCGGTCTCCACTTGGACATTGAACCATTGACCACAACCCTTTGAGTGTGGCCTTCCAACCAATTCCTTATCCACTGAGTGGTCCATCCATCAAATCCATGTCTTTCCAACTTGGAGACCAGGATGTCATGCAGGACAGTGTCAAAGGCCTTGCACAAATCCAGGTAAATGACATCAGTTGCTCTTCCCTTATCTATTGATGCTGCCACTCCATCATAAAAGGCCGCCAAATTTGTCAGGCAGGATTTTCCCTTGATGAAGCCATGTTGGTTGCCACCAATCACCTGCACATTATCCATGTGCCCTAGCAGAGCATTCAGGAGGATCTGCTCCATGATATTGCCAGGCACAGAGGTAAGACTGACTGGCCTGTAGTTGCCCAAATCTTCCTTTTTTCCCTTTTTAAAAATGGGGGCGATGTTTCCCCTTTTCCAGTCAGTGGGCACTTCACCAGACTGCCATGACCTCTCAAATATGATGGAGAGTGGCCTAGCAACTTCATCTGTCAGTTCCTTCAGGATCCGTGGATGGATCTCATCAGGCCCCATAGACTTGTACACCTTCAGGTTCTTTAGGTAGAATCCAATCACATAATTAAGCAAATAATTACTGAGTTATGAATTAATATCTCACATTTCTCCATTTAAAACCACTTAATGGAGCCAGCTTCACTCTTCCAATTCACTCAACCAATGGGAAATAATAATAATAATAATAGGCAAAAACTTCAATGGTCAGGACTCAAGTACCTTTCACTAACTTAGTAATACAAATTTTTTCAAAGCTTCAAGACCAACCGCACCTATAACACACACTTCATATACGAGTTTGTCTTTTAAATTTCATTACTAATGCAACCATTCAGAAATCCCTTATAAAAATGAAACCCTTACAGACAATGTTGGTTCTGTTTATCTATGAAATGTTTCTCTTTTCTTTAGAAAGACAGACTTTTGTGGTGGCACATGTCGAAAATGGTGTAAGAAATCCAAGTCAGCAACAGTTTTGGAGGAAGGAAAGAAAGGTGGGTTACACCCACACTGTGTACAAGAAACATCTGATGTGAATAATACAAAAATAATGCAAGCTTGGAACTGACACAGAAAAGATGGTTTATTTTCTTTACTGTACCTCTTCTACCTCTTGTTTCTCTAAAAATTCTGCTGTCTCTCCGCAACATAGCTGTAAACTGGTACACAACACTGCAGCCTTTCTGGCTTTGAGAATCACAATAACAGGCAAGGGACAATATTTGTAATATAAACAGTTCACTCAGAGGTGAACTGCTAAAATTCTTGCTCTTGATCTCTTTATTGTCTGTCTTACCACCATTTTACATAGTAACGTTGTCTAAATAAATTTTCTGAAAAAGAATACTGGAAAATACTCTATGACAGCAGAGCCAAATTTTATTCCTTATCTTAAGGGGGCACCACAATTGCTGTTACAAAGTCATACTTTTTACAAAAAGATCTAAGCTGACTAACACTTCTGGGGGATGCTTCATCTTTGTCTTTTACCTCAAAGAATTTTAACAAATTTTAACAATGAATTCTCAGCTAACTTCCTCTTACATTTTACTTTGTCATACTCACATACACACAGTGCCACTGTAACATGTCTCTTACAGAACAGTAATTACTTATAGTTTTCTCTGCATGTTTAGTTTCAATAAGCAGAAAATGAGCAACGTGGAATTGCATGTTCAGCCACAGTAGTTTACAGTATATATATTTTTCTCATTTACTTCTATATAACTACAAATAGAAGTGAAAACATGGTGTCAGTAAGGTCAATTTAAAAAAATTTTATAAACTTCAAAAGCAAGGATATAATCCAGGTTTATTTGCAGAATTGCATTGCCAGTAGTTGATTAAACATATGAAAACATAAAAATTTCAAGTGCTCTGAATAAGATGTTATTTCCAGGAATTTTTTGAGGTAAAAAAAATCTTTAAACTTTAGTTATTATTTTAAATTTATACTTCCTCAGGGTAGGAACCTTAACATTGTATGTGAAAATCATTGAGCATCTTCAAAGCCTTCATCCATGTGTGTGTACATATAGAGGACAACAAGGAACAGATTTTTCAGTATAATTCATCTTGATACATCCACAGATGGATGTTAGGCTTCTGCATCACAATAGACTTAGTGAAGATTTTTGTTCTTAATCTACATAGAAGGAGTAATAATGCCAACAGAAGCTGATCTGGCAAGAACCTTGCATTCAAGTGGTTAATTGTGTGTATTCATTTTAGCTTGTGGGATTGATTATATAAAGAAATTACATGCATGATCTTTAATCCCATTCATAAGAATTCTTCACCTATATGGCCAGAAGAAAAGCAAAAAAAATCAGATAGAACATGGTTTTATTTTTTTATTTGATAAAAGGTGTCTCTGTATTTTTCAATAATTTATGTGAACATGGAAACCAGGACACTAAAGAAAAGACTTTAAAAAGGACAGTGTAAAACTTTTGTCAGTATCAGAATATCTAATTTATCTATGATTCTATATGAGAAATTTAATTTCTAATGATTCTTAAATATTTACTGTGGTAATGAGTAGAGATACCATGGAAATCTGTTTTATTATGGCTCAGATTGGATAGATCTATGGTCTAATTTAACACCACAATCTCCTGCTCTGTTTTTCACTCATATGCATGAAATGAAAAGTCTTCCCAATCTCAATCATTTAATGTGATCATCAGCCCTCAAATTCACCAGATTTATATCTCTATTAGTTTCATTATAGATGCTTAGTTGGTGGATCATATTTCCTGGCCCATGTAGTTTAATCCAACAGTTTATTAAATCCCAATTTACCACATCTGAGTTTCCATGCCTAAAGAGCCACTTGGTTCCTTAAGTCAGAATAGTACAAGTTTATAGCCGAAGTGAAAGAGCAGCTCTTTAGGTCTCAGATGTGAATTTAACATGCCATATACTGTAATTGATCACTTCTGTTGACCCTGATGTAATACAGACATTCCAGGTGCTCATCTTCACTTACTAGGACTTAGGTGTTAAATTTGCATTTAAGCATTTACTCCACTTCTAGTTTCATCAGCCTTCTATTCCTTGGCCTGACTTGTTTTGACTTGTATGTGACAGTGTGATTGAATGGAATAAAACCAACTTAATTTCATGCTTCCCACCAAACAAATATTGCAGACCATAAAATGAAGCAGTTACCAATTCGTTTACCCTACTAATCACTTTGCTAATATTTTCAAAGGGAATCTAAATATTTTGAGTTTTAATACATTAAAAAGTACTTAAAAACTATTTGTGTTCTTACCCTTTAAATTTCTGTCTGTGACCTTTCTTCCAAAAACCTACCAGCAAATATAAAGGAATTGCATGTTAACTCTTGGACATTAGTAATTATCACTTTTAAAATACTGTGACACTAAACTCTCTACATTACTGTGAGTGTTACAGAATCACAGAATCATCTAGGTTGGAAAAGACCTTGAAGATCATCTAGTTCAACCATTAACCTAACATTGATCATTTTCAATTACACCATACCCCTAAGTGCTATGTCAACCTGACCCTTAAACACATCCAGGGATGGGGACTCCACCACTGCCCTGGGCAGCCCATTCCAACACCTAACAACCCGTTCTGTAAAGAAATGCTTCCTAATATCCAGTCTAAACCTTCCCTGGTGCAACTTGAGGCCATTCCCTTTCGTCCTATTGCTTGTTACTTGGTTAAAGAGGCTCATCCCCAGCTCTCTGCAACCTCCTTTCAGGTAGTTGTAGAGGGCAATGAGGTCTCCCCTCAGCCTCCTCTTCTCCAAACTAAACAACTCCAGTTCCCTCAGCTGCTCCTCATAAGACCTGTGCTCCAGACCCTTCACCAGCTTTGTTGCCCTTCTCTGGACACGCTCGAGTAATTCAATGTCCTTTTTGTAGTGAGGGGCCCAAAACTGAACACAGTCATTGAGGTGCGGCCTCACAAGTGCCGAGTACAGGGGTAAGATCACTTCCCTGTCCCTGCTGGCCACGCTATTTCTGATACAGGCCAGGATGCCATTGGCCTTCTTGGCCACCTGGGCACACTGCTGGCTCATGTTCAGCCGGCTGTCAATCAACACCCCCAGGTCCCTCTCTGACTGGCAGCTCTCCAGCCACTCCTCCCCAAGCCTGTAGCGCTGCTGGGGGTTGTTGTGGCCCAAGAGCAGCACCCGGCATTTGGCCTTATTGAAACTCCTACAATTGGCCTTAGCCCATCGCTCCAGCCTGTCCAGGTCTCTCTGCAGAGCCTCCCTACCCTCGAGCAGATCAACACTCCCACCCAACTTGGTGTCATCTGCAAACTTACTGAGGGTGCACTCGATCCCCTCGTCTAGATCATCAAGTAAGATGTTAAACAGGAGTGGCCCCAAAACCGAGCCCTGGGGGACACCACTCATGATTGGTTGCCAACTGGATATAACTCCATTCACCTCAACTCTTTGGGCCCGGCCATCCAGCCAGTTTTTAATCCAGCGAAGTGTGTGTTCATCCAAGCCGCGAGCAGCCAGTTTCACCAGGAGAATGCTGCGGGAAGTGGTGTCAAAGGCCTTACTAAAGTCAAGGTAAACAACATCCACAGCCTTTCCCTCATCCAATAAGCAGGTTGCCCTGTTGTAGAAGGAGATCAGGTTTGTCAAGCAGGACCTGATTTTCATAAACCCATGCTGACTGGGCCTGATCATCTGGTTACTACAACCATTTTATCATTCATTTAGCAATACTAAGTACAAAGTACTACTGCAGCCTCAAAAGAAAGAAATTGATGTAATTGATGGTTTCTATTTTATTTGAAGCAGGTAATTTGAGATTTGTGAAAGGAAAAACAAATTTCACAATATAATGTCCAAAAAGAGATATCTAAAATCAGCCATGCTCACCAGCTTCCTATGTTGATTGTTAATAAAAGAGAACATTTGACACCTCTTTTGGAGTTGTTCAGAAGGATACTTATAGAGATAGATAGTGCTTATAGCTAGTTAGTACTGTCTAATATTTGAGTTTAGTATCAATGGGATGCTTCTGTTGTGTTTTGTTCTTAAAAACTGTGTTAATAAAATACAGAACTTTTGATTAAATACACCTCTCAGTTTGTTAACCTTGGATTCTCTGAAATATTCTCTGCCTTCATAAGTAATTATACAACTACACCTGAATTATCAGACAAGTACAGTTAACTTAATCTTAAATCAGCAGTATCAATGCTGTATGAACTGTTTGAGAAAACTTGCTATGATTAGATGAGGCACTAACTTTGGGATGACAGCTACGTACAGATCTCAGATCCATTTGGTGCAAAATTTTTAGGGCTCTAATAGCACAACGAGTGATCACATATGTCCAGACAAACTCAGAAATATAAAACTCCTCTAAGTATATTAAGTGAATCTCCACTTCAATAATAAGACACTACTGAGCAAATATTCAGATGACTGCCACACTTCAGGTCTAGTACACCTGGATGAAGATTCATTTTCAGGGACATAGTGAAGCAAGTGCTTTTTTAGAGTTGGCATCTTCCTTCATTATAGAGGTTCTTCTTGCTGCATCCCCACATTGCAGGACCTGTTCTGAGTCTGTTCCAGTGAGTAGTCTGAGTGCACATAATGTTGAAGTGCAAAATGTTCTTACTGAAGAACTGAGCCATCCTAGTCTTCAGGTCTGAATATCTGAGACTAAACCCAGATTTTTTTCCCCTCCATGTAAAGCCTAAAATTACTACTCTTTTAAGTCCAACTAGGCGCCACCCTTAACATCACTTGCCATATAACTCTGCTTTAGTAGAGGTCATACTCTACAGTGGAATATAGAGGAACCAAAGGCACAGACACATTACTTACCACTAGAATTTAAACAAAACTGGAAATAATGATTGCTAGAAACGAAATATAAAAAATTAGTAGTTTAAAAAGCCATGACTGAATGTTACTGTGAGAGTCAATTAAATTTTGTTAACATCAACCAGACAGTTCCTTGATTTGGCTAATCTTTTACAAATTATTAATATAGATCAGTCAGATGCATCTATTATATCTATCATATCCAGCACCTTCCTCGATGCTGTTCTTTACATGATTTCTGCTGAATCTTTAATACTATTACCCGCACTACAGAGAAAACATTTGAAACTGGAAATTTTTTATACTTTTCAGCTTCTTGAAATCATGTTTTAAATGTCTAAACCCTGATGTTCATAACTTGAAAGTATAAAATAAGTCAAATACTTAGAAAGAAGACTTAAAGAAACTCCTCTACAGTTTCCGACTAACTGTACTCATTTCCAGTTCTCCTTGTAACCCAGCCTAATTCCAGGTGCAGTCAGAACTTCACAGAACTTTTTACCCACACCTATATAATTCTGTTTTGCTGATTAGGGACATCAATTAAACTCAGACACTAGAGTGAAAAGAGCAGGTGTATTTTACTAGAAATAACTAAATAATATCACAGAATAATACAGAAAACATACAGTAAGAAAAGACAGAATAGTGCACTTAAATAGGAAAATACAGGGTAATGCATCAAATCATTACTACCTGAGAGAGAGAATAGTGATTAAGAAAGATCCATCACCACTTGCATATATCATCATCATCATCCAGATCCGCAGTCGCTGGGGAGCCCCGGTTACAGCGAGGATTTGGAGAGCCTCTCCCGGCAAGTGGGAAATCCTACGCGGTGCGTCCACCCATAGGTGAGGCTTCCAAAGTCGCTGTGAGCGGGTCCAGCCTTATATACCCAAAAATCAGCAAGCCAGAATAGCTGGCACCTTTGTTTTGAGTGGAATATCTGCTTTCACTCTCACATTAGATTCCCCCAGAGCCTGGCCAGGGCTCAAGGGAGAAGCTAAGGGAGTTTCTTTGTTTATCTATCCAGATTATGAGCAAGGTCTCACATCAGGCCTTGAGGACAGACACCTGCCTCCATGACTCCGTTATTTTATTCATATACAAAGGAAGGGAAAGACACATTCAAGATAGCTACATCCTCCATGCATATTTCATTAGGGATTACATACTGAGTTAACAGTTTCAGTTCAGGGCCTGTTGCTCAGGCTTCAACACTTCCACCTTTTACATCAGAATAGGTGGTTTGTTATAATTTAGTATAATACTTGTTAGCATAATGGTTATCAGTTATAAAATATACAGGATTCATCTATAGGTCAACACTGGCTTGGGCCTATTGTCCAAGCCTTCGCACTTCAAATTCTACTTCCACTTTTTATATCAAGTTTTAAAACCTATTCAGTATATTACATACATTGCATATATTGTCTAGTTCTAAATATTTTCTTAAAAAAGAACTCAAAAGTCATTCCTGCCACATTGTCACACCATTACTGTCACCTCAATAGTGTTCTTGCATTCAGAAAACACAGAAAATATCTACAAACAGAAATATTTGCAATAGCATGCTTTCTTAGGCAGCTAAGGTAACATTTAATTCACACTGTAAATTCCAGATTACAAACAATATGAGCAGAACATACTAATGTCATCTAAGAAAAGCTTTATTGAGTTTGTTGCTAACCTTAGAATCTCTAAAACTTACACTTTGTGAACATCTGGAGAACTAACTAAGTAACACCACAGAAATCAATGGAAAGTCCTAGTAGCTCTTTGAATCTAAGTACTTTGAAAGTAATTAAGTAGGCCTAGAAATATAAAAATATTATAGAATGCTTTACTATACAGTAGAATTCCTCAGCATTTTGGAGGAATTGAAATGTGCCTTCTCATTTTACAGCATTTTAAAATTAAAAAAAATTCAAACCAAATATACTTCCCATGTATATTAAACAAATGACACCATATCTATCTAAAACTCATTAGTACATGTTACAATGGAACAAGTTTTGAGTTTTATGCAGTTAAAAAGATTCTATTTTAACTTGTAAAAGAATTCTCTCTGGTTAATATAAAAGGCATTTTCCAGGAATTATATATTTCAGCAGATATACAGAAGCAGTTTCATGAGGCATATTTTAATCTCAGTAGAGATTACTATAAAAATAAATGTTCAAGCTACTGTAGAAATAATTTCTAGGCTCTAAGGCCTGGGAATTGCAATGTAACTTCATAAGAAAGCTTCAAGAACTTGTCAAAGAAGAGCCCAAGAAACATTAGAATGCTATATTTATCTTCCTTCTATGAAAACAACAATAATTTGTATATGTAGATACAATCAAGCTGATATTTATATTTTATCTGTTGATTATTTCTTTATTTATTCCAAATTATCTGGACTCTGAATTTAAAAAATATATACATATTATGGATTCCAGTTCCAGAGTATCCCAGGAATTCCCAACTCATTTTATATATTTTAGTGAATGACTACGTCCAGAAAAAATAGTTGCACAGTCAGCAGTACAATAAAGACAATACTAAACCATGCTGCAAAAAATTCAGGATGGAGAAAAAAAAAAAGTTGAATAAGCTACATAAAAGAGTCCCTGCACTTTGTTTTCACATTTTTGCAGATGCCTTTTCCCCCATTTGTGTTGGTCCAGTCTGTTAGAATGTCTGTCAAAAGATTCCTGGGACAACTTTTTCCTGTAATACATAAAGTTATACACACACACACTCTTGCATAGAGAACCTTAAGCAATGCTTACCTGTATTGTTTGGACAAATGACCCTTATTTTCAAAAAAAAAAAATAATATTACTGACTAAAGTTTATTTCTTTATATATAGAAATCCTACTCCTTATATGTCAACCTACAATATTTTGACATGTTTTTATCAGACCTTCAGGAGTACAATGGCATTGGAATCAAATTTCCATTCTATTTTTCTAATTTCAATCCCTTATTTTTATAACTTTGCTTTCATTTACCTGCAATAAGCTATTGATTTTCTTTGACAGCACCCACCATGATGCAGATTACAAATATTTCAGAAATTACTCCTAAACTTTCTTATATCTTATGAATTGTCTAGTTGCTGAGTTATGTCACTATAAACTATTGATATACCTATGCTGTTGACAAAGGTGTGATCACAGCATAGGTAGATATACCCAGTACAGCTGTAATCTGTATGACTACTCACAGAAGTGGAACTGAAGTTGCAAGGACATCCACTATTGAATACATAAACAGTGATTTCATTCCTATCATTAAACAAACTAGTGAGGTTAAAGCTAGCTCAGGTATGGATACATGTGCTGCAATCACAATTGTGGATTTCATTGCAGACATAGCCTGATGAGCTGCAGTTGACTAGAAAGAAACACAAAACAGGACAAGCACAAAGAAATAGTATAATTAGAGGATGGAAACCTTTCATTGGAAAATTAAAAATTAGCCAAATCAGTCCTTAGATCACTGAGCAAAAATAATAGGCGTTGATCAAAACCAAACAAAACCATTGAAGTTCATTGAACATAAAAGATTATCAAAGAATGGACATTGCTGAAAGAAGTAGCAAACTTGAGGGTCTTCATCCAGACTATTGCACCAATTAAGTTTCAGCTCACATTTTGTTTTCCTTAAAACTAGTTTGTGTGTTCTTATCAGGCTTGTCTTGCTGGTTAACTTGGAACCAAACATTAACTCTCCTCTCTTGTACAGGTCAAGAGACTGTGTGGGAACTTGATCCTAATAAATCAGTTTGCCATGTCAGTGAAGAGGGGGAAATAGTTTGTGTCAGAAAAATTATTATCACTAGGAATCTTACCTCCCTTTAAGGTACTAGTTTGAATACTATTTTGATTGACTTCTTTGTATTAAGGTTGCACAGGAGAAGTGCAGTAACACTGAAGGTTATTTATGTATATCCGAAAACTTCTAGACATACACATGGAAGGTGGTGTAAGCTTGTGTCCTGGTTTTGGCTGGGATAGAGTTAATTTTTCTTAAGCTGGGAGACGGCACAGCCAGAGCACTGAACTCAAATTAGCCAATTCTATCATGTGAGGTCATGCTCAGTATATAAAGGAGGGGAGGCCAGGAGGGAGGAGCTTCTCTCACTTCTAGGATTGCAACTCCAGGATCTTGTTTTTTTCAGAATCATTAGCTGGGAATGGGCTGGGTATCAGTCAGTGGGTGGTGAGCAATCACACTGTACATTACACGTTTGTATTTTCTATTATTGTTTTGTTTTACTTTATTACAATTACTAAACTGTTTTTTATTTCAACATACAAGTCTCCCTTTACTCCTCTAATACTCTCCCTCATCCCCCAGGCAGGAGGAGCAAGCAGCTGTGTGGTTTGGCTGCCAGCAGAGTTCAAACCATGACAGCTTGTAAAATAAGGTAACCACAGATATGCAAACAAATGCCAGTATTTCAACATTTTCCTTTAGATATTCCTCTCTTCCTGGGCTCATAACTTTGAGACATTTTGTTGTTGGAAAGAAAAAAAAAAAAGGAAAAAAGCAAATATTTTTCTCTGTAAAATCTCATGGCTCTCTACAGATAACTCACTGCAGTCAAACATCAATTTGTTTCATTTTCTACAACCAACTCATTTTCCATTAAAGAACTGGTTAGTATCAAAATGCAGCAATTCTTATGTCATCACCCAATATTTAGTATCTAAATTTTAATCAGTATTAGATTTTTATCCTTGTACATAATTCACACAATAAAAACAAATCATTATGTGTTGACAGATCTCTACATTGCTCTTTTTTTCTTACTGTCAGTTTCAACACATTACAATGGGAACTCCATTTTTATAGGGAACATTTAAATATTTTTATCATAATATAAATGAATTTTATAAAGCTGGTAGAAATGTGAAGATCGACCTCTAGAGATCACGTAGTTCATTGAACTAAGTCAAAATCAAGTCTAGCTACACATCTAAAATTTTAGCAGAACAGTATCTCCTTTCTTTCTTTCTCCCATATATTTCAGTTCTTTTCCTGAATTATTTTCTTGGTTGTATCCATGGGTTTTATAAATCCTGACCCAAACTTAATACATTTCATCTGAGATGCAAGAATCCTTTCCTCTTTGCAAATACTTCCCTCTTGTAAGACAAAGATAGTTTGCAACAGTTCCGTCATGTGACACTCAGCAATGATACAAACCACCATCCTCACAGTAACTTAGCACAGAAAAAGGAAGTTGGAAATTATGAGATAATTTATCAAGGTCACAAAAGTTAAGCATACATAATGGTATTAGGATCAAGTGTTATATCTCATACTTCAGTGTACCTCATAGTCTGTTGTCTGTAGCACTGACCCAAAGGGCACATTTCCTCATTGCTTTCACTATGACTATTGCTAAACCTTGATTCATAGGAAATAAAACTGATGGCCTTGAGTGTGATTAATCTAATTAGGATCCAGGTGATCCTTTGATTCAAAATCAGTTCTTTCATCCTTTCAGATGCTAGTTTACTCATCATGGCAAGCATGGACAAAGTTTCTCCATGAAGAATGATGGTCTTTATTAACTTTCTGAGAATTCAGATGCCAATGGTACTTCTATTTTGGAGTAGAATATTACTTATGAAAGAAGACAAAACAAGTTATTGTCCTGGTTCCTCTCTGTCCTTTATTCTTACAATATTCAGAGTTATTTCTTTTTATTTTCACATAAGATTAAATCCTTTCTTGCAGGAAAGTTTATGTATGTGCATTTATTTGCGTTCGAGAATTTATGGCTTTTTCCAGTGTTCCTGGAAGTAGTCAATAAGAGATATCCAAAGATTAATACAAAAAGAGAGCACACACTGAAATGCCATCTGATTTTGTTTATTTATTTTTTTATTTATTCTCTGCAAGTATGCAGTCTCTTGTCTGGCAGTGCTGCTTTAAATAAATAAACGTTACAGAACAGGTTGTTAGGCGTTGGAATGGGCTGCCGAGGGAGGTGGTGGAGTCCCCATCCCTGGAGGTGTTTAAGAGTCGGGTCGACTTAGTGCTGAGGAATATGGTGTAGTTGGGAACTGTTAACGTTGGGTTGATGGTTGGACTGGATGATCTACAAGGTCTTTTCCAACCTAGACAATTCTGTGATGCTGTGATTCTGTGATACTTCAGCTAACAATAAATGCTAGACTGGATCAACTGAGATAAATGGAAGACATTCATATTCATGCTTTGGTTAAAGCATTCAGCTATTTTCTCCCCCTTCTCACTGAAATTCCCTTGTAAAAGAAAAAATGTGTCTTTTGATTGCCATTGAGCCCATGAGCTAGCCATTCTTTCAGAATAGGCATATTAGAAGGGAAAGAAGAGGTGTTCCATGTACAATGTAACCAGTCATACAAAATACCATTCAAAACCTGCTGAAATAAGCAACAATTTAAATCAGATTATTGTTCTGCCTTTAGCCTCAGAAAGGTCAAAAAATATTTCTCTAATAGAGCCTAGTATAACAATTATATCATCTAATTATGAATTCTTTACAGAAAGTTTGTCCTAGCAAATAGTTTCTATTGCTGCATTGGCTCAAGCGAATAAGGCTCTACAACTATGCAGAAAAGTAGAGGCAGATGTAATTGCAGGTAAGTGGCATGGAAGGGCTCAGTTTGTTATCTGTAAACATGACATTGTATAACATTAATTTGATACCTCATTCAACAAAACGTCTGTAGATGTAAAGAAGATTTGAAGCAGATGTCTTTTTCATCTCCACACTTGACAACCCATTCCAGCCCATGCCTGTTTCTCTGTTTCCAAGAGAGAAAAGAACAGGATAACAGAGTAACATTTCTGCAGGAGGATTACTTTATAGGGACAAACAAAATAAATACTCTCAGAAAAGTAAACAAGTAGGAATGACAAAATTAATTAAAGCTTAAAAATTCTTGTAACTAAGACGTAAAGTCTAATTGTAATTGAAGTTTTGACTGTAGCTCTGGGTGGTGCTCATGTGAGCGCTTTCTTCCAGCCAATGATATCAGAGTGAGGATGTAGTGGAAACAGATTGGTGTGGCACATCAGGCAATATGTGCTTGTGTCACTGCAGCTGAGAGTCAGCAGCAGCTCATTTTCTGAAAAAAGCTTGTGTTCAGATAATTTTGAGGAAACTATGTATCCACAATGTTTTCAACATAAAAAATGATGCCCCCTACAGAGCTGAAAATTGAACTGAACAGAAAGGGTTTTTTCTAAATTTAATAGGAGAGTGTTAAATTCAAAAGGAGATGTTCAATCAGAAAGAATACTTCTGAGATACAGTTGTACTTCTGAGATACTCCTGTAAAGTGACTATCAAAAGAGGAACACCAACCAGAATTGACACCCAAGGAGAATGTTAATTTTGTTGTAATACAGTATGTGAACTAGGGCTATTTAATCTTTAAGAATGATAGCCTTTCTTTTTTATTTAAACCATCATAAAAGCACTAGGTTTTCACACTGAAGAATCCATAATTCATGCAGTTTCATTTCTGGACTTTCTCTCCTATTCAGAAATTTTAGTTTTATCTATGGTAAGGAGTCTGAATTATTTCTACTTGTTTACTGCCAAGGGGTTTTGTGAAGTCTCTACTTTTAACTAATTAACAACTTTCTAGGTCAAACTTTTGATTTTATCCCCAGGACAGGTTCAGGCAAACTCTTAATTAAAAACACAATTAAATAAATTGAGCTAGTATATTTTGTTGTGGGGAGTAAACTTTAAAAATTTAATATATTCAGTATATGAGTTGTTCTAGCAAATTATCAATGACCATTTGAAACTGTTTGATCCACATGATCTCAATATTGTTAAATTAGATGGTTATCTTAGAATATATCAAATATGTTTTCAAAAATCATATGACTGTCAAAATGGAAAGGCACAGAAGAGAGAAGACAGAGGAGAGAAGAAAAAAGAAAAATAAAGTTGAAAAAGCTGCTGGAGAACCTGTAGACTAATTTTTATTTTTAGTTTATTTAGTAAGATAAATTGAAGGTATCTTATAAAACGGGTAAAACGCTGCAGTGACTTACCAAGTGCGGTGACAGGTGCACAGCCTGGCCCCTCACAGCAGCGATCTGACTGCACCAGAAAACCCTGCCACGCTGACCCAGAAACCAAGAACGGGGCATGAGAGAGCATGCATCCGCCTATATACCGAGCATGATGTCACATGATATGGAATACTTCAATGATCAATCCGGACTGGCCCTCTAGCTGTGCTCCTTCTCAGCCCAAGGAAAGTTAACTCCATCCTGGCAGAAACCAGGACACATATAAATAGGAAATAAGAAGTTAAATCAAAGATACCAATTAAATTCGGACACCAGAGTGAAAAGAGTAGGCATATTTTACTGGAAATAACTAAATAATATCACAGAATAATACAGAAAACATACAGTAAGAAAAGACAGAATAGTGCACTTAAACAAGTAGAAAAATACAGGGTAATGCATCAAATCATTACTACAAGAGAGAGAGAAGAGTAATTAAGAAAAATACATCACCACTTGCATACGTTACCATCATCCAGATCCACAGCCGCTGGGGAGCCCCGGTTACAGCGAGGATTTGGAGAGCCTGACCCGGCAAGTGGGAAATCCTACGCGGTGCGTCCACCCATAGGTGAGGCTTCCAAAGTCGCTGTGAGCTGGTCCAGCCTTATATACCCAAAAATCAGCAAGCCAGAATAGCTGGCATCTTTGTTTTAAGCAATATTTATCTGGTTTCACTCTCACATTAGATCCCCCCAGAGCCTGGCCAGGGCTCAAGGGAGAAGCTAAGGGAGTTTCCCTGCTTATCTAATTGGATTATGCACAAGGTCTCACATCAGGCCACAGTGCCAGACAACTGTCTCCATGACCCCCTTATCTTATCCACACACAAAGAAAGATAAAGATACATTCAAGATAGCTACATCTTCCATACATATTTCACTAATGATTACATACTGAGTTAGTAGCTTTGGCTCAGGGCCTGTTGTTCACGCTTCAATACTTCCACTTTTTACATCAGAATAGGTGGTTTGTTATAATACCTATTATAATAGTATATACTATATAATAGTATAATACCTATTAGCACAATGGTTATCAGTTATAAAATATACAGGATTCATCTATAGGTCAACTCTGACTTGGACCTGTTGTCCTTAGCACTTCAATTAGTTGTGATCTGGCTTTGCAAATTTGAAGAATCTGTTGTTCTATATCAAGTTAGCAATCACAAATAAAAATGTTAGAATCATCTTTAAGTATGGTTTATTATATCAGGAGGGGCTTAGCTTATCTGTACAGAGAACAGCTACTTGGTGATAGTGTAGCATATATTATAATGGAATAAACCATGTTTTAATTGATGACAACCATTCTTTTCTACTGTTGTAGTTACATTCTTCTACTACTCGTTTCAAGACTGGTTGACACAATCCTGAATATGCCTTTCTTGTCTCACCATTATTGAAAGTATCACAAACAAGCAACATAAGCTTTTTGCTAACTAAGCATATTTGCAGACCATGGCAAATTGCCCAATTTATTAAAATATCTGACATATTAAGTTAGTCATTTTGAGAACTTTTCAAGGGATGTGGTTACAAGCAGATTTAGACCTGGTCAGTTGCGATTACTTGCACCAGTCCTCTGGTCCTGGAGAGAACCAAATAAGACACTAGTCTAAACAAGTATCAGCACAGGTGATGATCAACACATCCAATATGCAGATGGAAAAACCTTATGTTCAGGACATTCACAAGTAAGAGTGACTTAACAATTCATTTAACAAGTTCATCTTTTTTTTCTAGTATTTTCTGTGCTGTGTTGGACCAAACAACTCAGAGCATCCTCATTAGTTTTCAGAAAGCACAAAGAAGATCAAGAAAAATCACACTAAGTTTAAATCAAATAGCAAATTATCCATTAATAAAAATGATAGTTTTAACATTAGGAACACTTGACACAGGTGGGCAAGAAGGCTATGAGGGTAGATGCTCTGCTATGCCTCTTACTTCCAATAAGGAAGAGTTGGTCAGGGATGTGAAAATCAGGGCAGTTTTGGCTACAGCAACCACAAGATGTTGGAGTTTGTGATACCAAAAAAAGGGAAGAAGGCAAATAGTAGGATCACAACTCTGGATTTCAGGTGAGAAGACTTTGACTTCTTCAGGGACTTGTTTGTAAGAGTCTCATGGGATATGGGCCTGGAGAGAAGAGGCATTGAGAGCTCATGGATTTTCAAGGATTACCTTCTCCAAGTTCAGGAACTGTCCATCCCAATTTGCTGGAATTCAAGTAAAGTTGACAGGACGCCTGTATGGATGAGGAAGGAGCTCCTGACAAAACTCAAACATAAAAAGGAAGTATACCAAAGATAGAAGTAGGAACAGGTTGCCCAGGAATAATACAGATAAACTGTCTGAGCACTCAGGGACAGATTTAGGAAAGCCAAATCCTGCCTGAGGTTGAATCTGGTGAGTAACATTAAGGGCAACCAGAAAGGGTTTCACAAGTACATCATCAAAAAGGGAAGACTAGGGAAAATGTGAACTTGCTGCTGAGTGGGGCAGGGTGACAAAGGAAATGGAAAAGACCAAAGTACTTAATGCCTCCTTTGCCTCAATCTTTACTTGTAAAATTTAGCTTCAAGAATCCCAGGCCCCTGAGACCCTAGGAAAAATCTGGAGCAAGGAAGACCCTCAGTGGAGAAGGATCAGAATACAGAACATTTGAACAAATTGGATTTACGCAAGTCCATGCAACATGATAAGATACGCCTGGTAGTGCTGAGGTAACTGGCCAAGGTCATTGTGAGGCTACTGTCAATCATCTTAGAAACTATGGTGATTGGGGTAGATGCCTAAGGACTTGAAGACAGCAAATATCACTCCTATCTTTAGGAAGGACAAGAAGAAAGATCTTGACATGCTGGAGAAATAGATAGAGATGAACCTCACGAAGTTCAACAAAGGGAAATGCCACGTATTGCACATGGGAGACAAATAATCTCAGGCACAAATACAGGCTGGGGGATTAGCAGAAAAAAGGCAGCTTGGCAGAGAAGGGCATGGAGTTCTTCACAGACATCAAGCTGACCATGAGATAGCAATATACCTTTGGGTCATAAAAGGCCAGGAGCCTCCTGGAGTGCATTAAGAAATACATCAACAGGAGTTCAATGATGGTGGTCCTTCCCCTCTGCTCAGGGTTGGTGAAACATATCCAGAGTGCTGGGCCCAGTCTGAGGTTTTCAAGTGCCAGAGACATGGTTATAGTGTAGTAAGTCCATCAGAGAGCCATAATTAAAGGCTTGGACCATGTGACATATAAGAAGAGGTTGAGAGATTTGGGACTGTTCAGCCTGCAAAAGTGAAAGCTTATGGGGCAAATATTATATACACACTTGATGGGGAAGGAAGGCAGGGTTACGAAGACAGGGGTAGACCTTCTCAGTGTTGCTCAGTGCCAGGAAAAGAGGCTATGGGCACAAATTGAAATGCAGGTAATTCCATTTAAGCATAGCTTCTTTATGGTGAGGGTAGTCAAACACTGGGGCAGGCTACCCAGAAGGCTGTGGAGTCTCTATCCTTGGAGACATGCAGAACCCAATCAGACACAGCCCTGAGCAACTAGCAAGAGGGTTGGGCAAGATGATCTCCAGAGATGCCTTCCAACCTCAGCCATTCTGTGGATGCCTAGCTGCCCATATCAGGAATTGGTTAGCACTAAGTGATTCCTTATACAAAGTATCCCTCAGTGGATGAATTTCGGTGTAGTTCTTGCTTGTTAAATTTGATGTAATATAAATTCTTTCCTCTGGTATGAATGCAAGTTTAGAATTATCTTAAAGCTATGGGACAATGCTGTTATATACTGTCTTCAGCAATGGACACCTACTTTTAAAGTGTATATTTTCATATCATAAGAGAGAGAAAAATGTTTACAGATGGAGATATTAATAAAATGTTGATTAACATTAACTTGTTAACATAAATTGCAGTTTGCCCTTTCTGAGTCTTGATTTTAATGAATGAATCTTTACATTTTTTAAATCCATTTAGATTATATATTTTGCATACCTGAGACTTGTTCTTCATGGAACCTTATGACTTAAAATAAAACAAAAGTCTAGAACAAAAAAATTAAATTGACGTTTCCAAGCCCTGTCACAGTCTTACTGCATTGTGCCACCTGCTGGCAAATATAATAATTTTGGACAGTTTCTGTTTTATTTCGAGTTCTTACAGTGATTATAACAATGAGGAAAAGAAACAGGAAAGAAGAAGGGTGAACAAGCTATATTCTGACCTTTAAAACAGTGCTAATTTTCCTTTTAATATGTATTGTGTTAGAAAAAGAATACAGCTAATCTTATTTTTCCTAGTTTATTGCTCTCTTCCCCTCCCCTCAATGTTTTTAATGGTAGATGGAAGGAAATACTCCTTTCTTGTTATAATTGCACAGATTATTGAAAAACTGAAATTTCCACAAAGTATGATTTCTGCTGAATAGCCGTAAAAAAACTATAAAAATGTTGGTGGGTATTCAGTGACTTTTATGGCATATAGCTGCATCTTTACAGAGAGCTTTATTGCATTTGAAGCTACTAAAGAATGCCATTCCTATGCAACATTACTCCCTATCTTGTCTGTGTCACTAATGTCATACATGGATTAATTTCTAGTTCTTCTAAAGACCTTTCCACATCCCTTTTGGGATAAACTAAAGTAGAGATACAATCACTCTCTATTTGTTTTTCCTTCATGTGTGCACATATTTTAGGCTGTATTATAGCCTTTAGCCATGTTAAATACCAACAAGCAAGAGCCTAGTCACAGTATTTCATCACTGAAAGATCTTCCAAATTCATGATATCTAAATAGTTAAAATATACAGCTAAATTCACAGGCCATAATTTCAGAAAAATTCTTAACATAGCTTAATTTGGAAAGTGTATGAAATAGCCCCAGACTACATTTCCATCATGCAGATAAGTGCAAAAAAACTCTTTTCTCTTCAGTTCTTGTTCATATCCACATCATCATATTCCCAAGAAGACTCTCCAACTACAAGAACCTTTGGCTTCTCTTGAATTTTTCTGAGGGACATAATCCATAGCCACCTAAACAACAGGATTACTGAGGATGGTGTCATCCAATAGATAACAGAAAGCAACATGCAAAACACACCTAAAATGTAATCACTTCTCAAAGCATAATGTTTACATTCTGCTTCAGGAACTCATAATCACTCTTGCTGGTGTAGAAAATAGTCAGTGCTTTACTTGCTGAAGTCTGTGTATCTTTTTCTTGGGTATTAAGCTCTTCCCATGTATGTACCTGGGTACTAAGTTTGCAATATAATGTCACAAAGGAGAAAAGGGGGTAGAGGCAAAGAGACACTTAAAAACACCCATTCCAGTACTGCCTCTTTTTTAGAGTGTTTTTCAAGATTTTGCTTTTAAATGCCTATGGTTTATTTTTTATGGTAAAAGGTCTTTATTCTCAGCTAGCAACAGCAAAATTTAAAATAAAATCTGTTCATAATATCCAGATTAAACTGCAAGATATTTCTTAAGTAATTTCCTTCTTCTGCATTTCAACACGTATCTTGTAAGGTAAATGAGTAAAAAACCTGCACATTTTTCTTGAAATGTAAGGGTGACACATCTCACATTCCAAGCTATCTGTCTTACTGGGTAATCAAATATAGGAGATGGTTACTCAGAGGCTGTGGAATCTCCATCTTTGAAAAATACGCAGAACTGGACTGGACAGGGCCCTGTGTAGTCTTTGACTCTCTGAGCAGGAGGTTGGACTAGGTGACCTCTGGAGGTTCCTTCCAAACAAAATTATTCCCTGATTTCATATACTGAGTTAATTATATATATTAAAATGATATTCAGTATTTTCAGGCCCAAGGACATTCATTACTTATCAAATGTTAATGATACAAAGAACATAGGTGACATTTTTCCAGAAAAAGAAATCACATACTTAAAATATTGCCATTATATCTGACATTTACTCTGAAGCTCAAGGTGCCAAATGCACAGTGATGAGCTTTCCAGGTATTTTACTTGACAGAGGATATGTCTCAACTCAATGGTTATGATCAAATTATTCCCTGATGTTCAGAAAACCAGGTTAAAAAGTTTATAGCAAAATCATTACATTTACATGTCAGAATCTACACCACCTTCTAAAGAGAAGGGGTAAATCAGTCTGACAGAAAATTACATGCAGGAACCCTTATTAAAATGAAGTCTTTTCACCCAAAGACCTCTGGAAGGTTAGCAAAAGTAGCCCGTTCCTCCATCTTCCATGATGTAGTTTGGCTTTTCTAATTAATGTTAACAGGTTTGTTTACACATGCTAATACCATCAAGTGTTCTCCTTATTAAAACTGTTCTAGATAAAACACCCCCTCCCTGTTTCTATTTATCCTCCCCCTGTAAAGTGACCAGAATGACAGCAACACTACTATATTGTAAGGAAAGCACCTTCAGAGCATGTAGCAAAAGCCCCCAAACCACGTATTGAAATGGCTGACTTGGTAAACTTTATGTTCCAGACTTCAAATATTCAGTTTTTATTGCCAGGTTTCTAATGATTTTTTTCATTTGTGTTTAAATCCTCAGACCCATGCTGTACCAGCAGTCCTCAGAACCAGCTGTTACAGCAATATGTATTTGAGCAGGGATGATTAGAAATGAAATGAAAATACATTACTTTCCTGTGAAAATTCTAAAGATTTAAGAAATTATTTCAGTCTTTAGGTGGAAGCAAATATTTGATTCAAAGTTTTTCATTGTGAAAACAAAGATATAACCACACAAAACCATAAAATAAATAACTAACCACCACTGCACTTGTTTAGAACATTTGAAATTAAAATTACTCCCAAACCATACCATCAGTATGAACCTTGCCTTCTGATATGCAAAAGCTTTCCTAAAGATTAGACCTCAACTGTCTTTCAAAGCCCTTTTTGCTGTCAGAGTGATTCTAAGTAAAATCATTACCACTGGAATGAAAAACAGGTCTTTCACATCTCCTGAAGACAGCATGCCGTAAAAAAAAATCTTCCACCTCATTCTCTACTGTCCTATAGTATGTGTGTGTGGTGGGTTGGTTGGCTTTTAAATGCTGTGTATGTGGAAGCAGAGGTCTCTGCTTTCTTAGGGGTATCTGGCCAGGGACCTTTTCAATGCAAAAGGGAAAATAGGTGAAGGAAGAAGCCATAAACAAGAACATACAGAAACATAAACTTGACCAAAAAATGATAAGGGAGGCAGTGGGAAGAACCAAAACTGGTCATTCATGTTCATTAGTAAGGGTACTGGAACATGGGAATGTTCATTTCGGTAGGATTACCTTTGTCAAAGGGGATGGCAAGGAAAGGGGAGAAGCTGTGAACAAAATACAGAGACACAAAGCTGACAGGCAAATGTAATGGTGACAAAGACAAGAAGCAAACCTGATTAGTGACACTGACTGATGGGCTACTAAAGAACTGCAGGCAAAGCAGGACTCTGCAGCTACAGAGATGTAAACCTGAGGGTCCAGGATGTTGGGGATCCAGTGGGACTGTGCAAACTGATGAAGGAATGTGCAGGAGAAGGGGACTGGGGAGGAACAAAGGAGAGGTAGGCAAAAACAGGTATAAAAGGGGCTGGGCAAGTATAAAATGGGTCAGTCAGCATGCTTATCCAACGGATACCTGCATCTGATCACTGCAGTGCCTCCTATTTTCTTATTGAATCCTTTTTCAACTGTGTCTTTGCATAATCTCACTCTCTGTCCTGTGTCTGTGTGTGCTTCCAGAATTAAGTGACAGCTGGTTGGGGACTGACATGAGTGGATTTGCTGTCAACAACTGGAGTTAGACTGGGCATGTAAGTGTGCCTGGCACCTACTGGAGAGTGAGATCTCGACCCCAACCACTGGGGTGGGAACAGTGTGTGTCCCAGAAACTAAGTCCCTCTGGGGGACCAGGGTACGTGAGGAAAGTGAGAGTCTCAGTGCCAGTGGCTGGATCAGGGCCCTGGGTCACAATCCATACGCCTGGATATCTCTCCATTTTGTTGTGAGTGTGAGTTTTGTGGTGGTGTACACTCAGTAATTTAGGGCATAACTGTTAAGGACTAACAGTTCTAAGCATATAGTGAGAACTATATTCCTATGCAGGAATGAACCATTAGCATTAAGTTTGTTCTTAAAGACCATTAATTGAAGAAAGCTTTGTTTTAAAGTCTAAAAATGGACAGATTTATCAGTCTTCTAAACACTCCTATTATGAATGATCTCTGATTCCCTAACATATATATACATACATGCATACACACAAATATGTGTATGTATATACATACAACACACACTCAGTTGCAACATTTCAACTACTGTCCTTATTGGAAAGGGGAAAAAAATGGAACAAAGATTGGATTTGATTCACTCAGTTTGGTAGATACAAGTTTTTCTTCCCTTCTTAACCAACCAGCTAAAATATCAACCAAACAGATTAAAAGCAGTACAGAGTGAAACCTATGCCAACGATTACAGTCATTAATCTTCTAGAGTTAATTTGGCCTTCTTCCTGATCTACTGATGTAGAGCCCAGAATTTACTGTCACTGTACTTGCATCTTTCATCTTTGTATTGACAATACAGATATTTATTCTGCACCACCTCTACAGACTGAAGCAATGCTGCTATAAGTACATTGTTGAACTGTGTGCTAAAAAATGCTTGTCTTCTCCACGCCTTTTTAAAATTCCATTAACTGAAAAGACCTTTCTCTACTGGCTGATACAAAGTATCTCATTATCACCAACCTTTTTCTTCCTAAACAGGCTAACTGCAAGGATTATCTATTCCAGGATTTTGGATGTGTTCTAATTGTCCTGGATGCAAGAGCTATTCAAACTCTAAAATTTAATTTGCAAAAAGAACCCCACAGTCCTGCTTGAAGGGATTCAATGTAAACCTTCTCCTGAAGGTTCACTCTGAGGTTCAACTGCAGGTTACATACACAATTTTGTTTTGTTAGTTTAAATTTAACCACCATTCTGTTGCTGGCTTGCTCTGGTGGCTGTAAAGAAAAGATTAGTGGTGCTCAGAAATGCATACAACTTTGCAAAAATAAATGTATACAACTTTGCAAAAATAAATGCATGCTTTGAATGAGCTGTTTGCATTAGTGGTTGAAGACAGCACAGTACATAGGAACACCACAAAAAAGGTAGCCATTAATAATTCTCTGTACTTCTCCTGTTTCCTGGTAAATGAATGAGCAGAAATGAAAAATTATATTCAGTGAAATTGTAAACCTATAGTAAGGGACAATGTGAAATTGTACTATTCCCAGGAATTGCTTCAGGATATATTCTGAATCAAATCAGTTCAATGTTTCAAGGAGAGCAAATCAGTTTAATCACTGTACTACCCAGGGAAAGAATGTAGCATATGTTATCCCAGATTTTCTGGACTGTGAATACAAAATAGGGATATAGCTAAACCTGACACTCTCTTCAGACCCTATAACAGAAAAAAAAAAAAAATCTGCTACTCTGAAATACAAACATTAAAATATTTATTTTTATTTTAAGATAAAGGATGTTTTTCTTCTTCAAATATATTTTACCTGTATTTTTCCAAATTTCTCTGCAGACGTTCACCGTAACTCTCCTTATTACTTACTACTGTCTACTAAAATACTGAGTTGTGAAATACCCATTTCTTCTACCTAAGGCTATTTTCATTCTTCCTTTTCTGTTCTGCATCTAACTTAGTGTGGATAACAGTGTCAGACTGAGATTGCTCTTTTGCCCTACTGGTCAGTATACTTATTAAATTTAAAAAAACAATCCTGTACCAGCTGTGAATACCTGCTGTGCCTATAATAGCATGTTTTAACTGAGCTGTATAATCCTTCTCTAATAAGCATGATAGAAAGAGGAGAGATGCTAATAAAGTAAAAAACATGGAGCTTACACAACTGATTAAAATATTCTCTGATTATAACCCAACACTAGACATAATTAAAACTCAGTATTGGAAAATATCCTAAAATCAATATTGATATGACTTTCAGCATATTTGCTATGGACACAGATCAATAGTAAACACCAAATTCACAATCACTTTAAGCCCATTTCATTACTTGCTGCAGGATTCATTGCAACCACATTCTCAGTTCACAGATGGGCTCTGTGGCTTTTCTTTCCCAGTTGGACACAATTTCAGCCTATCTATGAGCCTTTCTGTATCAGTGTATTGAGCTGTTGATAGATATTTTGGAGGCTGGTGGAGACTAAGGAGTCTGTACTAGCAGCCTTACAGCTGGTTTTGAAACAACTGAAGCAGCACTAGCTCTGAAGCGCTTTCTCGCAGTACCTGAATGCACATAAGGCCTGAGAGAGATTATATCCGGTACTAAACTCTGGCAATGAGACAGCATTTCATTAGATTCAACAACAAATATTTAAACGCTGTTTGCTGCTGTAAGGTACAGCTGACCTACACTGGAGATAAAATTTTGCACTAAAGCCAAGTGCCTGATCAAGCAGGAGAAGAAAGTAGATGGACACTGGGATGTCACCCAATTGCTAGCACAGCTGAGATTATTACTGCTCTTTTCAACAGCAGATGCATTCACTCTCCAGAGTAGCAATACCTCAGAGGTGCAATGATCCCCAGATGGAGTGAAGATAAGATCCTGGTTTCTCTTGTATAAATCTCATTAGGAAGGCCATTTTGCCACACTATTTATCATCCTGATGGGAATGACTTTTCTGTCTGCTCTGGGTAAGAATAAAATCAGGACATGCAGCCAGAGGGGGAAAAATATATACGATAGTAACTTTCCACTTGCTTTCCTGTATCACAGTATTTGGAGAAACACTGCTAAACTCTTTGTTTTCATTTTTAGAGCATTCAACTAGCATTACCCAACTAACTTAAATGCCACCCTCTTAAAGGGCTTCTTACTAAGTGGACGATAGGGCTCACCTTCTGTGTGCTAGCGTCTCTCCCCCAGTGAAAGCTCCATGAAAAACAGAGTTGATTGCAACCTTTTAAATCTAACCCAACTAACGATAAAACATATATGGGGTGCACATTTTCTTGATCTTAGATCAACTACCATAAAATGACTATAAATATGTACATAAAAGGTAAACAGAAATCTACATGTTGCATTTGAATAGACTAACTTCTGTTTGACTCGAAGGGAGAGTTTTTTCACAGCCCTCAAGAAAGGGAAAGGGTACAGTAGCGGTTACCGGAACAACAATACAAACGTCTCCTACTTCCTAATCCCAATCTATTTCTCAAAATCTCTGATGCTCTTCCTGTAATTTCATATAAAACTCACATATGAGTAGTATGCTACACACAGTATAAATCTTTAGAAGTAATATTCAAAAAGAGATAAAATTACACCAATCTGTGTCTGGACATTTTAAACATTGAGAAAAAAAAATCTTAAATTTGTCTTGTAGAGAAGTGGATGAAATCCAATGTGTATGCCTAAAATAAACAAGTGGAATGTAGATTGTTTCTTTTCTTATATGTTCAGTTTGTTCATCCTCTACTGATGCACCCCAATCTCTCAGACAGAATACAAAGCTAGAAAACCCTGTCTATGAGCCAGTATGACATTTTCGACACCATACATATTTGTGATACCTGTGTTAAACTGAATATAAATTTTAAATAATCCTAAATAAATTCATTCCAACTGTACTGGAACTTCATCATATAGAGTTTCTTTTTAAATAGATGCTGCTATAAATTAATGCAACTGACGCAAAGCAGTTATAAGGAACTACACAATGGATAATAATTTACCACAGGAAACCAGACCTACTCTGAAACATTCATTATTGGCTACATTTAAAAAGTATGAAAACAAAAACGAATGGAAAAAACACAAGAAAAACAGGTCTCTGTAACAAACCAGGAATAATGTTCATTTTCACCTTACAAAAAGAACACCAAATATTCCACTTCTGGATCAAGATTTCAATATTTGCAATTTTTACACACAGTCACAGAATAGATATGAAATATATAACTAGCAGAAATTAAAAAGATGAACCGAGAAGAGCACCTTAAATTAAGAAAGCCTAACTATGCATAATTTTTTAAACTTTTGTATAAAAAAAATTAGAGAAACTGTCTCTTGATTATTAATTTTCTTTAGATCACTTGGATTCTTTTTCCTCTTATTTCATGGTATAAACTTTTCATGACTTTCAGGTAAATTTTTCATCTTCAGCTTGAGATAAAGCATGCCCAAATGCTTAACACAACAATATAAGATCAACGTTTAAATTGTTATGTTCTCAGATAGACTGAAATGATTTTATTGAAGTACAATAATTTTCAGATTCCAGTTCTTCCCTCTCACATGCTACCTCAAAAATTAACTGGGTTTATGTTGTATTTTCACAATCCTGTAACCACTGTGCATCAGTGCTGCTCACAGAACAGGACTGGCAGTCTTGAGGGTTAGTCACACTGTACTGCTGCATACTTGTTGTGGTTTGAACTCAGCCAGTAGCCAATCTCCACATGGCCAGTCGTTCACTTTTCCCCTGCCACTCCCCGGTGAAACTGGGGAGAGAGAAAAAAAAAAAAAAAGAAATTTGTAGGTTGAATTAAAAAAGAATTAGTAATAGTAACAAAACAACAGTAACAATAGTAAGTCCAAAATGGATAAAATGCAGCAGTAGCTCACCAAGCGGCAACCGGTACATAGCCCATCCACCCAGCAGTGATCACAACCACACCAGAAGTCCCACCGCGCCAACCCAGAAACCGAAACTAAAAAATACACGTGAGAGAACACGTGTCCGCCTATACATTGAGCAAGACATCACATGATATGGAATACTCCTATGACCCATTCAGGCCCGGACCTCTAACTGTGATCCCTCTCAGCCCAAGGAAAGTTAACACTATGTTGGCCGAATCCAGGACAATACTCTACCTTCAGAGATCCTAAACTTGTTTCAGAGAAACAGTGAAGTGACATTTGATCATAGTGGTCCAACAGCTTTTAACTCATCTTTGAAACTAAAAGCTGTCAGAATGCAAGAACTGATGAAATGCTTTCTCTGCTGGACAGCCAGGTGAAAGTACCCTGAAAAGGTTTTCTAGCCAATTCTAGCCAATCTAGCTTTACAAGTTGCTACTGCATGATTTTTTTTATATTTCTTTATGGTATTTATATCTGATCCTTATACAGAATGTTTTATCACAATCTAGGCATAAGAAACAGTCTAGGCGTAAGTATTAGGTACACAAACACTCAGGATATCACCAATTCATCTAAGTGTCATGTGGACTTGAGCCAATTTCATCAATATCAAACACTCATGTAAACTAAATGCTGATAAATTGTGAGGATGTTTTTGAGTTAAAGTTTGGTGATAAATTGTTAAATAAATCCCGACATACTTCTGTCTCATGATAGACATGTTCTCTATGCTTTAATAAATTTTTCTCTTCCAATATCAACAATCATGCTTCATTAAAATCCCATCTCTTGATTGATCAGTTTATAAATGCCTTGGGTTTAAATTTCTCAATTTCCAAGTTCTAATTTATATCAAATTTGATAACCTATAATTATAGACCAATTTTTCAAAATTGGCCTAAATAATGAAATAGTGCTTTGTGTACTAGGAAAACCATTTTCATTCTTTTAGTCTGCTACCTTGTTATTGAAAAAGTATGTTATATCTGGATAAAATTGCATTCCACACATTCCATGTGTCAGAATAAAATAAATTAAAAGAAAAAAAAAAAAAGGAAATGTTTCCAGTGTATTCTTTCAAGTACAACTAGTGAAATATATGGCCTGTCGGTGGTAAAACCCAGTCTTTCAGATGATATGTCAGGGGGTTTAGTTTTTTAAAAAAAGCATCATCAGTAAAAATGGTGAGCCAATACAGTGATAAGAGTCTCTGATAAGTCAGGCAAGAACTCATAGTAGACTCAATGGCATTTTTCTCTTGGTCTGCGTTCTGAGGTGTATGCTCCAGACAAGTGCTTCATAAAACCAGTGTCTAATAAAAATCCCTAAATATGAAATACACAGAGCAAAGTAGTACATTTTTCTTTCATGTGGAGGATGACTTTTCTCCATGGAATTTGTCATGTTTATGCAATGAGGCTTCTTTTTACAGTGTTTAATTTCCTACCAAACAGGGAAGGACTTTGAAAAAAGTGGATATTTTATTAAATATTTTTTCTATTGAAATATGAGTTGCTTTGTGAATCATGGGGAAAAAAAATAGAACACATCTAAGTCTACTTCAACTTCTTTAGCCATGGAAGAAAGGAATGACAAATAAATTCTTTCTACATGTAACAGTCATCTTCAGATTTTTCTTTTTAAAACAATTCCATTTTTTCCAGTGACTTTTTATTTTTTTTTGCATTTTAAATTCAGGATAACTATGACTTCCCAAGAATGACTAAATTAAGTCCTCAGCTGGCAGTTACTAATATAAAACCAGATGTTGCTTACATATGTCTAGAAGAAAATCATGTTGTGATTTAAATCCAAATATGTAATTCAGGAGAGTGTTTGGATTTGGTGGGTCTGATTGACTGAGTCAAGCCAATCCTTGGATCTTTTCTTTGTCCAGTGTGAGCTTGTTACACAGTCATCATGGGTGTTTTACATTGAACATTCTCAGTGGTAGCCATAGGCAGATACAAAAGAGAAGGAATATATACTTCTCTATTCTACAAGCAGTATTGCTTTTCCCTGCAGAAAATGGAACTTTTCCAGACATGTCTGAAGGACTAGGCTTAGTTACTGTGGTAAGTTAAGTTACCATTTAAAAAAAAAAAAAAAAAAAAAAAAAAAAAGAAATATATATCTATATGATACAAGGGAAAAAGGAAAGCAAGCTTCTTTGGTATATATAGTACCCCATCCAATGTCTGGATAATTTATTTTTGGTTTTGTTATATGATTTACAAAACAAATTTTACTTGTATAGTCTTATCTCAAATTGTTTCAGCCAGTCTCAACCATTTTATCAATTTAACAAAGCTAACTATTGTGCACTAATAATTTGTAATTAATTTCTTAAGTTTACTTTTGAGAAAGGCTTGTTGCTGCACAACACTTGAGCAACCACTCTCAAGTGCCAGAAGCAAATCTGTGGTTTAAATTTGTCTTACATTAGTTACAAATGAATAAGTGGGAGGATCCAAACATATTCCTATTTAGTAAGTTGGAATTCCACAGGGCTTTGTGTGCACAGGATAATTTTTTGGTATATTTTATCACTCTATTATACAAGAAATGTGTCTGTTCTTTCTTAAAGGACCAATGGTTTTAGAGGACTTCTGCCTGCTATGACATTTCACATACTTCTTTCCTACCTCTCAGTTTCATTTTCCTTGGAAATATTACATAAGACTATGCAGGCTGGTTCCAGAGAAACAACAAATGCAGCCCTGTCCAAAAAAGAAAGAAAAAACAAGTAAAAAATATCTGTCACAGTGTAGAGCATTTGATTAATAAAAGTAGGATAAGTCCCTATAGCATGTCAAAAATAGAAGACACCATCCATAATCAACTCTGAATCAGAGTAGTTTCCAGAGTAGCTTTTAGAGATAGAAACAGAACTTTTTCTGTGCCTATTTTCCTTAAAAGAAAAAAATAAAAGCACTGAATTTCTAACACCCTTTGGAAAGATTTTCAACTAACCTTAACAATTTTTAGCTCAGGCCAACAAATCTGTCCATCCTTCAGCATTACGAAGTTTTCTCCTGTTATACTGGTTGAGCAGTTCTCCATTGTGATTTGCCTTATGTCTAAATGTATCACTTTCAAGAGCATAACATACAATGTGCACAGAAAAAAACAGTTGTAGGTAAGGTTAAGAAACAGGAAGAGCTTGTGTGTTTCTCTATTTTTCACAGAAGCAAGGATTTCATTTTAGAGTTGCTCTCAGTAGCACCACAGATTTTGTGGCGTATTTCAATTTATCATTGCATCTGCATCCCATTACATGTAAAGCTACTAGAAAAAATTACCTTCATGGCTCATTGGTTACTGTTTGCACTACAGTTGCATATGCAATAGGAGCAGGAAAAAGTTTGCCTTACTAGCTTCTCTCACATTTCTTGAAGAATTTTGTTGTGTTAAGAAAATAATGTGCTTTTATTTCTGGCTAAAGAGGGCTATTATAAATTCACATGCTACTTTTTACTGGGTTTTCTTGAAGTCTTTCAAAGAAATTTAATCTGCATTACTATTTTGAATGTGAAAGTTCTGCAATTCTAACCCAGAAGTGTTTTCTCTTCCCCTTCCTCCCCCTCTCCCTCTTCTACTGACAGAACAGTAGAAATTACAAACTTATCTTTAATCATTGTCTATGAGAGTTAATTATTTCTATTTACAGATGAGTAAGTGTAAAAAGAAGTCTGCTTCTGTTTACCTGGACTTTAGTGTTTTGCCCATATGTCAAGGGTCACCAGACTTGTAGAAGACAAGCAAAAGTAGTCTCCTGACAAAGAACATGTATATGGAATTAACTCCTCTTTGTAAAACTACTGGTTTTGGAGTTCATAGTTTAGTTTCATCCAACTAGAATCCATTTCACACACCCAGAGACAGCTTTGTACGTTGAGTCAAAAGGGAAGACAGAGGCTTCTTCACAACCACTTTTTAAAAGTGTAAGTCACATTACAAAAACACGTGATGGGTTTGAAATTGCATGAAATTTTGAAATAAACTCAATTCTTTTTTAGTTCACATTTACTTTTTTGCTTTAACAATTCACTCAAAGTCTCTTTCATAAGTTTTTGCCACAATACTAAGGGAGTGGCAACTCTATTTTTAATAAAAATTAGGTCCTTATATAAATGTAGGTTTTGTGCACCTGAAAGAAAGAAATCAAGAACTGTATAATACAGCAATAAAATTGCAGGATCTAGAACTGCTAGAATTGCTTGAGTTTGTTAGGAGTCTTTGCAGATCCAGAACCTTAAGTCTGCCTTTACTTGTTCTGACCATCCTTCTGAAGTAATCCAAGTCAGCTACACACTACAAACTGCATGCAAGAGGACCACTTTCTATTTAATAGCCAAAGTGAAGAAACTGCTCAGTATCTGAAAATTTTATTGTTACCAATTAAGCAAATGTACTTAAAAGAATACAGTGATAAGAGTCTCTGATAAGTCAGGCAAGAACTCATAGTAGACTCAATGGCATTTTTCTCTTGGTCTGCGTTCTAAACCAGCACTTTATTTTTAGAAAATCGTTTACACATCTGATGCTTACTTCAGTGTAAGCATCAAAACAGTCAGATTAGACAGAAGGGTTAAATGAAAAAACGCAAAGGCCCATGCTTAGAGGAACCCATGAAGAAAGTAATATTTCTCAGGCATAGAACATCCAACTTTGAAATCCAGAATAAATATGTTCAAAATCCATCTGTTGCTGCACTAAATATATAGTACCATAGTAAAGTTGCTCTCTCCATGACTTTTTCTGCAAGATAAAACACTTATTTCAGTACCTCCCTTCTTCTTAGTAACTCACTAGTTAAACATGACTTTGTAAGGGACTGTGTCAGCTGTTTTGTCTCAGCATTGCTGTTGCACCATTACCACCTCCTGAGCTGCAGGGTGGTGTAAGACTGTTGGACCACATCAACTGTCTGTTTCAGCACTGCACCACTTCCTAAACTAGGCCTCAACATTCCATTGCCATGAAGAAGTACACCCTGAAGAGGACAAAAATATCCCCAAAAAACCCACAGTGTCTGCCCAGAGCCAGAACAACTACCTCTTTTGTAACATCTATGAAGCTGCTTGTGCACACAGGGCCAGGGGATGAGGAGGATGTGCGGAGGCTAAAGTCGCCACTGGCCGACCCTGCCTCCAGTACGACCACTGTGGACACCTGGGCATGCGCGCATGGAGGAACACGGGGCGGTGAGTATGATAATGAGCTCTGCGGAAATGGGTGGACTGATTATGGGGACTGGGATGATAAAAGGACTGTGTAGTCTCCTCTCAAGGGATTCCCCATCGCCTGCAGGAATTCCCCATCACCTGCAGGGATTCCCCATCACCTGCACCAAGACCGAACCAACGGGACACTGCTGGATTTGTGGTGGTGGTAACTAATCTTGCTGCATCGCTTTCATTTGCTTGCTTAGGTATTCTGACTTTTTCTTTCTTCTCTCTGTCCTATTGCTATTATCAGTTGTTACGGGAAATAAAGCTTACAAGGTTGTGCGGCATCTGACCTCGTTTGTGTCTTAATTTCACTCCTGGGATCGTTTAAGAACCCTCCCTGATATTGGATAGGGACAGAGTTTGCAGAAAAAAAATATGGGGGAATTTATAGCTCTTTTTAATTATGTCCAAGGAAGTATCAATAATTTAAAAGTATATATGGAAAAAGCATTAAATATAAACTGAAAATTACTTCTTTGCATCACTTACATGCAAGCTGCCCTTTATTTAAATGGCTGTTACCTTTTCAGTAGTGAATGTTTCATTATTTTTTGAAGACTGACAGAAACATTTATTAGGCTTTCAAACAAATCATTAATATATTGTAACTCATTCACTGACTTCTTTGAAGATCTCTGATACAAAACACAACATTCATATTTTTCTGTGAATTCATGTCATGTTGCTATTTCACTGCAAAACAGTTCCTTCTTTAAATGGGACTGAAAGCAGCATAATTCCCATTATTAATAAAGAAAAATATAAAAGTCAATTAATTTAGTTTAGTAATTTACATTGCAAACCTTCATAGCATACACATAAAAGAAGCATGGACACACTACCCTTAACTGCATTACCCTCCAAGATACAGAATTGCTCAGAATGCTAGATAAAGGGGCACTGAAGGCCTGTTAAATGATCCCTTAAAAGACCTCAAAACATCCAAACTATTTCACACTTTTGATAGACCAATGTTAAAGCTGAAGATGCTGTCTGCCTAGATGGCATTGTATTACTTGAACCATATTAAGTTTGTGAAGACCAGAAATATCTATGAATTAAACTGAGAAACTGTAAGCTTCCTGCAATTTAGAACCTAAATGGTTGGATTTACCAAGAAAAACTTTTTTTTTTTAAGTACTAGCATATATTTATTTTATTTTGGTCATCTATGACTACATTTTTAAAAATCCAATCTTATACAGCAATTTGTAGACACAAGACCAATACATTTGCTCCAAAGTATTTGACAGAAATTTTTTTTATTTTATTCAAGTTACATCATTTTGGTCATAGCAAAATTCAGCTAGGTAGTTGTGCTCCATATTAAACATTTTCTTATAAGTATTTCTATTCCTACTTTGATATACTAAGTTGGAGAAAAAAAAAAAAGCAGATTAACTGAAGGAAAACTAGTAGGCAGGACACATGTTTGCTAAAAAAAAGTCTAAAAATTCTAGTGTAGCCTCTAAATATGAGCCATTAACTTTACAGGTTTTTTTCCTCTCTCCTTTCTGCTGTAGGTCATACAAGTTCCTAGCCACTTTAAAAACATTTCTTCTCAATAACTAAATAAGAATTATGTTATTAAAGGTTTTTACTATCATAATTTCCTCATCTTATTTCCCAGCAATTTCAGTGTTGATTTCTCTACCTCCTTTAAAATGCTTCCATCCAAATTCTAATATGAGCTACATATCATCAAGCCTTACAGCTCTCCAGTTTCCCTGCATTGATCCTTCTTCCAGATAAAAGTATTTTTAACACATGGGATCTGGTAGCTGAAATTTCCCAAGATGATTGTTGGGGTTTTTTTCCACAAATATAACCTGCAAGTTTCTTTCAATGAAATCTCAAATCTTAAAACAAGGTTTTTAAACCTATGGGAAAAATATCTGAATGGTTAAAGAAAACCAAAACTTCTAACACACTTCTATGCAAATATTTTACTTGTTCTTTTTTAGAAGAAGGTGATCAAATGCAGAAAAATACAGTACAATCCATATCTTCATGTTCATTCATCCAGGGAATAATCAAATAAACAGTGGAGAAAAAAAAAAAAAAAGCTTTTTCTTTTCTGAAAGATGGTATCTTCATAAGAAAGCAGAGAAAAATGGGGATCTGAAAGCTGTATCTTAACATCTCCTGTGACAGCAGTTCTCCAGCTCTGATATGTGTACCATTCGGGCTATGTAGGTTTCACTGATATATGGGGTGATTAAAGAGATTTGTTGAGCATAAAACAAGAACCAATTATAACACACTGATTATATTACACAATTGTGACCTGGAAGTGGTGGGATACTAAGTTTTAAAGTTGAAGATTGCTAAAGCCAGCTTAAGGAGTACAGTAGAAAAATGACTGATATAACAGGGGTGGGGTGTACATTTAGTTTAGAAAGAGCAAGAATACATCACAATTGTACCCACAATAAGACTGATATTTCTTTATATTGTTTTCTGGGGCCACTGGACATCAAATAACCTTTGTAATTTTCTCTGGTTCTCAATCTCAAGTGAACATTTACTCAAGTGAGTAAAGGAAGCTTATACTGTGCATTAGTGTAATGAAATACTGTTTATGCTATCAACTCCTGCATTGTAGGGCTAAAAACAGTCCAAATTCACAGAGACATATTGGTTTCAATAGAAGTGTGGTACCTGAATATCCACATACCTCTGATAATCTGAGTCAAAAAAAGCTGAAGACAAGATACATGTTCTGTTTATGAGACAATAATATATATATTTTTTTAAATATTCCTAGTATTTCAGTGTGGATGGTCAGTTCAGTTACAATCTGGATGGTGCAAATCTTCAGTCCATGTCTGATTCATACAGCTTGGGTAAAGTGTGTTACTTCAAGCTTTAGGATTTAAGTTATCTAACAAGATTAACTTAAATATTGGCAAACACCACCAAATGAAGTTATGCAGAGGACAGAGAACTTCAAAAGTACATGCAGAAACTTGTTGACTTGTTGAATGACCGAGAGTATGTGCTGCTCTGGTTAGTGCTCCAGTTTATATACCCTTGGGATATTTTACTTCTAGGAATTGTTTATGTTCTGTGTAGTGTGCATCTTAGGGAAGAACAGAGTCAAGGTCAGCAATCGCAGATTGCATCAAGTGCACTTCTGAGAATGGCTGAGAAGTAGAGCTGTGAATATTTGAAGAACTTCACAATTGTTTGTTGTTGACAACCTGCCGATGTCGATTCATAGGGACAAGTGATGGAAAAGGCTTTCAACAAACTTTGAGCTTGCTGAGTATTTAGAGCCCCACCATGCCAGCTCTGAATACAACACAGATGACATCAAATGCTTTTATTTTAAGGAGGTAAATACAACTTAAATTGTCTAGTATAACTTACAAGATACTCAGCATAATGTAGACATATGTTCTTGTGTAATAACTGGTGTTTAATAAATATGCTTGGAAGTTATTTTTTTAATATTTGTTAAGAATGCCATTACACTATACCATTAATTCATATCTCAATTTAAGGAGGATACTAAAATCCATAATTAAATTTACATCCATGACTCATGTCATACAAACAAAGTGTTGTGTAAAATAAAACCACATATACTCAAGCAGAAATACAAACAGGGAAAGCATTCAACAAAATGCACAGGTCAGGCAATCACTGAAATAAGCATTCGTTTTTATTTATTTGTGGTTTAAACTTTGGTAATCAGGGGTAAAACAAATTACTAGCTTTACATCTTACATCTCAGTGATGCACAAGCTTAAATGTGGATTAATCCAATGAATATATTAGCAAGATCAAATTATTAAGGTCAGAAATTTTAATAGTGTATGTCTGTAGGCTAAGTTATATCTAATTAAATTGGTACAGGTTATTGTACTAAATGGTAATTGAATTCCTAGAATGTTCCTCACAATTATAACGTATTAACATTAATGCCATTGCACAGTTAATAGCTTACTGATTTTTTTCTTTTTTTTTTTTTTTCTTGGTTCATTACTTTACACTTAGGTTTTCTTATATTCTCACTTAATTTCTATAAATATTCCACTACTGACTTATACTGTATAATATAGTTTCATTGAAGCATTAGGCATGTGAACCTGAAACACGCATATGTGACCTCAGTTGCTGGCTTTAAACTGGCTTTCTCTAACTTTACTGGAACATCGAGACAGGAAAACACATGTCTGTAAAATGCATGTAGAGTCTATTTTTTCTTAAATACATCATGTGAGTAAGTAAAAAATGAAACTGTACTGATCCAGTTGATCACAATAGTTGCTACACTGCAGAAAACTACAAGTTTCTCTGACACTTGAATGATAGCTGTACAGTTTAGCAACAATTCATCTTAGCTGTAGAGCAATTCGATATTGAAGACACAGAACTGTGTTTTCACTGTAAGGCAGCTGAAATGCCATCTTGGCTCCCAGAACTAAAATTGACATTCTAGGAAAATGAAGGACTCTACAGTATTTAAGATTCAAGGAGTCTCATGGTCATTTCTGCAATTAACTTACGGAAGCAAAGAATTTGGGTGATATGAGCATTAGACAAGAAATGAAGCGTGGATCCTTTTCCAGTTCTACCACTACCTTGTACTGATAAGTCAATTTTCTTTTTGAATATGTTTTCCTGTCCCTTAATGTTTCTATAGGTTTTGAATCGTAATTTGCTCTAAATATATACCAGGACAGATTAAAATATCAGTATCTTGATACGTTTACTTAGCTAATTAATTTTTATCCTGCAGATCTCAAAAAGTATACAGACAGTCCAACTAGAAGTAGAAAAAGAACTCTCTAGAGTATTGTTTGCTCTAATCATAATAGTCGTAATATATTTTCATTGTATGAATAGGAGTATCTTATCAGAAACATTCACTAACACTATATAAACCAAAGGATCCCTTGTCAAAGACAGTTCTGTCTGTTCAATAGGAGCTCTGATATGAAGCAGAGTGGGTGTTTTGGTGTTATATATGTTCCTCTCACACATTTCTTGTTTTTTACTTTGATGACTGCAACTAGATCCTCAAATGTACAATATGTCTAGGATGCTAAAGAGGAGAGAATGAACTGGGGATATTTGGATTCTGAAACAGATTTGCTGATGTTTGCTTATGAATGACAGAATAAAAGATAACAGTCAATTAATATTTGTTGTTCACTATATTTTTAAAAGGACAGCAAAAAAAACCAAAAAGAAACAAAACCAAAAACTGCACTTGCCAGAATCAGAGAATATAAAGCTGTGGTACAAAGAGATTTATTTTCTACCAGTAAGCACCAGCACAAAAAGCCTTGTTACAACTATTCTTTTCCAACTTCAGCAGTTTTTCAGGTTAACTTTCTTTTTGCTAGTATTGTTCTTTATCTTTTCTCTATCTCCTTCATCATAAACTGCTAGTATACATTTCCCAGGCTGTCCAAGATAATTATCAAGATTTATTTTCAAGTACCTAGGATTCCTCTGGCCATTTACTCATTCTCAAACAAGGACCTCTGTCCTTCTCACTTCCATATCATTCATCCTTGAAAGAACACACTTACAAAGCTCCACAAAGCTGTCTTAACAACCTACTTTAGGAACCTTCTCATCTCTGCAACAATGCCTCCAAGAAAGGCGATGATCTTGCTTTGTTGAGGCTCCCACTTCTGAAGTTAACCAGCATTGTCCCATTATTTCCTGGTACACACATTTCATACGAAATTTAGAAGAACTAGGCACAGATTGAATCTAGCTCATGAATATCAGCACAACCACAACTTGGGTTGCTCAGACTGGTTTCATTGAGCCTAGCTGTGCATGTGGATGTATAGAAATAGCTGACAAAGTGGCACATAAAGCAGTCTGAACCTGGCAGAGTTACAGAAGTGCCGTGTTTTTGTTCTGTTACTTCCAGACATGGCTGGCAATCATAAACAGGACTGTAGTAAACCCCAGACATTTTCTGGCTTAGATTTTCCTTTCAGTTCATCATCTTCAGTCAGTTCTTGTACATAAAATAGATTCTTGATTTCTTGGCATGATGATAATAAACAGAACAAATTTAGCAACACAGATTTCTGGGGTTTACACACATACCTGACATCTGTTGGCCAACTTAAAATAATGTTTTTAACATAATTTATTTTAGAGCGTTAAACACATTACCTATGTTCTCCACTTCACATGTAAATAAATCTGTGAGGACAGAATAAGCATTTGCTTCTGCAAAATGACAGTAATGATAAAATTATTGTTGTTCACAGGCATTTTATATGGCATTTCCTAACCATATTACATTATATTGGTTTTAAAGGAATCACATATGTGTCTTTTAAACACCCCTTCTTATGAAAGCATGTTCTCAGCATGTGCACATAATTGCAACCGAAGCTTCATACAATGACCAAGGTCATGGCTGAAGACAAAGCTTTCTTTGACTTAATAATGACTGAAAGAATACGGCTTTAGGATACTGTCAGTTTTACTAAGTGAGCATATTTGCTTTATAGTAGTGAAAAGTTGTCTATGGGTTAAAACTTAGTTTCTCTTTAAAAATTCATTTTCTAGTTGTTCAAAGCAGTGAAAGATAAATGAAGCCTAGTATGTCCTATCCAATAGTTTTTAATAAGCTTTGAAATAAACTTATAAAAATACACAAAAATTAAAATAATTGATCTTTATAAAAAGCTTAGTTGTCAATAGTACCTCAAATTTCATTTAATGAAATTCTTCCTTCATGAATATTATCACAAAAAATGCTAATGTTTTTCTTTTGGTCATAAACAATTAGTGCTAATGTCAAGGTTGCTGGTAAGTTACAAATATATTTAGTAAAGTGCCAAATTACTTTCACAGCAGCACATTTAAATAAAGAGTGTGATATATTCAGCTTTTTGACTTTAAGCCATGTTTTTCCTTTTCTTCTTTTCCTTCTTTCTTTTTTTCTTTCCTTGAATTGAATTTGGTAATAGATTGTGTTGAAGTTTGTGACTATCATTAAATGCAGACAGAGGGTTATGTAAGTGTTAGTCTCAAAAGGGGGAGGCCGCTTTAGTCAACAAGTTTCATGAAAAATTTAAAAACTTGATTTCACAGCTGTGCACCACTTCTTTTTGGAGGATAGCTGCTGACCTTCACCATTCATGGGTGAGCATCAGCTCATGCCAGCCGCAGCCAAAGACAAAAACTCCACAGCAAAAACCTCTCCTCATCCCTGCTTCACCTGAAGATGCACCTGAAGAAGGAAGGTAGTCAGTTCCTTTCAAAACCTCCATGGGCACCTAAAGGAGGCTGTTGTGTGGGAAGCCAAACCATGTAGGTCTGCCTGGTGCTAAGGGTCGTTCTGTCAAGATGTAAAGACAGGAAGGTGCTTTGCTCCCATATTTTCAGAACAGGCTGCTTCTGTTCAGAGTGACGCATTCCTCAGTCTTCCTGAGTGGTACACAGTTTAAGCTGTTTAAGTTCTTTTTAGCTCTTTTTACTCTGTTTCTAGCTTGCAGAAGATCCCTCTGAATATTTCTGAGCAGATGTCATCAGACCCGCTGTTTCTTCTTCCTTCAGCTGTTATCTTTCAACATAAAATATGATGGTAGGCTGAAATACTAACCCTGGAATCCTGACTAGAGAAAGATGAAAGACCATTAGTCTTTTACAGTACAAGTGAGTGGGCAATAGCCTTATATGCGTTTATGATGCAACCCACAGAATTCCTTAATGTTGACTATTTCACCTTGTACATTTTCCCATCCCCATTTTGTTTTTCATAGAATCATAGAATCATTCAGGTTGGAAAAGACCCTTGGGATCATCAAGTCCAACCATCAGCCCTACTCTACAAAGTTCTCCCCTACACCACATACCCCAGCATCTCATCCAAACGAATCTTAAACACATCCAGGGATGGTGACTCCACCACCTCCCTGGGCAGCCTATTCCATTGTCTAACCACTCTTTCTGTGAAAAATATTTTCCTAATATCCAGTCTAAACCTCCCCTGTTGCAGTTTACAGGCGTTCCCCCTGTTCTGTCACTAATCACCTGTGAGAAGAGACCAGCACCAACCTCTCTACAATGTCCTTCCAGGTAGTTGTAGAGAGTGATGAGGTCTCCCCTCAGCCTTCTCTTCCTCAAACTAAAGAGTCCCAGCTCCTTCAATTGCTCCTCATAGGATTTATTCTCCAGGCCCTTCACCAGCTTCATTGCCCTCCTCTGCACTTGCTCCAGCACCTCGATATCTCTCTTGTATTGAGGTGCCCAAAACTGGACACAATACTCAAGGTGTGGCCTCACCAATGCAGAGTACAGGGGGACTATCACCTCCCTACTTCTGCTGGTCACACTATTTCTGATACAAGCCAGGATGCCGTTGGCTTTCTTGGCCACCTGGGCACACTGCTGGCTCATGTTCAGCTGCTTGTCAGTTAGAACCCCCAGATCCTTTTCTTCCAGACAGCTCTCCAGCCACACCTCCCCAAGCCTGTAGCGATGCATGGGGTTGTTGTGGCCCAAGTGCAGGACTTGGCACTTGGCCTTGTTGAAGCTCATCTCGTTGACGTTGGCCCACCGATCCAATCTATCCAAGTCTCTCTGTAGAGCCTCCCTATCTTCAAACAGATCGACACTCCCGCTTAACTTGGTGTCATCTGCGAACTTACTGATGATACACTCTATGTCCTTATCAAGACCATCAAGAAAGATGTTAAACAGAAATGGTCCCAACACCGAGCCCTGAGGAACACCACTTGTGACCGGTCACCAGCTGGATTTATCTCCATTGATCACCACTGATCTCCATTGATCCAGCTAGCCAGTGCTTGATCCAGCAGACCGTTCGCTCATCCAGGCCATGGGTAGCCAGTTTTTCTATGAGAATTCTATAGGGAACTGTGTCAAATGCTCTTCGAAAATCCAGGTAGATAATATCCACAGCTTTTCCCTCATCCAATAGTCAGGTCATTTTGTCATAGAAGGAGATCAGGTTTGTCAGGTAGGACCTGCCTTTCATAAACCCATGCTGACTAGGCCTGATCCCCTGGCTGTCCATTATATGACTTTTAATGGCACTCGAGATGATCTGCTCCATGACATTCCCTGGTACAGAGGTCAGACTTACAGGTCTATAGTTTCCTGGATCCTCCTTTCTGCCTCTCTTGTAGATGGGTGTTACATTTGCTACCCTCCAGTCCAATGGGACCTCCCCAGTTAGCCATGACTTCAGGTAAATCATGGAAAGCGTCTTGGTGAGCACATCTGCCAACTCTTTCAGCACCCTTGGTCCCACAGACTTGTGTGCATCCAATCGGTGTAGCAGGTCTCTGTTTCGAGAGCTTGTAGTTTCATATCTGACCTCTCCTTCCCTATTTGCAGTTAGATACTAGGAGACAAATTGCAGTCAATCAAGCATGTTTTTAAAGTGTTCTTGTAAATCTTTCCCAGGCAACTATGCTTCTTTCTGCACTGTAGCTCACCAACCAAGTTTCTTGGATATGCTTGCATCATTGAACTCTAGGTCTAAACACACAGCATCTGTGTCTCCCTTGTTAAATCTTAATGGATATGAGTCATCATGCTATGAGACTTCATCAGTCATTAGCTTCTGTGATCACCTTACACAGTACAAAAAACTACAGTACTTTATCTGATGCTTTGCCAAGTTATTGATTTTGAAGGATCTTCTTTGTTTCTCTTTAAAAGAAGACCGAGACATCTCTTTTAGAACACTATTAAAATTAATGGTATTAAGAGTGAATGTTTGATTCTACCAATGGCATAATACCAGTATATACCTAATACTAAACAGTTTCCTGAAGATTTCTCTGTGGTTTTCTTTAAAGCTGTGCAGAAAGACAGGTAAATTGAAACAAATATAATTTTATAAACAAACATATATAATTATGATTTCTATGATTAATTAGATGCTATTTAACTGTTTACCTTTAAATATTTTTAATCTGTGTTAAGCACTAAATTATAACTTTTTGTACTTTTTGTTTCATTTGCACAACTTTGGGTCTGATCTAGATTAACATAGAAATACTACAAGTATTAATCCTGTTATCTGAAAGATTAGATCCAAATCCAAGAATTTCCACTGTAAAACTACAAATGAAGGTGGAAAACTACTGTTTGTGTGATAAACAATATTTCAATTACAAAATAATAAATGCTGGCTACATCTTTTCTTAAACTAGCTTTTTTCTTAACATCAGAGAAGGTATGTTTGGCTATTATTCTACTTTTTTCAGTGAACCAAATTGAAACATTTTGGTCTGGTCTGGTCATTTGCATATGCTATGAATGCTTGAAAAGCATGGTCAGAGAAAATTATGCATTCATCGGTAGTGGAGCACATTTGGAAAATCCAGCCAGGACTTTTTCTATTTTGTTTCCTTAACAAGAACGTCAACCGTATAGCTATAGAAACTGAGGCTAAATGACAGTTTCCTTAAAGGCAGTACCCTTCTGTTGACTGTACAGCAGGCACAGAAGAGGTATGTTGCCAAAGGCACTTTTTAATTGATGAGGTTAGGGCATTAATTCTTTTCAATGGCTTTTCTGCTTTCCTCTTCTGCTGCTCTCTCCCTTGGAACCAACAGTCATGCCTTGGAGTTACCTTTCTATGTGACATTGATGAGCCTCCCAAATTTGTAGGTGGCCAATGCCAGTTTGCATAAAAACATTTAATCTTAGTTGAAAACAACAGAAGAAAATATAGCATTTTTGGTAGCCAGGCAGTTTTGAAAGTCAGCAGTTTTGTTTGATAGATATAACTCTCTATTCCAGAATCAAAATTCTCACTAAGAAATTTCTTGTATTCAGGGTTACAAAATTAATTTACCAATTATAAATAAATGAACAAATGTCACACAGATTTAGCACCACCTTGAAACAACAAGTAAGAAACATAATCTTCTGGATATGAGCTGCTGTTTCATTCACTTAAAAGACATTTCAGCTGTGTGGATAGTACTGACAGTTTGGCTCTTGAACATTTCAATAACTATTGTGTCACTGAACCCAGAGTACCCAAAGATGGTAAGCAGAGGATCATATTGTGATGATGTGCATAACATCCTACATATCTGAGACAGCCTAGAGAGACATTTCATCTCCAAAGTAGAAACTTAGATCTAATCTCAAGATCTGCATTTGTACTGCATGCATCATCCCATTTGCAGTTATAGAGAGACAAAATCTGGATTATGGCTGAAAGCAGATACATTGTCATCCCTTATTTTTCAAGTGTCAATCATAGAAATGATTAATGTTTAAGCAGCTTAATGGTCAATTGTTTGTGTTACATACTGTTCATATAGAAGCAAGCACACAGTTTTACAAAAGTAAAATAAGTGCTTATAGTTAAAGAATTTGCCTGTGTACAAGAAAATAGTATGATAGGGAACCTGGTGAGGCAGCAACAAAAAGTAAAGGAACTATTAACTTACTGTATGAGCCTTTGAAAAAACTTCCTATGGCAATGAAAAAGAGATACCACTATACTGAATACTGGTGACTACTACTATCACTAATCAAGATGAAAGAAAAATTCTAACTAGCACATCTGACTGTTACTCATCTTGTCTGCTAACTGTTGTTATAGTAACATGTTACCTTCAGCAAGAACTACAACCTTAACATGTGGAAAACTTCACTTTTCTAGCTATTAATGATTCTTAGGTATACGGTGTCACCTCAGAAACAGGGAAGAGAACTTTACAGAACCTCTTTATATATGTTTAGTTCAAATTTTTGAAATAATTTGAATCGTCACCTAAACTTTAGGTTTTTGTTTGAGTGCTGTTTTATGAAATACAGCCAAAAACATCTCCACAGATTTTACTTCATGGATTCATATAGAAAGTCAGTGTAACAAAATATGTCTGTTTTTTCGTTCCAACAGGTACAGAGAAATCCAGATGCAATTCAGCATAATTGAACTGGACAATACGTAGAAGTATCCAAGCTAGCTCAGCTTACTAGAATTTAAATGGTCACATCAGTGCAGAAATCCACCTGGGATTAATTAGTCATGAAAAGCAGAGATGAGCTATGCCACACAGACATCCCCTTAGTGTGACTATTTTTGAGCCACATACAATTACTGTCTCACTGAGACAGTCAGTTACACAGAGGCTGTTTTGTCTTAATTCCTTTGAATTCTAATTTTTCCATATTTACTCTGGCATGCAGTCCATCCTTCCCTCTCTCTTTCCACTGAGTCTCTCAATGATGAAGAGCCAGCAGCACAGATGGAGGCTATCTCTTTTTCCTTCCTGAAACTGAAAGCTCATTCTTCAGCATGCAAGTCAGTCACTATTTGCAGATGTGCAACTGACAGAAAACTACATCCAAGTATATTTGTAAATAAACAAAGGACTCTTCCACATAGTGTGCAGACAGGCATCCACAGTGATATGACTCCATTTTCTATCCCCCACCTCATCTCGGCTGTCATGTTACACCATGTAAAGTCAGTACACACCACACTACACCTGCAATTCTTGGTGATAATGCTCTGACTGTACACCCCACAGGATGGGTATGAAGATAAAAAACACTGGCCACTCATGCCTCATGCAGCATGCCTATTTCTAGCAAAAATTACAATTTGAAAGTCTGGTTATTCTGAAACAAACTTTCATATGGAACAGGCCTTCCATAGAGAAATCATGGCTACTGTATTTCCTTATGCATCTGCATTTCATCAGGCTGTTTGTCACAAGCAGACCCCTAAACCACCTACAGATCATCCATCACTATTTTCATAAAATATGCAGGCAGAGATAATGGTTAAAAAAATAAAAATTCCTATTTATCATTGTACCTTGATCTTACATGATCTTACTACATGATCTAAAATTCACCTAACTGAAATAAGTCTTTGCTACAGGTTGTGACTTTGCTCTCAGGAATCTGCCTTTAATGATCCTTCTAGTAGAATCTCAGCAAAAAATAAATAAATCAACTTTAAAGCTCCCTTGACCTCTTCATTGCATTTACACTTCCCCTGACTATTTCTCATTCTGGGTGAGTATTCATCTACTTTTCCTATATTTTTAAGATATATTGCTGATTGATTTTCTTACATTATTTATTCTTCATCACATAAGCAGCCAATTATGTGATTTTTTTATCTGTTGTATCCTTGCATGGAGTGATCCCACTTTTATCTACAAAAGTTTCTTTACAATTCAGAAGTAAGATGTATTTTCAAAATTAGGAGAATGGTTGCTCGCAGTTCAATTTCCACATTTCTCATTAAATAATTTCTGTAGGATCTACCACTTCATATGCTGAATTAGAAATTATATCAAGATATTATCTTGCTTCTCGATAGGCAGTAGAAGAAGTATATAAAGCCCTCCAAAAAAACTTGTTTATATTTCTGACTGTTTCTGTTATTCTTCTGTTCTTTGCAAAGCAGTGACACAGTTCCTGCCACCAAGAGAAGAAAGGTATGGGACTGGGAAAGTGGATGTTACCTTCACAGGGAAATGACCCTCTCAAGGCAGTGCTTACAAGCACAACTCTGATCTGTAAGCTGAAGCAGTAAAGAAGTATGCTAGGAAAGAATGAACTAGGATGTCCTGCCTAAAACCTGATATCTACCACCTTTGAGGTCAGCAGCAGAGGGCCTCAACATGTGTCTAAGTTCCCTGTCACCTGTTGTACCTTTAGTATTTTGCTTTGGTTAGTTTAGCTATTCTGCTATTTGTTGAACATTTTTTTTTCTAGGCACTATGGCTTTTTATTCCATTATATTGTATATCTTCCACTTTTCCCCAGTCAAAATTAAACAATCTTCTCTGATGTAAAGAACCCCAATACTAGCAAACAGAGAATTATTCCTATACAGTATTATCAAATACAGAAGTATTCCTATGGCAAATGAGTTCTATTTTAATCATTTATTGGGCATTTCTGTAGATACTTTATACATTCAAACTATTGCATAGTTAATGGATTATTATTGATGAAAATGCTCAAGCCTTTTTGCCGATATAATTTACACAGCTCTTTCATGACGGAGTCTGAAGAAATGAAAATATTTTTCCATTTGTAGTTTTAAAATAGAAGAAATTCTTATCTACTCTCTTCCAAAACAAAAACAAAAAAATCTACCAAACCAAGAGCTTCAGCAGGTTATAGATTTCATGCTCTCTGTCATTCACAGTATGTGTGATTTTCTGTTCATTTTGTATCCTCATTTTTCCTGTTTACTATAAAACACTTCAACTTGATATTATCTCTGTATTATAATTGTATTGTTTCTGCAGCTAAGATAATGTAGAAGAACCACATGAACAGAAAATAGATATCTGAATTAATGAGTGACTGATCCAAAGAAAATATCCACGGGTAATATGCTAGCTGCAAGATCATTTAATATCAAAACAGCCACTGAAGAAATGATTTGGAAATAACAGTCTGGAATTGCTCATCAGCATTTAATATCAATTCTGCAAGATAAAGTTAAAATTAAATGGAAGTGGAAGAAAATGAAAGGAAAATATTTAACTTTGCTTGGACATAAGAAAAACAGTTGTTATAAAAACTACTTTAATAGACAGATGTTATAGTTCTACCAAAGTCCACTTTTTTAGTGTAACTGTGAGGACATCTAGACATCCTTATACTCTGAGAAATAATTCAGCACCTAATCATGCAATAAATCTGTGGGTTTGTGTGTTCAGACAAATATTTGGTAACAGCTCAACTTCTTACAAATGCTATTATTCATGAGAGAAGAAAATAAATTCTTCTTCATTAGTTTTTTATTATTTATCATTTTGTGTTTGTTATTCTATTTTAAATGTTTCAATCATTTTGTGAAATGACTTCAAGAAGGATTTTGCATCACAAACGAGAGAGAACAGATTGGAAAATTAACTACTCAAAGGATTACTTTAAATCATCTGACATCTGAAGTTCTAACTTATATTAGAAAATATCTGCCCTACCTCAAGCTTGATTTCCATGGGGACATTCGAAGAAAGATGTATTTTAATATGGCTTTGTTAAACCACATTAAATCCCTCTGTAAACACTTTCTTTTGGAAGCGAAGATCCATCAGTTCCACATACCTTAAATATTTGGGGAGTTATGGGAAACAAAATTGAATTAAAGTCACCTTAAAACTCAGTGAAAGCACTCTGAGCAGGAACTTGAAACATTTTAAGTAACTGACTTGAAAAGTAAAATAAGATTAGTTATCCTTTGCACTCTGTGATGACACATCAACATTTTCCATCTCTGCTTAGTTCTTAAGACTTCTTTGGTGATCTGGCAAATACAAATGTTGGCAAGGCTTGAATTCACACACTCAGTTCAATAGCAGATATTAGCTTACATTTTATATCTTTTCCTCCAAGGGGACAAACTGATATATACAGAGATTTTCTACAGTTTACCATCACACAACACATGCGGGACAACCAGATGATCAGGCCCAGTCAGCATGGGTTTATGAAAGGCAGGTCCTGCTTGACAAACCTGATCTCCTTCTACGACAGGGTGACCTGCTTGTTGGATGAGGGAAAGGCTGTGGATGTAGTTTACCTTGACTTCAGTAAGGCCTTTGACACCGTTTCCCACAGCATTCTCCTGGTGAAACTGGCTGCTCGAGGCTTGGATGAGCACACGCTTTGCTGGGTTAAAAACTGGCTGGATGGCCGGGCCCAAAGAGTTGTGGTGAATGGAGTTAAATCCAGTTGGCGGCCGGTCACGAGTGGCTCTGTTTTGGGGCCACTCCTGTTTAACATCTTTATTGATGATCTAGACGAGGGGATCGAGTGCACCCTCAGTAAGTTTGCAGACAACACCAAGTTGGGTGGGAGTGTTGATCGGCTCAAGGGTAGGGAGGCTCTGCAGAGAGATCTGGACAGGCTGGAGCGATGGGCTCAGGCCAACTGTAGGAGATTCAATAAAGCCAAATGCCGGGTGCTGCACTTGGGCCACAACAACCCCCAGCAGCGCTACAGGCTTGGGGAGGAGTGGCTGGAGAGCTGCCAGTCAGAGAGGGACCTGGGGGTGTTGATTGACAGCCAGCTGAACATGAGCCAGCAGTGTGCCCAGGTGGCCAAGAAGGCCAATGGCATCCTGGCTCGCATCAGAAATAGCGCGGCCAGCAGGGACAGGGAAGTGATCTTACCCCTGTACTCGGCACCGGTGAGGCCGCACCTCGATGACTGTGTTCAGTTTTGGGCCCCTCACTACAAAAAGGACATTGAATGACTCAAGCGTGTCCAGAGAAGGGCAACAAAGCTGGTGAAGGGTCTGGAGCACAGGTCTTATGAGGAGCGGCTGAGGGAACTGGAGTTGTTTAGTTTGGAGAAGAGGAGGCTGAGGGGAGACCTCATCGCCCTCTACAACTACCTGAAAGGAGGTTGCAGAGAACTGGGGATGAGTCTCTTTAATGAAGTAATCAAGTAATAAGTGATAGAACAAGAGGTAATGGCTTCAAGTTGCACCAGGGAATGTTTAGACTGGATATTAGGAAGCATTTCTTTACAGAACGGGTTGTTAGGTGTTGGAATGGGCTGCCCAGGGAGGTGCTGGAGTCCCCATCCCTGGAGGTGTTCAAGAGGCAGGTTGACATAGCACTGAGGGATATGGTATTGTAGGGATCTGTCAGTGCTAGGTTAACGGTTTGACTAGATGATCTTCAAGGTCCCTTCCAACCTAGATGATTCTGTGATTCTAAGATAATGCTGGCACTGAGCTATGGCTCTGTCTGTGGGCCAAATATACCTATGAGTGCAGTATAGAGACTGAAGAGAATGAAAAGACAAAGCAAAAATGTTACAGACTTCTGGAAGTTAATATTCTTCACATAGAAAGTTATACAGAATTCAGTTTGTGAGACATCATTGAAAGCTTTCAACTTCCCACATAGCATTTGCTTATACTGAAAATATAAACGAAAAGAAGGAAATTATAGATAATACTTTGGTAACAGAAAGTTGTATTTTTCTGTTTCATAAAAACATAATTTTCTCATAAACAATGGGTATCTGTTATTTTATATTATCCATTTCACGGAGCTTGGAGCTTGAAGCTTGCAACATGAATTTTTCTCTGAGCATCTCACAGGCTTGTTGTGTCTGTAATCCAGCATAAATGAGCCAAGTGATTCTGTGTGCATGGGTATCACGTCCAGATGTGAGAGTGGACAGTATGAGTACAGGCTAGATCTACACTGTACAGCTTGGTAAATGACAGCATTTGGATAACATTATTCATATTTCATTAATTCCTGTACTTATGTACCAAAAGATTTCTATAATCAGAAGTAGTACAGAGCAGGACTATGATTTTTAAGACTTTAAATAGACTAATAATTGTTGAACTTTATCATAAATGCATGATTCATTTTAGCTTGATATTTCTAAAAAATAAAATAAAATAAAAATAGTAAGAATAAACCAAAATTCAAACTCTGGAAGGCCAGAGCTACACATTTCATAAAAACATAAGTGAGAAGAGTTTTATAAACATCCATGAAACCAGTGGGAAATTGGATAGCTAGAGACAAAATCCACAAGTTTAGATCAAGCAAAACAGAGTATCTAACAGATACATTCCTGGCATGCCTATTTTATACCAACTGGTTCATACACACAACCCAGATACATGCACATTAGTCCTTCTTTGCACATACTTCTCTCACTGTATAATTTATCTTTCAAAGGCGTGGAATATATTGCTGATGTTTGCTGAGGTGGTTTATTGCACGGAAACTGGAAACATAACATACATGAGGTATGATTCATAAGCAGTTCAAGATGCCTCACTGAAGTACTTCAGGTAGTCAATAAAGATAGATTTCTGAAAGATGGTATAGTTCCTAGGAGAAGTAGAAACACCATATCTACTTCTCTCTATTGATTTTATAGGAAGCCAAAGGCAACTTGGACTTCTGACTGCAACACTGCAATTAACTACATATAGCCAGGCAGTTTAAATCCATATGCTCTTTCTTTCCCTGTGGTGCTCAGAAGGATATTATTAGCCCTGAGCAATTTTTGCAATACAAGACACTGAAATTGAAAGGTACAAGTCTTAATCCTCAATTCAGTCCTAAACTTCTTGTACAGGAGAAGGGCTAAAAAAATTGTTTGCATGACAGAAGACAAGGAAATAAATTAAACAACACATTAAGGTCTTTAAAAATGAAACACAGACTCCATAGGTTTTACAACAAAATATTTGCCTAAATAAATATGTCAAATTTATCTCTTAAAACAGAAAAGGCATATTTAATGACCTTTCAGTATTACATTCATCTATTTTTACCTATCTGCAGGCAGCCAAGTTATTTTTCTGTTTCTATTAGATATCTTCACTTCAATTCCAGTTACACAGTCATCCTCAATAATGCTAGGATTGAATCCTTGGCAAAGCTAAGTTGAATTCAGATTCAGTACAGTATCTTCTCTGTTTGCACCAAGCATTCCAAAGCTCAGCAAGTTGGATGCATTTCAAAAAAATACTTCAAATATTGTTATCCATTCTGATAATTTCAGAAATGGATTTATATCTTGGACAAGAATATATGTGCCTTCAGCAACTGTTCTATTTAAAACTCAGATTGAAATAAAGAGAATTTTTTAATACATCACATCCTTCCAGAAACGTTAGCTTGAGAATAATATCCTCTTTAATACAATATTCCTTACAAGCTATCCACCTTTGCAACATACATGTAGTACATAAGATCAAGAGTGTATATATATAAAGAAACCTGTCTAATAAACACATCTTTTATATATTAAAAAAAAAATCAGCTTTAAATGTTTCATTTCATCACTCTCAAATAGAAACTACTTGTTTGTTTTGGTTTAAACAGAGTTTGGATGTAGTTCTGTCTTGATCTAAAACTATGCTGTGGCTTCCTACATTGTTAGGTTGTCAGGAGGAGCTGTAGTTCACACTGCTCTTGTCCTCCTTTTCCTGCCCATGGTCTTCACTCTGCTCGCAGGAATAGTGGTGCTAGGGAGCACTGTAAGAGCAGAAAATGGTAGCAGTGTACAATGACAGTGGGACATTTTGGCCTAAAAGAAAAATGGCAATAGAATGAGCTCAGGTTACATAAGTACAGATGGACTGTGAATTGATTTGAAAGAGGCCTAATTAACTTGACATCAAATTTTTTCTATTGTAGTTCTATTTGCATACTCAGGGGGAAAAAAATAATGTAACACAAAAGTTTTCCTATAAAAGATTTCAAGTCTCTCAAAGCTTTATTTATGTATTTCTTTACCCCCAAATGAACCAAATGATCTCCTTGTTTTTGTTGGTTTTTTTCATACTTTTTAGGACTCCCAGTAGAGCTCTGAAATACATATCTATAGCTCACCATTTTGGTAGCTCAACTCTTTTGTAACTGCAGCTCTCTGTGACTAACTTTTGTTTTTAGATTAAGTGGTCTTTTGCAGAAACTGTAGAACAGCTGTACTATCACTACACAGCCTAGGGCAAAAGACTGTTATTCTCCAAAGCTCCTGAAATCTGCAGTATCAACAAACACAGTGCTGTAACAAAAATCAGCAGATACTAGTTCCATAGTACAAGCAAAAATGTACAGCAATACAAAAACTAAGCGAAATAGGAAGCACATTTTCAACTGTGTCTCCAACAAACTGTTCCTCTACTTGACCTGTGTGCAAATATGTTTGCAAAGAACAATGCTTCCCCTCAATGATTACAGTAAGTCAATAAGACAGCATCCCAAACCAATTTCTATAGGAAGAATTTCCATATAGGAAATATATTTAACATTTACAGCCAGGACCTTGACTCCTTATCACACTGCAGCCTCTCAAATGCCAAAGTGTAGACTGACCTTTCCAAAATTAAACATAAATATTCTAAATTATAGGTAGCTAAATTACAAAATAAAAGAAAGAGCATGATTTTCTCTTATGCTTTATGGAGTAAAGGTTTTTGCATTATGTACATATATATATATGTATATGTATATATGTATCTGTATGTATCTATATATGTACATATGTGTGTAGGTGTATGTACTTATAGATATTTAATATGTGCTGGTTTGTGTGGCTCTTCTAATCCTAAAAGAGGGCTAAACCTTAACATTCATTTGATTGTTCATGGCCAGAGTTATGGGACAAAACCTTGAAAATGGAAAGCACAGCAAACATTGTCTTGGTAGGTGAGCTATCACTATTATTCCAAAAGTTCTTAAGAAAAGATTTCCCAGATTTACACGTTCTTTCTTCACACAGACAGCCTCCCCCACTTTTGTGAAATATTAAAGAAATCACATATTAGCTGTGTTTCAGTGATGAAACTGGATGCTTGTATATCAAAGATCAGAGGTGTATTCACAAGGATGACAGATGTGACACAAGACCTTTGAGAGATCCATTCCTTTTGGAGCAGCAACTGGAAGGAAGTTTGGGTTACTAGAAGATATCTGCACTAAATTTCTATGTTTCTGTACCAAACCAATTTGTTTATGCTTAAACAATAGTTTCATGAAAACTAAAGTAAGTTTATTTATGGTTTTAATGTTGGTCAAACGTATAAAAACTGTCCTGATTTGAATGCCTCATCTGGATGCCATACAGTATCAGTCCTTAGCTCTCTGCCTACAGTCTCAGCACAGCAAACGTTTACTTCAGTGAGACCTCAGCACAAACAGAATTACATGAAAAAGCTGCTGAAATTGGAGTCTGCTTTTATTTCTGGACATAAGTGTGTACTGGGCCTGGCAGAGATGGTGTAGACTTTCTTTACATCAGCCCACATGGGACTGTGTTTTAGATCTGTGACTGAAACTGTGTTGAAAATACACTTATGTTTTAGCTGAGCAGAACCTACAGAGCATCAAGGTCTTCTCTTTTTCTTACTCTGCCCACCCCATCCCCCCCCCATCCCCCCCCCCCCCCCCCCCCCGCCCCCGATAAGGAAGGGGTGGACAAGAGGCTGAGAGGGGACAGAGATGGGACAGCTGACCCCAACTCACCAAAGGATATTCCATACCATATAACGTCATGCGCAGCAATAAACCTGGGGTGCAGTTCAAAAGTAGCCATCACACAAAGACTGTCTGGGCATCAATCTGCTGGTGGGAGATAGCGGGTAACTGCCATTGCATCACTTGTTTGGGTTTTTTTTCTCTTTCCTTCATTTATTAAACTGTCTTTATCTTAACCCGTGATTTTTTCTCACTTTTGCTTTTCTGATTCTCTCCTCCATTTGGCTGGTGGTAAGGAGTGAGTGGGTAGCTGATCATTGCTTAGCTGTTGGCCAGGGTAAACACACCATAAATATTACGTTTAATGGCAACTTATACCCAAAGAAAGACAGGGTCATAGCAGCTAAACAAAGAAATCCACTAAGTGATCTGCTGCCTGGATTCTTTTGACGCAGTAAGAACCCTTTTTTAAATTAGGCAGATGGAATAGTAGGTCTATAATGGCTACTATTACACAAGAAACAAGCCCTCTCGTTAATGTACCAAACATGAATATGCAGATTGCTGATGAGATTGGCAGCCACTACATTACTGTCAACACACTATTCCAAGTAATTCCTCACATTTGGTTTTCTTAAAACATTGTGAGTTTTGGTGTTTCCGTAAAATATCCATCTTCTGAACAATTACCTTTCTGCTAGCTTCACAGTTTCAACGTTTAGATCTTTTCCCTCCATAAAAAATGAATAGGGTTTGGTCTCTAGGCAACCTCTAAGACTGCAAATTCCTGTATCATTCACCTCTAATTATTACTTTTTCTTCATCACAATACTTCCTCATGTTCTTTGTCTACTCAGACCTTATTTTTACCAAATCCTAATTTATGATACTAGGTTAGATCTCATTGTTTACCATATTTTTCTCTTTATTCAGAAATATTAGCAGTATTCTAATTATTATTAGTACAGTATGTAGAAAATAGTTTGTTGCTATTACTTTTCTTATTGCCAGGTGTTTGCAAATTGTTTTTTGGTTTTTAAATGTGATTCATGAATTGCAACAAAAAATACCATCCACTGTGCTCAGTTAAGAATTTAGGAAAATGAGTTTGTTCAATGAACATTTACGCATGTGTCTATCTACTTTTAGTCTCAGAGTATTAGTCTGTAAAGTGTATTGATATTAATAAGATATGAGTTTGTTTGCCAATATTAGATTGCAGTTACCTACTGCTGAAAATGGGTTAAACAGATGGCTTGAGTGGTGGAACACAAAGTAAAATTTCAGTTATTCATTAACTGTAATTATAACACAGTGACAGTATTGAAAGATGAGCAAGATACAAAAAGAGTAGATATTCTGTTTTGTGTAATAACTCTCACAAGCAAAGCATTTCAGCATGTTTAAAAGAAGAAATATATGTGTACCCTGTAGGCATACATGAAGGCTATCATGCTGAAGAAACTTCTTGGGTACAGCCTGGAGCACTGGACTTTCTTTTATTAAGACAGGAAATCTTATCCAAGACAAATTGAATATATTGCACTCTGGTTTTAAAAGTGTAATTGATGCTCAAATTCTACAGCCATCAGGATTGTATATTTTTCTTTCAGTGAACACTGATGACATCCATTCAGAATTCCTACTCTCAACACTTTAACTCACTAACAAAGCACAAATTAGAGAATACAGATATCCATCATACTTTTTCAGACAGAAAAGGGAAGAGAGATCTTGCTCTTTACTTTCCAGTCTAGAAAAATGTCCTACTTACTGAAGAAGGAGGTGGTAACTTTCATTTACAGTATCTACTCTATAAACATCTGAGTAAATAGAAATATGTAAAAGTGAAAGAAAAATTAATAAAAAGTAACTCTTATGGGACTATTCTTCCAGACAGACTGATCTTATGTCTTTTAAGGCTCATAATGGGTAATTAAAAGGCAAACAGAGAAGGCCATTGATTAATAATTTATAACTACTGACAGTTACGTCATTTGGTCTGTGAAAGGAGCATGACTCCTATAGTATATGTGCAGATATAAAAACAGACTTCTAATTAGAGCAATATTATATTGTACAGTATTATTTAAAATTATATTACTTAAAATTATATTATAAAATATAATTAGATACTGTTCTCACAGAATTTAGCTCAATAACTTCTGTCGTTTCTTCACAGAAGTAAAGTCTTATGAAAATAAGTTTTTTTGATCAGATTCTAAAAAGCCATAGAATCATAGAATAACTCAAGTTGGAAGGGACACATAAGGATTACTGAGTCCAACTCTGGGCTCCTCAGAGGACTACCTAACACAAAACCATATGACTAAGAGCATTATCCAGAAGTTTCTTGAACCCTGATAAGCTTGGTGTCATGACCACTTCCCTGGGAAGCCTGTTCAAGTGACTGACCACCTTCTCAGTGAAGACCCTTTTCTTAGTATCCAATCTGAACTTCCATTCATGCAGCTTCATTCTATTTCCTCATGTCCTACTGCTGGTCACCAGACAGAGGAGATCAGCACCTCCCCCTCCACAGCCTGCCTTGAGGAAGTTGTAGATTGCCATGAGGTAACTCCTCAGCTTTCTTTTCTCCAAGCTGAACAAAACAAGCGACCTCAACCACTCCTCATAAGTCTTGCTCTTGAGACCTTTCACCATCTTGGTAGCCCTCCTCTGGACACACTCTAATAGCTTGATGTCCTTCTTATACTGAGGCGCCCAAAACTGCACACAGTACTCAATGTGGGGCCACACCAGTGCAGTGTAGAGTGGGACAGTCACCCGCCTCAACCACCTGGCTATGCTGTGCTTGCTGCACCCCACAACACGGTTGACCCTTTGGCTACCAGGGAACACTGTTGACTCATATTCAACTTGACATTAATGCAACCTGCCAGATCTCTTTCCATGGGAGCTGCTCTCCAGCCTCTCATCCCCCAATTTGTATGTATAACCGGTATTACCGCATTCCATGCTGAGAATCTGGCACTTGCTCTTGTTAAATTTCATACAGTTGGTAACTGCCCAGCTCTCTAGTCTATCCAGATCTCTGTGTAAGGTCTCTCTACCCTCAAGGGAGCCCACGGCTCCTCTTAATATAGTATCCTTGGCACACTTAACATATTCAATTCCTGCTTCCAGATCATTTAGAAAAACATTAAAGAGCACTGGCCTAAAATTGAGCCCTGACAAATGCCACTAGTGACTGGCTGCCAGCCTCATGTAGCCCCATTAACGATAACCTTTTGAGCCTGACCCATCAGCCAATTGTTCACCCAACATATTATGGACTTGTCTAGCTGTGTGCTGGACATTTTGCCCAGAAGGGTACTGTGAGAGGCAGTATCAAAAACTTTGTTAAAATCCAAAACCTCCACATCTACTGGCTTCCTTTGGTCAACTAGATGGGTGACCTTGTCACAGAATAAATTAAGTTGCTTAAGTAGGACTTTCCCCTCATGAACCCATGCTGGTTATGACCAATGACTGAATTGTCTCTCAAGTGTTTTTCAATAACTCCCAGAATAACCTTCTCCATAATTTTACTATGCACTGAATTGAGACTGACAGGCCTGTAATGGCCAAGGTCTTCCTTCTTACCCTTCTTGAAAATTGGGACATCTGCCAGCTTCTAGTAGACTGGGACCTTTCCAGACTCCCAAGGCCATTCAAAAATAATGGCAAGGCTCCTCAATGACATCAAACAGCTCTTTCAGTACGCTGGGATTAATCCCATTGGGCCCCATAGATTTATGTGCATGCAGCTGGTGCAGCAAGTCTCAAAGAAATTCAGAGTTGACTGGGAGTTTATAAACTTCCCCAGTCATGGTTCTACAGCACAAGGCTCCAGGGGTCCCAGGGCCTATAATCATTATTGTAGACAGAGGCAAAGGCATTAAATGTCTCTGCTTTGTCTACACCCCTTATTTGTGAGGTGAGTGACCTCATCAAGTAACGGACCAAGTTACTTCAACTTGTAACTCTGACTTGCCTCTTTGTTTCTGACATCTGTCTGGATTTCAGATTTTTTTTTTTAAATGGAATTGACAGTGATACTGAATCATACTAATATGAGTTTGAGTTTGGAATGGGCTCACCAAAGTACTTTAACACACTGTAACTGATGTGAAAGTTGACTTCTCTCACAGTTTCTCTACAGGAAAACCTGGTCTTACAATATTATCAAAAAAAACCCACAACTGTTCAAGGAGTGTTGTCTTATAGCAACTTGAGGCAGCCCTTTTGTTTTTATTCTGCAGGAAGATTTTGTGTAAATAATGTTAAAACATACTTTTGTCCTGGCAGCCAAACCCACCTTGTATTGACCCTGACTAGTTAAATACAAAATTATATACTTCCATCTGAAATTTAGGGAATAATATTTGCAAATCTTTGTCTGAAAACTGACTAACTCATAATGTTATCCATGTCTGTAGTTAATAAAGTAGCTTCAGTGCAGGCATACACAGTATGAGTAATAATCCTACCTCATTATTCTCAATAGAAAAATATGCATTTGACAGGCATACTAATGCCTCCTGGAAAGCAGATTTGAATAATATACACTGCTTAGCACTAAAAAACAGTTTCTCCAATTTTCCTTCTAAGCCAAAACCAGAATAAAAACAATCAGGAATTTACAAATCACAGCAACCAATTCACATCAAAAATATGCAGGAAGGAGTTCAGATGTATTGACTGCTGCATTAACATTTTTTCTTGTTTCCTTTTCTCTCTCTGAAGACAAAATATAATTAGGGTTGGCAAGTCACTGAACAATTTATTTTGAAAAACTCTTATGGACTAAGATGGTTAGAACAATTTCAGTAGGTTACTGAGAGGACTTTTTTTTTAATATGCAGGTCAGGACAGATCAAAACTTGTAAATTAAGGAACACTGTAGTGGTTAGAAATCATCACAAAAGACAGACTGTAAGAATTAAACATAAAGATACATAACAGACTCTAAGCACATATTTTAGGTGTCTTAAACACTACTTGGGAGGTTAAAATCAGTTTTTATGTGCTCCACCTAGATCTCTGTGATTCTTCAATGGTTAATATGAAAACTGAATGACAGAATATTTTGTCTAGGAAGCTATCTCTGAGAATAAAAGAAGTGTCAGGAAAATTAATACATCTTCCAGCTTCTGAGAAAGATTTTAAATTGTAGTCTTATTTGTTTGTTTGTTTTTCATATTCTAAGATCAATATTGACCAGAGGCTAAGGAAATGATAGAGGTTGCCATTTCTGTGAAAGGGTGAATGAAGAAAATAAAATGTCTAAAAAATGGCTAAAAAAAGTGTCAAATCCCTCAGTGTTTCCTTTTTACCTTGATACTATAAGGAAAATCAAACTGTAACAAAACAATTATTATTTTTTTTTAGGAAAAGCAATACAGAAGAAATCACAGAGTGCTCTGAGAGCATCCTCTACAGATCATTTCCCAAAGGTGCCTGTGTCCCTCCATAGCTCAGGAAGGAGTCAGTAATCCCTCAGAGAACTAAGCTTGAAATGGATTCACTGTACTGGTAGGGGCTGAAGGAATCATTTGTTGAACATCCTCCTCCATTAGCCTTTCCATTTTAATTGACTGCAAACATAATGGTTATTTTAAGAAATATAATACAATAGAAAAATAATGAAGTATCACAAACATCTTCTACATACCTATCGTGGTTTGAGCTCAGAGGTCACTGAGCACCATGCAGGCACTCACACTCACCTTTCCCCCCCCAGTGCTCTGAAGGAGAAAATAAAGCAAACGGCTCAGGAATCGAGATGAGGACATGGAGAGATAACTCACCCATTATGATCATGGGCAAAAGGCAGATTCATTAGGGGAAGAAAAATGAACAAAAATATAATTCAGAGACTAACAAAAACACCATTTAACAGATAGAGTAGGGCAGTGAGAAGCATTACTACATCTTAAAAAACCTCCCCCCACCTCTCTCTTCTTCCTGGGCTCAGCTTTGCTCCCAATATCTCTAACTCCTCCCCACAGTGGTACAGGGGGCGGGGAATGTGGGGTGCAGTCAGTCCTGCCATTTCTTCCTTCTCAGGGTGAGGGGAACTCCCTACATTCTTCTTCTGATCCAGCATGGTTCCCCTCTCACAGGAGACAGTCCTCCACAAACTTTCTCTGACATGAGTCCCTCCCATGGGTTGCAACATTTCCCTAGCTGTTCCGGCATGGGTCACCCCTGCCTGTTGCCTCCCAGCGCCAAACTACAACAGCAGGTGCGTCTTCTTCCCTCAGAGTCCTAGTCTTCTTTGGGCACAGTCACCTGCTCTGGTGTGGGGCCCTCCACAGGCTGCAGGTCAACATTTGCTGCAGTGTTGACTCCATGGTAGCAGGGGACGCAGCCCTGCCGTCTCACCACAGGATAGAGGGGGGCTCTGCACCAGCGCACCTCCCCCCACCCTTCCTCATCCTTTCTTCCACTGACCTCAGTGTTCACATAGAAGTCACAGCTCCTCCTCACAACTCCAACTCCTCCTCCCAGGTTCTGCTTCTTAAATATGTTACCACAGAAGGCTGGCCACCATCGCTAATTGGGTCAGCCTTGGCCAGACGCAGGTTCGACTTGGAGCTGGGGAAGCTTCAAGAAACTTCTCACAGAGGCCACTGCTGTAGCCCCCTCCCCTGCTACCAAAAACCTTGCCACATTATCACAATATCTAAAAATGAGCATTCTCCTTTTTGGCCTATATCTCTCTTGCAGTTTTTAAATTTTATTTTATATTTTTTAATCTTCATGAAATTATTTCCCTGTGTTACTGGGATATTAGTTTTGCTCTTATGCTCTTAATTTTGGCTATAATTTGTTTACCCCACAAATTTTGTTCTTCCATCAATTTTCCTAATGTTTCTCTGTATTTTTTCACTTCTTTTTACAGCTTACTTTCTTCACCTATAAACTTGTAAGTATTCGCAATCAAAGAAGTACAAGCATTGTAATTCAAATTTTAAAAAAGTAAGTGTTACTCACAAAAAGATCTACCTTTGTAAGGCCACCTTAAAAAGAGAATAGATGAGGAAAATCATTATAGAAGCTACTGCTTAGTATTTCAAAAGTAGATGAAGCTTGTATAGCATCTAGAAAATCAGAAAACCAAAATGGTAGCAAATTTAAGCACTAATGCGAAACTAATAAAAGAAAGGGTGGTTTAGGAGAGCAAATTTGCGGAATGGAGGTAGAGATTTAGCTCATTCCTCCTTGAGTCAGGAGAAAAATTATTAATAAATAAAATAATTATTCTTGACTGTTTTCTGTATATTTACATCATACAGTTAGACCTGTCTCAGCAGATAACGGGGAAAACAGTGGACCTCCACTGTATTTCCCTGAGTACAGACTATACAGCTCTGTCCACCTCATGGTGGTGCAGCTTAAGAGGTAACATCTAACTAGCAGTGCCCAGTGAAAGTGCACACCAAATCAGACTGTGCACAACTCCACCAAAGAAACCTTGTTAAAGCATGCCATTCTCCTGAAATGAGCCTTAAAACAATACCACAGAAGGTGAGTGTGAGTGTGCTTCATAGTACTGTGCTTCAGGCAAGAGTCCAGAAGCTTCTGACTCTCATCAGTGAGGTATTGAGGAGAGGTCAGTGAAATGCCTTCAACAAGGATCTAGGCAGTGAGGCTGTTTTTGGTACTCTTGACAGGACCACTCTTCACAATGCAGCCTGCAGACACAGAGAAGATGGCCACACTGGTACATTCATTTGCAGATCTTGTTATAGGGGCATTCAAGTATGTAGAGATGTATGTGTACTTACCCACATATAGACAGAGACAGACACATATTGTATCATACTCTCAGTTAGGAAACTTGGAAGAAAACAGATTAATTTATCATTCTGCAACAAAAGCATACAGTGAGAAACAATCGATCACCTTTTAACAGGACCCAGCACAACCCTATAAGATCCACAGAGATCACAAGAGCTTTTGCAAGAGGCATAATGTCACTTCTGTGGTCTACAGAGACTCTCAAGGAAAAAAAAAAAAAAAATAGAAAAGCTGTGTCTCTTACCATCAGTGTGGTTGATAGATGACTAAAAATATGTTGCAATTTAGACGGCATAGAAGTAATAGCAAAAATATTTGCAACAGAAGTGTAAGAAGTTGATATGATATGGGAAGCAGTTACTCTCTCTTTCATTATGACTGTAGTAATTCTTCTCATTCCATTTATTCAGCAATTGATGACCTGTCCTCTTCACCAACAAATATGCTGAGGATGATGTAGTTTGGCAACAGACTTGCAGTTCAATAATATCGATAGCTCCTGTTTACCTGAATTGAAGTCTTAATAATTGTGGGCCACTCTCTGTCCTCTTGACGCTACTGATCTGTAAGGTTAATAAAGGTAATACACAAATGGGTGCTGCTGTTTGATCCACCTAGAAGGCATATGGAAAGTCAAAGAATGAAATTGTAACTTTGAACTAACCTGATAAACATTTATCAAAATACAATACTATTGCACAAGGTTAAGTAATTCACTCACCTATAAGCATGCAGCTAATGTATTGCCAGAATGATTTAAGTGTTTCTGAGATGACTCCTTCAAACACAAATGAATTTGCAACACAAAATAAAGCCTAGTGTTTGGTATTTCTGTTCTCAAATGTAATCACGATACTGAGGAAACAATGTGTTTAAGTGTTTTGCAGCTTTGGAAAACTTCAATTTAATCTCATTAAATAACAACTGAATACTTCTTAACTGGAGAAGGATTTAACATCACTTAGCTTTGAGAAGAAACAAAGATATATGTACAAATCTACAATGGTTTCCAAATTCTACACAAATATTAAATGAATCATTTATCAAGAACTTTTGAATACTCAAAGCCTAAAGAGAAACTATTGGCTTGTTTTCCAATCATACTCAAATCATTTTACTTTATTTTAGAAACCCTATGAATCTTTTTAAGACAAATCTTTGTCAAATCTTCAGTCACAGTTAATTATTTTATCCAGTTAGTTAAGCTTTACTCTAGTGTTTGTATGATATGTCTTCCTGCCAAAGACTCAGCCACTACAAATGTGCAACTTTCCCTCTGGATTTATCACTGATTTTTTTAGGAGAATAGCTTTAATATTGTAAAAAAAAATCACAGTCATATATTAAGTCTAACATTTTGAGCCTTTTTAAGGATTTCTACATAATTTCCTAATCATATATGAAGCTTTTAAATTTTGATGAGAGGGAAAAAAGATTTTAAATAAAGCAGCTGCAATTAAGGTGCACAAAAAAATTTATTTCTCTTTTTTTCCACTTTCTGTAACAAATAGGATTCTGAATGAAAATAGAAGCTGGCAAAATTTTCAGCAATTCAACAGCAGATTATTGATTCCAAATTGTTTAAATAAAAGTGTTGTGCTACTCTTTTAAAATATAAAAGAACAGAGATATTTGGAACATACTGTCAGCGATTGGAACATAGGTTTTATAAGTCTTTTCAATAATAGCAATAACCATGAAAACTATGCAAATGTGATCAAAGAGAAAACTGACAGAAGAACACAATATCTTAAAAAGAAAAGAAAACTTTAAATATTAAATTACCTGTTATCATTTTTTTGTTTTAGTAAGGACAATAAATGTTATGAGAAAAATTTGCTAGTCAATTTTCCATTTTTGGTTCTGTATAGGTGGATTTCTTTATTGTTTCAGCAATGTCTACAGGATATCAATATTCCTTTAAGTTGGCATTCATTTGACAAGAATAGCTGGACTTTATGACATCTGCCTCAAAAAAACTCTGCTTTAGGAAACTGGCCAATTAAAAAAAAAAAAAGTGTTTTCTGATGTGATTGGTTATTTTCTAGTTTGCATTTCAAAACAAGAAAGTAACTCACAGACCAGTCAGACAAGGAAGGGGGCATAGGGTGGACTGAGTTTATAGATTGACTTAACCTTCTCAGCTAACAGTAGAGCACATCCTACACAGGCAGTGCTTAAATAAGGATCTACAAAGCCCTTAGCCTTCTCAGGAAATTTACATCTGTCCCAAGTCTAGGAAAGCTTGAGGAGGCTGCAAATCACCAGCACCACATAAGGAACAAAGTACAAGTATTAGGGCATACCTGTGAAGTTCCAGTTTAACAAGAAATTTTCTTCCCCAAAAAACATGTAAAGGAAAATCAGCATTGAATGACCACTCACTTTCCTGCTTTCCTTTTGCCCAGATTTCTGGACTGTCTTGTTCTAACTGGTAAGTTCACTTTCCTTATGAAAATGTAGGTTTGGAGGCCGTTCACAAAACCAAATCAGATCTGCTTGGTCACTGCCTTTTGTGGAATAAAAAATGAAATTTTCTTATTGGGCCTTATGCTCAGAGACCAGTTACTATTTTCTCACCTCCGTGAATCCTGAAGGCATAGTGTTGTAAAAGAACAGGAATGTAAATTTAACATCTAGTTCTTTGGATGCATATTAGTTCATTACGGTTTGTGGCTGATCTCTAAAAGGCTCAAGTCCTAAAATGAAAATGAACCTGCATTTCCATCTGTAGCCATTGTTTTTGTCTCCATCGGAGAAAGGGAGAGTTTAGTCTCCCCACACTAGGCCCACTTAGATTGCTAGATACATTAAACTAATAAAGCCACAGCCTGTTTAAATCCTTGTCTGTGTTTGCTTTTAGATGACCTGTGTCCAGATCAAAGATCAGAGCACTTATTTGGAGTCTGTCACAAATTAGTGATGATCGTTTCGTTTGCTACACATTAGTTTATACATGACAGACTATTAGCACATAGCTACATATTTTTTAAGTGGTATGCTTTTGTGAAGACTGCTGCTTCACTATACAATTTGCATAAAACAGCATTTTCTAGAAAATATTTCTAAGGCACTTGCGTAATGTGAAAAACAGAAAGCAATTCTGTGTATACTGCTAAACAACATAGATTATTCCTTCCCAGTTGCCAAGGAAATAGATTATCAAAGTGAATAATTGGTTAATTTCTTCATGTTGTATTAGTAATCAGCAAGCTTATTTGCTTTATTTTCAAAATCAATAACATTGTGTTCTGTGTTCCATAAAATCAGAAGAAAATCACTAATTTAATAAGATTTTTTTATCATGCAATGGAACTGTACCTGTTGGATTTTTTTGTTGTTGGTTTTTTTTTTTTCCTTTAGAGTCCATTGTTGCAACAGTTAGACAAAACTGCATGAAGTAAAAGGTATGTCTGAAAATTTCAAATTAAAAAGTAAAATTATAGAGAAGACTGTAATTTGATTATTGCACAAACATTAACAAACTGTGGTATAAAATTAATATTAGGAATTCATTACCAAATGCTGAGAAGTTAAGAATGATAGAACTAAAATGGTGAGACAACCTTTAATTGCCCACCTCGTGTGTGCACTATAAGGTAATCTTTAATCACATAATCATACACTACTTTTTCCCTGAGAATAACTGCCTCACTCTGTGCACAGAATGGATGATGCTTACTTAATGAGCAACTATTCAGAATCTTTTTCTTCATAACATTTAGTGAATGGTCCCATGGTTTATTTACAGTACATTATTCAAATGCAACTCTGCTAAGGAAATTATTACTTCTCCCATCACTTTTCCTGGGACTAAGGTTAATATAGTACCTAAAATGAGAAATTACTCTCTTTTGGAAAAAGACTTTAGCTCTTCCCAATCTCTGTGTTGTTAATTTTGAGTCTTTCTAGTAAATGACTTAGGTAGTTTCTAATTAGCTAATATATCATTCAATTTCTCTGATTTCAGGACAGATAGATTTTAGAGTTTTAATCATTATTTGAATTTAGAGTTATGAATTTATCTTTAAAATATTTCTTAGAGTTTTGATATATAGAGTATTTTAAAAATAAAAATACAGGTTCAAAATTTTTAACTTTAGGGTTTTTTTATTTTTTCAGATCAAAATTTATGCAGATTTTACTAGGTAGACAAACTATAAATACTGAGCAGCTATTGTTACACAGGATTTGAAGGGGGAAGATAGAGATGTAGCCATGTTTTCCAACAGCATTAAACAAGACAGTGTCCTTTCTCATCAAGGAATCTTTTTCCTTATCCAAATCTCCCACCTGAAAAAAAACAGGGGAGGATGAATAAAGGAAAATGCCGGCACGTTTTGAATAAAGGAAAAGGTGCTGGTGGTGCCTGTTCTGAACGAGGTGTAAGCACACCAGCGGTCACTCGCCGAGGAGACCAGCTCCAGTGTAGGTAAGCCCGCACTGGAGGGAAATAGCGGCAAAATGGACCGTCAAAGAGCTGTTTTGGAGGGCTTTTGGAGCCAAGAAGGCGGCTAGCCGGCTCTAAGGAGGCTAGCAAGCCAGTGGGCGGGCAGCTGAGGCGGTGTGGGCAGAGGGCGCAGCCAAGGGCTGGTGGCGCCTGTTCTGAACGAGCTGTAACCGCCCCGGTGGTCACTCGCCGGACTCACAGCCCTCCCCTCGGTAACGAGCTCGGTGGGCTACCGAGTTAGCGTGGGCGGAACCAGCACCACCCACCGTTGATCAGGTAATAAGAACCCTGTGGGAGGGCAGCAATGGCCCACCGAGCTCAGGGTGGTCAGACAGTACTTGACTGTGAGTGCCCCGAGGCAGCTTGTAGGGCAGGGCTGAGTCTCTGCCACTGGACAAGGTATGTTCGATCCCTGCAAGCCATTGACCAGTGACAGAGAGAGGGGAGGGAAGGAACAGCACTGCAGGGATGTGAGAGCACAGCGTGTGGGAAACAGCACCCAGGGATTGGTTCCCTCCCAGCCAGAGAGAAGACCATGGTCACAACACAGCCAAGAGGCAGAGTGATGAGGAATGTGGGAACCCAGAGGTCCCGCACAAACAGGCGGCTGTGCAGGTCTCTGCCTGCTGAGAGTGCCTGAGCCTGGCACTTGAACCGGAGGGAGTCAGAGAAAGGTTGAGAACGATCAGAGTGTGAAAACACTTGGCGAGGAGTGGCTGGAGAGCTGCCAGTCAGAGAGGGCCCTGGGGGTGTTGATTGACAGCCGGCTGAACAGGAGCCAGCAGTGTGCCCAGGTGGCCAAGAAGGCCAATGGCATCCTGGCTCGCATCAGAAATAGCGCGGCCAGCAGGGACGGGGAAGTGATCTTACCCCTGTACTTGGCACTGGTGAGGCCACACCTCGATGACTGTGTTCAGTTTTGGGCCCCTCACTACAAAAAGGACATTGAATTACTCGAGTGTGTCCAGAGAAGGGCAATGAAGCTGGTGAAGGGTCTGAGAAGCAGCTGAGGGAACTGGAGTTGTTTAGTCTGGAGAAGAGGAGGCTGAGGGGAGACCTCATCACCCTCTACAACTACCTGAAAGGAGGTTGCAGAGAGCTGGGGATGAGTCTCTTTAACCAAGTAATAAGAGATAGGACAAGAGGGAATGGCCTCAAGTTGTGCCAGGGAAGGTTTAGACTGGATATTAGGAAGCATTTCTTTACAGAACGGGTTGTTAGGCGTTGGAATGGGCTGCCCAGGGAGGTGGTGGAGTCCCCAATCCTGGAGGTGTTCAAGAGGCAGGTTGACATAGCGCTGAGGGATATGGTGTAGTTGAGAACTGTCAATGTTAGCTTAATGGTTGGACTGGATGATCTTCAAGGTCTTTTCCAACCTAGATGGCTCTGTGTGATTCTGTGTGAAAATATTACTTCCTCTTTATGTAATAATTCACACCTGATTTAGTCTGAAAGTCTCTGAATTTAAGCATTAAAAGAAGCCCACAACTATCTGACTTTATTTTTCAGCATGTGAAAAGGGAAATATCTTGTATTAAACTAATACTTCCTTATATTCTTATTCTATTAGAGATTCATGTGCTGTTTAATAATTAAACAAAGTGTATTACTTATAATTCTCACAAGAGAAAGATTTGGTTTCCATAAAAAGCTCTATCTTTATCCTTTCTGTGGTAAAATGCATTCTGGCTAACAAAAATATGTTTGACCTGGAGGCTAAGGATATTTTCATACCACAGAGAAAATTGATCAAGCTGCTTATGTTCCTTAAGAATGGTTCTGTTAAAATAACTGAATGACAATTACTCTGTCAGAAACTTTGGTACACAGTTTTTGTTTCAGATATGAACAACCTGTAGAAGGGATCTGACTAGGGCAGAACATATAGTGATAAATTCACAATATACATTTCAGAGTCTGGTCCAATTAACAACAAACTTTTCATGAACATTAATATATCACAAAGGAGAAGACTTTTTTTTCTGTATAACACCACTGAATTTAAACACCTACACTGATTTCTTTTCTCTCAAATGCAGTGTTCCCTGTAAAAACAAGAAAACATACACACCATCACCACCACCACCCCTTTCAAAATACAAAATTTGGCAAAGTAAAAGAAAAAAACCAACCAATTCCCAGATTCATGACAAAACAGAACAGTTGTATAATACTATAGTGTTTTCAAAAGGGCTGGCTCTGTATCTTACATAATTGTAGTTTATGAAATGAGGTGTTCTAGCACTTTATCCTGGAAAATCTTATGTCAAACAAAAGCATCAGTGAGGGAAATTGCTTTCTCAGTATTACTGATCAAGTAGGTCTTTGTGAGCTATAGGTTGTTCTCAACATATTGCTGACTAGAGAGCAAATTTCTTTTATGTGATCCCCCAAAAACTCATCTAAGCCCTACTTCATTCCCTGGAGATGCTAGATAAATAAAACGTGTTAATTCTTTGGGTTCTTCTTCAGAATATCTTGGTCAGTATTAGCTCACAATTTTTCATACATCTGATGACTCTTTTTCCCAAATTGCCCTTTTGTTTCTCTCAAGGTTTCAGTGAGGAGTTTCAAATGACTGTAGCAAATAATTCTTTCAGGGTTATTGTTATTGTTATTTTAATTTCCCTATAAGCAGGCTGAAAATTCCACTGAATACTCATGATACTCTCTTTTTGCAGACCTTCATTATGATTTGAAGTGCGAAGGCTTGGACAACTGGCCCAAGCCAGAGTTGACCTATAGATGAATCCTGTATATTTTATAACTGATAACCATTGTGCTAATAGGTATTATACTATTATATAGTATATACTATTATAATAGGTATTATAACAAACCACCTATTCTGATGTAAAAAGTGGAAGTATTGAAGCGTGAACAACAGGCCCTGAGCCAAAGCTACTAACTCAGTATGTAATCATTAGTGAAATATGTATGGAAGATGTAGCTATCTTGAATGTATCTTTATCTTTCTTTGTGTGTGGATAAGATAAGGGGGTCATGGAGACAGTTGTCTGGCACTGTGGCCTGATGTGAGACCTTGTGCATAATCCAATTAGATAAGCAGGGAAACTCCCTTAGCTTCTCCCTTGAGCCCTGGCCAGGCTCTGGGGGGATCTAATGTGAGAGTGAAACCAGATAAATATTGCTTAAAACAAAGATGCCAGCTATTCTGGCTTGCTGATTTTTGGGTATATAAGGCTGGACCAGCTCACAGCGACTTTGGAAGCCTCACCTATGGGTGGACGCACCGCGTAGGATTTCCCACTTGACGGGAAAGGTTCTCCAAATCCTCGCTGTAACCAGGGCTCCCCAGCGACTGCGGATCTGGATGATGGTAACGTATGCAAGTGGTGATGTATCTCTCTTAATCACTATTCTCTCTCTCTTGTAGTAATGATTTGATGCATTACCCTGTATTTTCCTATTTGTTTGAGTGCACTATTCTGTCTTTTCTTACTGTATGTTTTCTGTATTATTCTGTTATATTGTTTAGTTATTTCTAGTAAAATACACCTGCTCTTTTCACTCTGGTGTCTGAGTTTAATTGGTATCCCTAATCGGCAAAACGTGATGGGTCTGATGGAAGCATCTGCAGAAGTCAAGTGCGTTGAAGAAGCAGATTAATTATATATGATACATTTTCACGTGGAAAAAAACCCACAAACTTACTGAAAGGGACATAAATTTCTCTTGTAGAAATTTTTAAGCACAAAAGACAATCCTTCTGAATAAAAATCTGAATTTGGCTGATCTGTGTGGTATTATCCTGAAGGATACTTCCTTAAAACACTGTAGAAAATGCAATTATTCAAGTGATATGATCATTCCAAAATTTTCCTATTTCATAAAAGTACTCACTGAATTGGTAGGTAGTGATTGTCATTGCTGCTTTATGATTTTCTAATACCATATGAAAAAGTGCAGATTTAAATACATGAGAACTCAGTGAGAACTCATAAACTAACAGTTTCAGTGAAACACCAGAATATGGGAAAAGAAATTGAAACAGCTGTTTCCAAACTTTTAATGTTTCAACAATATTTTTCACCTGTAATCATATTAGGTTAAAAAGTAAATCACCCTCCTCTTCTATCCTTTGTTCCAGAAAAATAATCAGATTTGAAATGACATTATGTATTTGTTTTAACTTGGTCAAAGTGGAAAAACTACTTATTTGTCTGCCACTAATGCACAGACCATCTCTCGTTCCATAACCATGAGCAACATGAACCACTGCATAGACATGAGTAGAGATATCATGATGGACAAAATTAAGTCTTTCATTGCCTTCAATCACAAAGTAATCACAATGCAATTCTTGTGCATAGTAATGCAAGATTGAGAAATACTGTCTTCTGCTCCAAATGGCTAATATGTTGGAAAAAACTTTGGATGAAATGGGTTTTGTTAAGTATTGTCTGTTCCTTTCTTTAGAACATTGTGTTTTACATTTGTAATTCAATCTTGCTATGAATTTTCAGAAACTATTTCAATTACATTGACTAAAATTATCCTACCAATTGGAAATAAATATTTTAAATAAAATATATAAATTTATATAAAATCAATGCACTGCCAAGCCTCTATTAGATATATATGTATTTAATCATAAACATATATGCATGCATACACACAGATAGGGGTTTGCTTTCACATATATACATATGTAATGGTTTAATAATTTAATGATAGATTTCTTCTCCTCTGTCCACTCCACTCCCATTTCTAATAACAGAGGAAGATCTCAAACATTCAGTGTGGGCCTTCTTTTAGCCAACAATCATGGACTGTGTCTGAGCTCCCCAGTACAAAAAAAAAGACATTGACATAGTGACAAGTCTAGTGAGGGACCACAAAGGTGATTACAGAGCTCAAGCACATGGTGTACGAGAGGAGGCTCAGAAAAATTGTTTTATTCAGTCTTAAGAAGAGAAGATTAAGGAAAGATCCTATTGCTGTATCCATGTACCTAGTGGAAGTGTAGACAGGAAACAGAGCCAAACACTTCTGAGGTGTACGGTGATAGCGGAAGAGGCAACAGACACAAGTTACAGTGGGAGGAATTCTGATTAGATGTTAGAAAACAAATTTTCATAATGAGGAGAATGAAATACTAGAGCAGGTACGCAGAGGACTGTCATTCTGGATGATGCTCAAACCTAACAGGACATAACCCTCACAATGTCTATCACAGTTGGCCCTTTATTTCAGCAAGGGATTGGACCTTCATAGGTCACTCGCAACATAAATTATTCAGTGACTCTGTAACTAAGTTAATAAGAGGAAACACCAGTACTAACACTTCCAAAGATAAAAGGTTCTTCCCCTTCTTATAGCTATTATTATATCATGATTTTTTTCCTTTTTTAATCTGTAGCAAACCTAATTTAAATAGAGCTTCTAACATACTTTCCTGTTTCTGGAATTACTTATGCACTGTTTTAAAATGTCACCATTTAGTTTGGAAAGAGTCCACAACTGAGTTACAAACAAGCATAAAATACTATCTTTAAAGCAGTAAACAAGGAGTTTCCTATTTGACAGCATTATTGTTAACAGCATTGGTGAGTGTAATTCCCCATGCACTGCTTTGACAATTTAGCCCATAAAGTTCAATGATGCTTATTTTACATTGTGACTGTTACACTTTATATGAATCATGTAAGAATAAAAATCAGAAGTGATGTCAGCATATTAGAAAGAGCATAGAAGAAACTCTTGAAGGTGGTTTAGTTATTCAATCTGAAACAATGCCTGAACTGCATTTAATGCTCATTGACATGTCTTACAGTGCTGTCTGGCCTCAAACAGATGGTTGAGAAAGTAAAGGTTCTCCAGTAAGTCCTGTCTCTTCTGTCAGTCCTGTAGGGTTTGTATTGACTACCATATGGATACCTATGTGTAGGCAATGGATTGTATATTTTGGCTGAGTGAACTGAGGTATTTCTTAAATTCTTTCAATAAAGTCTTTCAGATTTTATTGCTGAATTGCAAGATACAAATTTCACTACTAGGTCAGTCATGGTTAAGGTGCAGACGTTTATTTCTAATGGATTGTTATAATCCTGAACAGTGACTGTCATAAACTGTGATCCTCCTGCTGCTGAAACTTCAGACCCACAAAGAGATTAAGACTACAATTGTTCACCATATTGAAGTACTTATTTATTTATAACCAAAGATCAATTGTTATTTTAACTTCTCTGTCACTACTTTCATAATCAACAGTGCTTTTATCTCTACAAACCTTCCAGACTTCCCAGGTCTCAGAAGCCAAAACCAACACCTCTGAATACATGGGTCCACTCCAAAGAATGAAGATGACTGTTGATTAACTTACTACTTTATGTCATGCTTGTTGCAATAATTTTGTCAGTGGCTAAAGGAATCAGTCATACAATAGTATATATGGGAGCAAATCAAAGTACTGTTTTGCTCATCCTAATGAAGACAAGTCGTATTCATTTAGCATTAGACTTTTTCCTTCTCTTTATATTAATTAGTATAATCCTGGCTCAAACACCAGTCTCATCTGCAACAGCTGTTTAGCATCAATTACTGAACATTAATGAATTAATAATCTCTAATTACTTCTACTGATGTACAGACAAATATTCACAATCAGTACAATTGGAAAAAAAAATCTGGAGAAACAAAAATTTCATCTCTGAGTTGGCTATAACAATTCATGAATCCTTGTGAACTTTATTAAGTTGATATGTTCAAAAGTCCTTTTGAAAAATAGAAGTGTTTCCTTTGACGTTCTTGAAATGTTGGTTTATTTTGAAATAATTCCCAATATGTGAAAGTTTAAAAAGGTGTAAATTATTTTTTTGACCCAAATAGATATATTTCCTTTAAAAAAAGCAAAACCAAAAACCAACAAAATAAGAGCTAAAGTAATTCTTTTTACGTTGACCTAAAGCAATTATACTTCCAGATGTTCAATTAGACCAGAAAAACAAATAGGTCAATATTTGCATGACACTAATCATCTGCATAGCACAATATATGCATAGCAGAACCATAAAATGACTTTCTCCTTGCTGCAGAAATCTGCATAATTGCACAACTTTTCCAGATTTTTTACATGCATTTCCCATGATTTTATGAGCCACAATATTCATTATCCTATATTGAGTAACCAGACTCATAATTTTTTCATGACTTTTTGCAGACACCCTGAAATATCAGAACTGTATTCTGTCTATAAAGAAAGCAGTTGAATAAAATTGCAATCAAGCTATCCAGTTAAAGGTATACATTCTGCTTCCTCAGTATAATGGTTTTGCGGAACATTCCCTTGTCTGATACTGTAGTTACTTTGAGGTTTCAATACAGATTTCCTGGTTTATTTTTTCTTCCTGTTCATGACATCTTATGCTTCTTAGTGATAATTGAAAAAAGTATATTTTTATCTTAAAGCTGTTAATACAGCTGTTAATACAAAAGATATTAATTTAGAAAAATGAGACCTTATAGGAGTTTGTCAGTTATTTCCCAAAAAGAAAAAAAAGAAACCAAATCTACTACAGAAGAGACTTTCAGCTGTTTCTATGTCTCTTTTTTGGGAGAGGACTGGTTTTAAACTGTTAGGACCCTTACAAAAGATGAGATTAAATGACAGAAATATGACATCTTTCTGATGAAATACCCTGGTGCAATAATTAAATAAAGTAGAAATATTATTTAACAATTTCTGCCATTATTTAATATAACAGCTCCCTTCCAAGCAAAAAAAAAAAAAAAAACAAACAAACAAAAAAAAACCCATAAATACTTATTTACTTCTAAATGTATTGAGAATATTGGACAATAGTGGTGGTTTTAAGAAGGAATTAATAAAAACTGAGGTGTTTCTAAACACAGTGAGAGACAAACTGAGTCCACTACTTTTGAAGTGAAATATTTCCTACTGCAAGCAGATTTTATAAATATGAGGACATTATTAAAGATTATTAAATTAACTACAACACTGAAAATCTTCCATCTCACGGTCACCATACAGGATTCTGGTCCTGACACAAGTTACTTTCTGTTTAGAACACCACAAATTATACTTTTGTATTCCTGAAGTGGTGCTATAAAGGGCTAAGCTAGTCTCACATAATAACCACCACAACCAATCGCTGCACATGTTTTTGAACCCAACAGTGAGGAAACTGAGATTCCAGTCATTACTGAGGAAGACCTAAGAATCTGCTATGGATGTCACAAACAGCACCATGGGTGCAGAATTTGAACTGAATGATTAATTTCAATAAAATAGTGGGATATTGTACTAAAAGATTCAACTGTGGCTTTTTGCTTCAAGGCAAAGAGAAAAGGTCAGTCTCCATTGGCACAAGGCAAATATCTTTAAGAAAGACTAAATTATGAGAATCAATGTAAATTACTGTAAAAATGCATCTCTACTTAATAAGGAGGATATTTAATATATTATTATTTGCACTACCATCATATAGAGAGAGCCCATTCAGTTTAACAGTGTCAGTGTCCATGCACAGTGAAGAGGCTATTAGCCTTTTACCATAGAATCTAAGGAGTAGCAAAGAATCGCAGGGTAAACAAAAACATATGGAAAAATATGGGGCATATAGAGTCAGTAATTACATGGCAATGCAGTATAAAAGGATGTAGGAACAATTATGGCATATTTCTTTAGTCCCAAGAGCTGAAGCCAAATCTCCTGTGTTAATAAAACCTTCATAGTACTCCACACATGATAATAAGAACAGGAGGTTATCAGCCCATCAAAGAGCTTAATGCATACCCTCTTGTCATTTATGTGGCATCTACAACTATGTGAGAATGTGTGGATGTGTCTGATTTTTTCTCTTCATACAAATCAACTACTTTTTCACTCCCATGAACATTCATCCAGTACCATTTCAGTGTGGTCGAGGTATAAATAATTTCAAATGGTATGTCACTACAAGTAGAGGAGTAAAACAAAGTAGTAGGACCAATATATTAAAAAGCCACTCTAAAATATTTCTGTTTTTTTTTTCCTATGAAATTTGTAGCATAAATAACATGCAATGGTGTGAAGTTTTTACTGTCAGTTGTTTCAGTGAACTACATAATCTATTCCAGGATTTTGGAGTAAAACTTGTATCCCAAATTTATAACTGTAAATATTTTAAAAGATGTCAGTATGCATTTCCTCATAGTGTTTGCATAAGATGTAGACAGTGTGCAAAATTGTATATGGAGTTAAACCTTAAATTTTGATTACATCCTAGTTAAGAAATATCAAGTCTGGCTTTAAAACCAAACTAAACCAAACCAAAACAGACAAAACCCTCCAAAACAGCTGATATTCTTCAAGTATTTGTATGGTTAATGAGGCTCCTGTTCTTACTTTTCCAGAAAATCATGTTAGTGACATCTGATTGCCTAATGTCAGAAACAAAAACAGTGAAATACCATTCACAGCAAAATCTAATAGTAACAAACAGTTCTATTAAATTATGTAATATTTCTGTCTTTGATAAAAAGGGTAATGTTTTAATTTGATATAACAGTGATCATTTTGTCACTGCAGAGGCTATATCTTCCACAAAGCTTGTCAATTTTTTGTTGCAAGTCAGTGAAGTTAGGTTATCATTATTCAACTTTGTTTTTCTTCTGTAATCCAAGTGATCTGAGGAGTGATTTTTTAAGTACACAAAACTTCACTCTTAGGAGGCAAATCAAAACATTGGAATTCAATGAGATTTTGGGGAGGAAGGAGCAGGGAGGTGTTAACTGCCACCAGGTTGCTGTGTTAATACTTTTGCATGTCTTAGCGAGATTTTCATGATTAATGAGACAACTGAGGTCATACAAGATACTAACAAGGGACAAGATCACATGGGATTTACTGACCACAGATGGGGCAGTTCGGTTTTGTACAAGTACCTCAAGGTTCTTCTGCAGAGTTCCGCTACCATGGTGCCATGTTGCTAAAGGGAGATGTTGCATAACAAAGGCTAGAAACAATTAGGTATGGACAGGGAAGATGACCTGTTCAATTTTACTACTGTTAGGTGGGTCTAAAAGTTTCACCATCAAGGGGGGAGCCTTGAGGTTTATACAGCCCCCATAATTTCTCTGTGAAATCTGAAGAAGCTGGTGTTAATTATACAGCTGCTACCACAGCTATGTGTTTCTGAAGGGAAAAATGTAAGAAAGGGAGAAATAAGTAGAAAGACATTTTATTATAAAAACAATACAGATTTCTGAAAAAAAATACTTGCGGACATAATCTCCTTCAAAGGGCCAAAATCTCTATTCCTAAAATCAATGCTAAAAGTATGATCAGAAACAATGTTACAAGTGCTCAGAGGGCTTTTTGCCCAGCTCTGATCATTACTCATCTCTGGAGAACCTGGCTCATCTTCTAGTGCGCTTAACAAGATAAAAGAGAAAATGATTTATTCTATACACAGCTGTTAAATGAGAGCCTTTGATTCCAGTTTGAAACAATCTCAGAGACCATAACTTTATTTTACTTTCTTTCTTGTTGTGCGACAATGTTTATAGTTTTCCCAGTTGTGACTGAGAGGTCACTCAGTGAATTTTTCTGACCCTGTCTGATAACAGTTAAAGACATCATTGATGGATCTCTGTTGTTTGCCATAGTGGCTGCCGCTTACTGATTTTCCCACTTCTCCGTCTTGTATTTTGACATATCATTCAGAGCTCATGCGTGACAGCTCTTTTGTGTAACCATGTTGCTTTATATATCATTTCCTTTCTTGAAAATGTAATGTAGAATTTTTCTGCTCACAGAAGTACTTTTTCATTTGGCTTTAGAAACATTTGTCATCTCCTGCAGGATAATATACAGTACATCAACTTCTTACATCATTTGTCTTAGAACCATTTATTTCCTCCTTACTTTGCTTCCTTTCAGTTAATATCCATCTTTTACTCTCGCCAAAGATAATAAATATCTTTTTCTCTTCCCTTTCTCCTTATCCAGTTAGCCTTCTCTTACATTGGGCTCTAAATGAAGTTGATATTTATCAGCATATTTTGTCCAAATCTCTTAAGGGTTTGTTCGTTTGATTTTTTTTTTAGTATCTGTCATTTTCAGCATTTGTGAAACATTTTAGTTTAACTTTGAAGGATATTAGAATAATGTTGCAGTTGGTGTACTTTACTGAAGGAAGAATGTGAGAATACACCTTTTAACCCTCACTAGAATATTTGCTGGTTCCTTCCTCTAAACCGCAACTCTCTTAAACAAACACCTCTGTAGTTATGTATTTAGCATGTTATCACACATATGTATATTTACATACATGATTGTGTGCATGCATGATATATACATACATATATGCATATATCAATTTATATATTGAACAGTGCGGGGAGAGAGAGAGAAACTATCTGGTAAAAACAGATTTCTAATTGTGTCTTTGAAGCGCAAACATTTTCCCTGAACTGAACAACTGAACAATTCATTTAATGCAGTGTTGGCTAAATGTTACCCCCTTCTCAGAGGCAAAAAACTCTATATTTAGTTCCATCTCAGAAATCACAAGTACACCCTTATAATTTTCTTTTGTATTATAACAAACTTTATGGTAGTTTTTAAGGAATAATAGAATATCTAGGATTGTTGGAAATAAAATATTAATTACCTGAACGACACATTTTTTCCTTTAGTGAAAATACTCATTGTGCCTAAATGTTTAGAGATTCGAGAAATTAATTTTGAAATTCCTGCACATTTCTAAAATGTCTTTGTATAATAATTTCTTAATAGGATTTTTAGAAAGATGATAAAATGTTTACATGTAGCAATGTTAGTAATGTAATATGTACATTATTTATTATATAGGTATAATTACATTATATATATATATCTATGCAGTGTATATTCTAGAGATATATATAAAACATAATTATTAAGATATAATTTTATATAATTATATATATATTTATATATCATTCCCCAAATACATATAATTCCTGTCCTGTCCTTAAAACAAAACTTATTCAGGAATAACGGACATTGTGTGTGTGTGTGTGTGTACCTAGGTATTATGCAGGGTACCAGTGGTGTTGCCTCTGATTTCTCATCACCTGCTTTCTCTACTCAGATAGCACTCTGTCTCAAAAGTCCCTCTTTATGTTTCTGACTGTGCAGCTCATCTCATTGTGGCAGTTATCCTCTGATATTTTCCACTGTTTGTATAGCAAAAGAACTGAGGGTTGGTTGAGGTGTGGTCCACACTTTTTAAAACACATAGGGATTTCCTTAGCAGTTTGAAGTAATTCCTCAGAAAACTGACACGGAGCACACCTATGGCTGTAAGAAGAAACAAACATAAGCTATTTGATAGTAATGATCTTTAAATTTCATTCAAATTTAGACAAAAATTTAAAAATATTTTTAAAGATTATGGTATTTTAAAGAAAATAAGATGAAACTAATTTAAAAAGACATGTTTAGTTTTATTGATAAATACTCTGATAATACAAAAAGGGTATCTTTAACTGAGTAGAGGAATCAAAACTACAACATTCATTAGGAAATTATTAATTTACTTTAGAATTTGGGTTTTTTTAACTGTTTTTTTTCTTCTGTATCAAGGTCATGTCTAAGGAAGAAAATAAAATGTAGAAGTAGGCAAGTTTATAACCACTTCATACTGCATAGCAGACAGTTATCTATATATGTTGTCCAGTTCATTGCAAAACAGAAAGATTTCAGAAAAGTGCTTTCACTATGATTCACATCTCAAAGATATTTCACACAGCCAGAGATTTAATGAGTTTCATTCTCTTTAACAAGAATAAAAGAAGGTTAAGGCACGACTTGACCAGAAGCTACAAGCTAACGTATGAAGAACAAATTTCTAACAGTGGCCAGCTTTTTAGCCTAGGAGAAAAGGGTACAATAAGATCCAGTGCCTGGAAAATGAAACTAGGGAATGAAAAATCAAACATGGGCAAGAATGTTTTACAGAAGGAACAGTTTGTCACTGTAACAGCTTATCTATGAGCTTGGTAGGATATCTATTGCTTGAGCCTTTAAATTGAGACCAACTGTCATTAGAAAAGGTGCAATAGAGTTTAAATGCTGGGTGTTTAAGACACACATTGCTAACCTGCATAACATGTACATCATATTAATGATCATATTCCTACCCATCCTTAAGAATATATTCCATTCAGGAAGACATAAAGGGAGGGAAGTTGTTATAACTAAATTACTTAATATATTTGTCATATGAATGGTAAAACATTTATATGTGACTATAGCAATGCTAGTAATGTTTTTATATGGGGATTGCGATTTTGATGAAGAGCTTTTTGGCTCTGTATTTGATAATGTTTGATAAAGTGGCAGTGAAATGCCCAAGCATTGCCTACAAACAGGTGACTGCAGAGCGGCAGCTGACAGTAATTCATCTAGCCGGTACCAAAACGTGTACAGATGGAGTGAAATTGTGGTGAGTTCAAAAAGAAACCAAAACATGCAGTACTAAGTGGAGCATGACCACACCTGGGTGAAGGTTTCTGTTACTTGTTGTGTGGACCAAGGACTTGAGAACAGTTGGTGTTAGGTTAATGATTGGACTAGATGATCTTCAAGGTCTTTTCCAACCTAGATCATTCTGTGGTTCTGTGATTCTGTAATACAACTTCATGGTCTGCAAACCTTAAACACACAGATAGGCAAAGTACAGTTGTTTGATTTACACATATATCTTACACATATATGCTCTGCTGAAGATAGCCCATATGTCTCCAACATGGGTAAGTCATTTAAAACATGAATACATTTCTAATACACAGAAAACTTGGAACAAAAAAGGGAGAAATACTGTATTAGTCATGTTAACTTTCTGTCACTGTATTCCAAAAGCCTTGTAAAAGAATGGTGACTAACAGGAACATATTTAGACTCCTTTTAAAACAGTTACTTTCAAAGTCTGACATGCTTTGTCAAAAAAATCCTGTGGTGAAATCCACGCTATCTTGAATTCAGTGATGAAATCAGGTTTGTGAATTTATAAACCGCAGTATCTTTTGTTAAACAAAGTGACAAAAGTTAGAAAAAACAGGAAAGTTATTCATGGCATCAGGATTTCACATGCTCTTGCAGCTGCTTCTTCCTTATAATATATATGCTTATTTTTCTACAGCGTGACAAACCATTTCTTTGGGGTGGAAGGGGAGGAAGAAAGCGGATTTTTCTGTTTTGGATTTTTTTCAAGATCATCTCTTCCCTTTCCTCTCACCCTTTCCAAATACTAGTGCCTTCCTGTCTGTTAAGCAGATAGAAGTTATGGGCACTTTTTTAGTAGATTAGTTGGGTATATATTTAATTTTAAATATTACTTCTCATTAAATTATTATATTATTTGTACATGTTTTATACAAGTAAATATAACTAAATGTATTTGATTGTAATGGAAACCTGAAGTCCAAAAGATTTAAGATAATCAGAACTGAGGTGATAGGAATCACACCAAAGGCAAATATATTAAGCATTTTCATGGTTGAAAACTTTATCTAAGGTTTTTGTTTGTTTGTTTGTTTGTTTGTTAGTTTGTTCATTTTTAACAGAACATTATTCAAGGTAAGTCAGTCCATTAGCACCACATTTTGTACTATATGATGAGATGGTACGATTACCTGAAGCTGACAGCCACAACCTGCTGCTTCAAAGTGTTCCTCTGCTTTCAGAGCATCAGCTGGAGCTGAGGATCAACTTGCAGGACTGTGGACAAGTTCTTCTGTGGATACCAAGGAACTGCGCTGGAAACTTCATCTTTCCTGGCTGCCCAGAAATAATGTCCCCAGAGATTTTCTAGGGACACATCTTCTCAGTTTGACCATTTTAGACAGTTAGAGGTAAATGGGCAGAAATTGGTCTAATGTGTCAATTACCAAAGAACTGAGCAACTCACTGCAGTAGGACAGATGGGTCTATTCCTCCAGTGCCATACTGAATTTCCTATTTAATTGCAAAATTTCTATTTGGGCAATTCCATGGGGAATACGTACAAAATTCCAGTTACAGCTATGCAGGCGTGCAGCAGGTTCAGATCTTAAATCAGACAAGGATGTTGTGATGAGATACGACAAACTGGAGAGAGTAAGCACTGGGAGAATGATAAATAGAGTGACATTGCACAGCCCTCTCTAAAATGTTATTTCTTAACATTCAAAACAGTTTAAAAATATTTAATAATTATAATTATAAACTAAACAAAAACCTGTTTAAATTTTTTTTAAAGAAGTTCACACTGTTTGGACTTGATAGGAACAGATAATCAGAACAATTACAAATCTAGTGTGAACAGGTGGCACTTAACTAGAAACTATAATAACTTTTAATATAAAGAAAAAGGATCTCATCATCTGATCTAAAGATCACAATGACTTATCTCAATGATGACAAAATGAGTATTAAACATGCTCATAACTTCAGCTCATGTAATGAAAACATTTACTTATTACAAAATTATTAAACATAATTCCATTTAATTTGCTTGACTGGCAATCACTTCCCACAAGACACTCTAAAAGACTAGACAACCAAATCAGTTTTGTGCTAGCTTATAATTGAGAAATCCTTTTACACACAGAGATACAACACATATATGGATAAGAATGGTAGATTTTAAACACATTTGCAAACTAAAATCACACAATCCTTTACGAATGCAAACGGAAGCTTTGAGATATCAGAGCTGCTCAAATTAAACTTCAGAAATGTTATGGTCTCTTTTAAAAAGTGAGAAAGGAAAACTCAGAACCACAGTCTGACTCAGCATTATCCAAATCTGCTTTTCAGCTGCTTTCATGTCTGATCAGTGTGAAGAAACAGCCTCATTAAAATAACTAGTCTTTCCTAATGGCCAAATTAAAGAGGATGTAAGATATTTTCAATCTCAACTCTTATAATTTCATTGTTTTATTACAGACCACCACATCAGAGACTGATGCACTAAAGAAATGCAAGGTGTGGCAAATCTACAGCTGTGTCCACCTGTGTATTTTGACAGCACTAGACATATGTTCATTTCTCAGAACAAAACATGTGTTATGGTTTGAACTCAGATGGTAGCAAGTTGCCACGTGGCCAGTTGTTTACTTCCCCCACCCCACTTCCCAGTGAAATAAGGGAGGGACAAAAGAAGAAATTCATAGGTTGAATTAAAAAAAATTTAGTAATACTAACAAAAACAACAGTAACAATACTAAGTCCAAACCAGGTAAAATGCAGCAGTAGCTCACCGAGTGGTGACCGGTATGGAGTCCATCCCCAGCAGCGATCTGACTGCACCAGAAAATCCCACCACGCTGACCTGGAAACCAAAAACGAAAAAACAAACATGAGAGAGCACGCATCTGCCTATATGCTGACCATGGTGTCACATGATATGGAATGCTCCAATGATTGATCTGGATCTGGCCCTTCAGCTGTGCTCCCTCTCAGTCCAAGGAAAGTTCATTCTATCCTGGCTGAAACCAGGACAATTCTCCACCCCTTAGTCCATAACATTTACAGTATGCTCGGGTTCCAAATACATCTTAAGGAATCACCACCCCTTTTCCCGGGTCTCACAGATATAATTCCCTTAGTCTATGGGCCATCCTTCCAAAATGTCTACTGAGTTCATTTAGTCCATAACTTCGGGTTCCATCTGTCATGACAGTCTTGAAGGCTGGAGGAGTGAGGTGGAGTTGGCTCAGTCGGTGGAGCAGGAGGCTTTGGATGTGGCAGGAGGATGTTGCGGGGCACCAATTGCAATAACAGGATTATTTGACAGTTTGATTCATTGCTAGTTTCACCTAAAATCAAATCTCCCTGAGGCACGCATTGGACTTCTCCGTCCTCCTACATTACCCACCAAGTGCACCCAGGTCCTTGGGCAAAAGTAATCCCACGCATGGGTTTACCTTCACCCAATGCAGGAATAACCCAGACTGTCTTCCCCAGCATATTTTTAATGCGCGGTAGGGGGGCTTTATCCCCATCTACAGTATGTAGGAGGTTTGATTGAGCAGGGCCAGCTTGCTTGGCAGATCCTCTGGTATTGACTAACCAGGTGGCTTTTGGTAAATGCACGTCCCAGTGTTTGAAAGTTCCACCATCCGTTGCTCTCAGTGTAGTTTTCAGCAATCAATTGCATTGCTCAATTTTCCCAGAGGCTGGTGCATGGTAGAGAATGTGATATATCCACTCAATACCATGTTCTTTGGCCCAAGTTTCTATGAGGTTTTTTTTCAAAAATGTGTCCCATTATCTGACTCAGTTCTTTCTGGCATGCCATGCTGCCATAAGACTTTCTCCTCAAGGCCTAAAACAATGTTCCAGGCAGTGGGATGGAACACAGCATAAATTTCCAACCAACCGGTGGCTGCTTCCACCACTGTAAGCAGATAGTGTTTGCCATGCTGAGTTTGTAGGAGCGTGATGTAATCAATCTGCCAGGCCTCCCCATATTTATATTTTAACCATCATCCTCCATACCAAACAGGCTTTAACCGTTTGTCTTGCTTGATCGTAGCACATGTCTCACATTCATGGATTACCAGTGCAGTAACATCCATGGTTAAGTCCACCCCTTGGTCATGAGCCCATCTCTATGTTACATCTCTTCCCTGATGGCCTGAGGAGTCATGGGCTCAGCGAGCCATAAATTGTTCACCCTTATGTTGCCAGTCCAGATCTACTTGAGACACCTTAATCTTAGCAGCTTGATCCGCCTGTTGGTTGTTCTGATGTTCTTCAGTGGCCCGGCTCTTGGGAACATGAGCATCTACACGGCGTACTTTCACAACCGGATTGTCTATGCGAGCAGCAATATCTTGCCATAATTCAGCAGCCCAGATGGGTTTGCCTCTGTGCTGCCATTTGCTCTGTTTCCACTGCTGTAACTACCCCACAGAGCATTTGCCACCATCCATGAGTCAGTATAGAGGTAGAGCACTGGCCACCTTTCTCGCTCAGTGATATCCAAGGCCAGCTGGACGGCTTTCACCTCTGCGAACTGACTCGATTCACCTTCTCCTTCAGCAGCTTCAGCAACCCGTCGTGTGGGGCTCCACAGAGCTCCTTTCCACCTGTGATATTTCCCCACAATGCAACAGGACCCGTCAGTAAACAGGGCATATCGCTTCTTGTTATCCAGTAGTTCATTATATGGTGGGCCCTCTTCAGCACATGTTACCTCTTCCTCTGGCGACACTCCAAAATCTTTGCCTTCTGGCCAATTTGTGATCACTTCCAGTATTCCTGGATGTCTGGGGCTCCCTATTCGAGCCCACTGTGTGATTAATGCAACCCATTTACTCCACATGGCATCAGTTGCATGGTGTGTAGAGGGGACACTCCCTTTGAACACCCAGCCCAGCACTGGCAGTCGGGGAGCCAGGGGGAGCTGTGCTTCAGTCCCAATCACCTCTGAAGCAGCTCGGACCCCTTCGTATGCTGCCAATATCTGCTTTTTGATTGGAGTATAGTGGTCCTCAGGTCCTCTGTATCCCTGACTCCAAAACCCCAGGGGTCGACCCCGAGTCTCCCCTGGTGCTCTCTGCCAGAGACTCCAGGTAGGGCCATTCTTGCTGGCTGCAGTGTAGAGCACATTTTTAACATCTTGTCCTGTCAGAACTGGCCCAAGGGCTACTGCATCAACTATTTCCTGTTTAATTTGTTCAAAAGCTTGTCGTTGCTCCGGGCCCCATATAAAATCATTCTTCTTCTGGGTCACTTGATAGAGAGGACTGACAATCTGACTGTAATTTGGAATGTGCAGTCTCCAGAAACCCACAATGCCTAAGAAGGCTTGCGTTTCCTTTCTGTTAGTCAGTGGGGACATAGCTGTTATTTTATTAATCACCTCCATTGGAATCTGACGACATCAATCTTGCCATTTTACTCCTAAAAACTCTTGTGCAGGTCCCTTGACCTTACTATGCTTTATGGCAACACCAGCTCTCTGAAGGATTTTGATTATTTTTATCTCTTTCTCAAAAGCTTCTTCTGCTGTATTACCCCATATAATGATGTCATCAATGTACTGTAAGTGCTCCGGGACTTCACCCTGTTCCAGTGCAGCCTGGATGCAGTCTGGACCCAGTGAAGTCTGGCAAATGCTGGGGCTGTGTTTCCACCCCTGGGGCAGTCGATTCCAGGTGTATTGGACACCCCTCCAGGTAAAAGCAAATTGTGGCCTGCATTCTGCTGCCAGAGGGCTAGAGAAAAATACGTTGGCAATATCAGTTGTGGTGTACCACTTGGCTGCCTTCGACTCTAGTTCGTAGTGAAGTTCTAGCATGTCTGGCACGGCAGCACTCAGCGGTGACATGACTTCATTCAGGCCACGACAGTCTACTGTCAATCTCCACTCCCCATTAGACTTTTGCACTGGCCATATGGGGCTGTTAAAGGGGGAACACATCTTGCTGATGACTCCTTGGCTCTCTAGCTGACGAATCAGTTTATGGATAAGGATTACAGTGTCTTGATTGGTGCGTTATTGCTGTCGGTGCACTGTTGTAATGGCAATTGGCACCTGTTTTTCTTTGACCCTCAGCAATCCCACAACAGAAGGATCCTCTGAGAGACCAGGTAACACAGACAGATGTTTAATTCCTTGTTTCCAAGGCAGCTATGCCAAAAGCCCGCTGATACCCTTTTCTTTTTTAAATGAAAAAATATCATTCTCCAATTTTTGAAAGAAAGTACAGAAAGCATGACTTGTTATAAAAAAACTTAAATGAAATCCAGATGTTTTACACTGAGAATATTTTTATTTACAACTTTGAACCTCAACACATTTGTAAAGGTGGATTGCAGGACCAAGATATAACTCACTATAATATTTGCACTAGAAACTACACAAGGTAAAATGAACCCATTTCTAAAAAATGACTGAATGTGTTTTTCAGAATCAGCAACGAATATCGCAAAATCTTAGAGGTAATAATTCTACTTATTCTGAATTAACATATTTTTAAAAATAACAAATTACATTCTTATTTCTTCCTAATATTTCTTGATATATGTGTGGTTGAATAGTCAAAATAATATTTTTTGTTTATTTGTCTAAATTTCTTTAAAACACTACAATATTACAGCTATAGTACATAGTTACTTGAACAGATTCAAATTGCTTACAGGGTTGTTTTCCCTAATATTAATGTTTGTTCTGTAAAATCCTTTAAGATTCTGAGATCTATGCCTTTTAAAAGCTTTCCTAACAGTGAATTTATTCTTTGGACAACAGTTTATTGTGTAGTGTAACTACTTACAACTTATATTTTACTCTATATTTGACTCATCCTGCTTTAGGCTATCATTGGTAATAACATTTGCTCAATAAATTTATACAAGTTCCTAATAGTAGAAACATAACTGGACAGTAACAGAGCAAACCCATGTCCCTAACAAATTCCTTTGACAAACCATGTACAGAGTGCTTTACCTTATTTCCCTATTCCTTACTTTTATTCACAATAATAAAAAACTAGGTCATCATAAGATATTTGCCTGAGGATAAATTATTTTCTTTCTTATCTTTTACGAAGAAGATTTTTAGTACAGTATATTCTGCCTCCAGAAATCTGAAGTAAGTGACCATTTTTGCCAGCATACTATGACCTGCATTTTTGTTCAATGGAACTCTAAATAAGAAATCTGTGCTCCATATTACTGGTTCCAAACATAACCAGAGACCTTGCTAAAATTTAAAGGAGAATTGCACACACTCAAGTGATCTAGAAAAATTTAAAGAGAATTATTCTTATTTGGAGATCTAACTTGAGGTAACTAAAGGTTAAAAAAAAGAAAGCCTTCTAGCCTATGCTCTACCAATAGAGAAAAAGAATAACCTTAACAAAGAAACAAACAAAAAATCAATTTATTTGAACATATTACGTTCAGTCTGGCCAGCACAATATATATCACAGCATTATAGAACACTACTTTTGTTCATACACCAGGGAAATGTTTGCATAAAAATACAGAAAATTTGACTCATTTTTTGTTTGATTGAAATCAGATTCACTAGACTCTGTACCTTCAGGCAATTTCTCTCCCCTTCCCCACCACTGAGTTTCATATTCATTTACACCATAAAATAAGCTTTTAGAATTTTCATCTTGCAATAAATGTAGACTTTTCTGTAAAACACTTCAAACTAGTTATGAGTAGGTCTTGGAAAAGTTTGTCATATAGTAACTGTGTACACTCAACTACATAGAATCATAAAACAGTTTGGATTGGAAGACACCTTTAAAAGACGTCTAGTCCAACCCCCCCTGCAATAAGCACGAATGTCTTCCACTAGATCAGGTTTCTCAGAACCCCATCTAACCTGACCTTGAATGTTTCCAAGGATGTGGCATCTGGGCAACCTGTTACAGTGTTTCACCACCCTCATCGTAAAAAATTTCTTCCTTATATTTAGTCTGAATCTACTCTCTCCTAGTTCAAAGCCATTACCCCTTGTCTTATTGTAACGACCCTACTAAAAAGTTTGTCCCCACCTTTCCTACAAAGCCCCTTTAACTATTGAAATGCCACAATAATGTCTTCCTGGAGCCTTCTCTTCTCCAGGCTGAACAACCCCAACTCTCTCAGCCTTTCTTCACAGAAGAGGTGTTCCATCCCTCTGACAATTTTTGTGTCCCTCCTCTGGACCTGCTCCAACAGATCTATGTCTTTCTTGTGCTGAGAACTCCAGAGCTGCACACAGTACTTCAGGGGGGTCTTATAAGCGTGTAATAGAGGTGCAGAATCACCTCGCTCTGACTCTTTGTAGTTTCTTACCAACACAAACATACATAGATTTTGCAGAACCTTTGATAGTTTTATGGCCTGTGCCTGCAATACTTGACCCTCCAAACCTGCAGTGAATGAGATTTGTGACTAAATATTTCCAAGGTCAAAGCTATATTCATTTCTATTCGGAAAGCAAAAATGCTTCCTTCTGTTAAGTAACTTAGGCTATTTTAATCCTTAATAGCAGGTAGTTAAGCAACTCCAAAGATTGTTTTGAGGACATAAGGAGGACAAGGTGGGTGAGAAAATGAACCCGTTTGATTTGATAGCTTGCTGTCCACTGCTTAAGCTGGTTCTGTTCTTGTATGTTCAAAATTAAAATATTTTTATTTCTTTAGGAAGTAATGACCAGCATATATGAACAAAACAAAACAAAACTTTAAAAGATGCACTGCACTTTCATAGCAGGATAAAAAAGCAGAATCACGATTCTGCTTACCTCTTTTGGAGAGAAACCTTTTTCCACCGTACATTAAATGTGAAAACACTTTCAGAATAATACTTTTCTATTGTAATTATATTCTAAAAAACTGAGACACATACGTTCTTTTACACGATAATCTAACTTTTTATTTTTAAAAGCAAAGATTCAATACCTGTGTTAAGCAAGAAAATCAGAAACACAAAAGAGATCTTAGATCATATTTCCCATAGAACACAAATGATTCCTTCTAGAAAACTCCTGATTGCTTTGATTAATTTTTTTAACTTGCTTTAAAATCATCAAACTGATGGGAGGACTTCATTTCAAAGCCTGTTCTAGTATTGGAAAGTGCTAAAAAAAGTTTCTTAATAATCAGATTCTCTGTGTCAGTTTTCTAATTTTTCTCTGTTACTATTACAACCACCTTAAACAGCTTTTTCCTCTTGTGTTCACAGCAGCTGTACATTTACAGACTATTATAGCTAGTTAATATAATAGTGTTATTCAATCTATACTGGTAGCATAGTGAGAGTACTCTTTGTTGGCACAGGAGAAACACAATAAACTAGAAATTTCCCTGTAGAAAAGTGGCTTTAAAATATAAACTGGGCAACAAATTTTGGAATGATCTTCACACACAAGTAAGTCTGTTCAGTGTTGGTCTGGCATGGCTGTATGCCACAATGGCGAGGAAGAGACTGTATTGATTACACATCACAGAGGATTTTTCTTTTAGCAGAAAAAGGGCAAGAGAATTTCTGTTTCATTCCATGCTGATAGTGAAGTTGGACATTTTTAATGTGTCGTTTAAAGCATACCAACACTATGTTCTTATTTTGATGCAAGGCTAGAGGTCACTTTCATTAAATTTAGGCAAAGTTTCAATATAAAGAAAACATCAGTTTTCTCTCTCATTTGACCATGACAGGTGGAAAGCAATGGAGTAAGTATGACCCAGAGAAGTCAAGCTTATGAGAAATACAGTCTGGTATTTCTTGGTATCACTTCAATGGCTGTGCCTACCCTGATAGAGCAATTAGTTAAGAGGAGCAGCGACTGCATGATTTCCTGTGTAAAGGAAATGGATCCATGTAGTATAATTTAAATAGTTTTAAAGGCTTTTTCAAATAAGCACATTTTACATTTGTAATTTATACTCTCTGATCAGAAAGAGTTCGGATTCAGCAGTGGTAGAAATCAGCACAATTCTAATGTAAACAGGGGTGTTTTGAACAACATTCAACAACATAATCTACACGATTATTTAATAGCTGTTGGTGAGCTGTATGATGCCTACACAACACTTATTTTTATGAGGGTTTTAAGTTTAGATTCAGTACTGTTTAAATGCAATTGTGTGTCCAGGTTACTTCAACAGATTTAGATGTCTGTCAGGCTCAAACAATTAATTGAATTAGGTCTTTGTTTTTAAGGTACCTGAGTGGAAGACTCTAAGAAATAGATTTTTTGGCATTGGTCAATTACAATTGGAAGGATGGAGCAGTGCAAGATTGAAAGCCTGCTATAGCTCTGCAAAACATTCCACTCCAAGGACACTTTAGGAGAAAATAGGAAAACAACCTTCCATATAAATATACCGGAGCCAAAAAGATGCTTGAAAGCTATGGTGGGACTGATAACATTTATTCTTTTTTTTAACAAGTGAGAACTCCAAAATTGCAGTATTTGACATGCATTGTGAATCTAATTCCTAGTGAATTCAGTGAGCAACAGAAAAAATACACGAATCGTTGAGGGTGTTCAGAAAATGACAACCTGAACTGCAAAACCCATGAAGAATCTCAGCGTATTCTTAGAGTCCAGAAACCCTTAATGGTACATAAATAACTATATTTATATAAATAACTATATAAATAACCATATTTATTTCTTCATTTTAAAAATGTGACTGCACAATATGTCTAGGACAGAGATCAGACTGTATCCAATGTGGTAAATTATAGAACTTGCAAACACTAATGTTTTCATCACATAATGAATGAAAACATTAAAGCACATCTTTACAGAAATGTAAAGCATATATTAATTATTTGCATACCTAATATAAAGAAGGACCACATTTTAAGGGATTGGTCCTGTTTAATTGGTCCAGTTCATTTCAGTAACAACAGATTTATCCCCAAATAAAAAATTCTTAAACTTGCATAGTTAGTGGCATTTGGATCCACATTTTGTCATCAAAATCTATTTTGCTTTTTTGAGAACCTTGGCAATGAACCACAGCAGTGTTTTAGACAGCCACAATGACTTTCTAGTTTAAACATTTAGGGATGCAAACATACAAATATGTAGCCTTTTTGTTAAAATATTTTAATTTGTACTGGGCACTTAAATGAAATCTGAATGCATGAATAAATTCCTGCTATCTTGATATATTACATGACAGCTGTGCATTTGAATCTGGTTACTCTAGAGAGTTAAAATTGAACAAAACTACTTTTACACTGCTCATTTTAAAATTACTCTTTCACTAGGTGGCCCACAATGTTTCCTAGTGGTATAACTGATATGGAGATATACAGCTTGGTAGTCCCATATCTGCATGAACAGTAAGGTTGCACAGGAATAAGAGACAGATCAATTTCTTTGTGCAGAAGTTGGTGGGACTCAAAAAGCAGGTGAGTTCAAGGTAAAACACGTAAGCTAAATGAATATATTACAGAAATAAATACTGACAGAAGAAACTCACAGGGTTAAAATTGGTAACAACTTTTATGGAAAAAAAAAAAGGCAATAATAACAAAAGATTCTGGTAATGGTTAAAAGAAACATCAGAAAAGACCTGTGGCAATACTTACATTATACCAACATACTGGTCATACATACTTATCTTTTCAGTGGTAGTGGATACTGACATTGAAAAATGGCCCATTACAGAAACCAGTGCAAAAAGATACCAAAAGACAAGAAGAGACAGAGGTGAATGTTTTTTTTAGTTGTGGGGATAAGAAAGAACAAGAAATGAGTGATTATGGCCTCCCCCTCAAAATAACACCCCAATGTTTTCCACTGTAGGAAAAATTAAGACAAAGATTAAAAAAAATGTAACTACAGAGATGATGACTCGACCATCACACATTCTTGAAATGTGTCCATTTTTCATACCTTTAGTATAAAGACTTCCAGATTAAGGTTTTTTATGAATCTATCCTATACCTAGCTAAACTGTGCCTCATTCTTGACCTGGGATGCTGGATTCCAGAAGATCCAAAATTAGAATAGAATAGAATAGAATAGAATAGAATAGAATAGAATAGAATAGAATAGAATAGAATAGAATAGAATACAATACAATACAATACAATACAATACAATACAATACAATACAATACAATACAATACAATACAATACAATAGGTTTCAGTTGGAAGGGACCTACAATGATCATCTAGTCCAATGACTTGACTACTTCAGGGCTGACCAAAAGTTAAAGCACGGTATATTAAGGGCACTGTCCAAATACCTCTTTTTAATGCACAGACAGGCATGAGGCATCCACCAGCATTCTAGGAAGCCTGTTCCAGTGTTTGACTATCCACTTGGTAAAGAAATGCTTCCCAATGTCCAGTCTAAAACTCCCTGATGCAGCTTTGAACCATTCCCACGTGTCCAATGGCTGGATCCAGGGAGAAGAAATCAGCACCTCTCTCTCCATTTCCCCTCCACAGGAAGCTGTAGAGAGCAATGAGGTCACCCTTCAACCTCCTTTTCTCCAAGCTAGACAAATCCAGACTCCTCAGTTGCTCCTTAAAGGACATTACTTCCAGCCCTTCCACCAGCTTTGTTGCCCTCCTCTGGATGCATTTAAGGACCTTCACATCCTTCGTAAATTGTAGGGCCAGAATGGCACACAGCACTCAAGGTGAGACTGCACCAACGCTGAGTACAGCGGGACAGTCACCTCTTTTGCCCGGCTGGTTATGCTGTGTTTGATGCACCCCAGGATGCGGTTTGCTCTCCTGGCTGCCAGGGCACACTGCTGGCTCACACTGAGCCTGCTGTCGACCAGCACCCCAGATCCCTTTCTGCAGGCCGGCTCTCCAGCCACTCCTCTCTCAATTTATATTTGTGTTTGGCATTCCTGCATCCCAGGTGCTGAGTCTGGCATTTGTTCTTGTAAAATTTCATTACACTGATGATTACCCAATTCTCCAATCTATCTAGATCCCTCTGCAAGGCTTCTTCACAGAATCACAGAATCACAGAATCATCTAGGTTGGAAAGGACCTTGAAGATCATCTAGTTCAACCGTTAACCTAGCACTGACAGTTCCCAACTACACCATATCCCTCAGCGCTATGTCGACCCGACTCTTAAACACCTCCAGGGATGGGGACTCCACCACCTCCCTGGGCAGCCCATTCCAACGCCTAATGACCCGTTCTGTAAAGAAATATTTCCTAATATCTAGTCTAAACCTTCCCTGGCGCAACTTGAGGCCATTATCTCTTGTCTTATCACTCATTACTTGGTTAAAGAGACTCATCCCCAGCTCTCTGCAACCTCCTCTCAGGTAGTTGTAGAGGGCGATGAGGTCTCCCCTCAGCCTCCTCTTCTCCAGACTAAACAACCCCAGTTCCCTCAGCTGCTCTTCCTACGACATGTGCTCCAGACCCTTCACCAGCTTCATTGCCCTTCTCTGGACACACTCGAGTAATTCCATGTCCTTTTTGTAGTGAGGGGCCCAAAACTGAACACAGTCATCAAGGTGTGGCCTCACCAGTGCCAAGTACAGGGGTAAGATCACTTCCCTGTCCCTGCTGGCCACGCTATTTCTGATGCAAGCCAGGATGCCATTGGCCTTCTTGGCCACCTGGGCACACTGCTGGCTCATGTTCAGCTGGCTGTCAATCAACACCCCCAGGTCCCTCTCTGACTGGCAGCTCTCCAGACACTCCTCCCCAAGCCTGTAGTGCTGCTGGGGGTTGTTGTGGCCCAAGTGCAGCACCCGGCATTTGGCCTTATTGAAACTCCTACAGTTGGCCTTAGACCATCGCTCCAGCCTGTCCAGATCTCTCTGCAGAGCCTCCCTACCCTCGAGCAGATCAACACTCCCACCCAACTTGGTGTCATCTGCAAACTTACTGAGGGTGCAGTCGATCCCCTCGTCTAGATCATCAAGTAAGATGTTAAACAGGAGTGGCCCCAAAACCGAGCCCTGGGGGACACCACTCGTGACTGGCCGCCAACTGGATTTAACTCCATTCACCACAACTCTTTGAGCCCGGCCATCCAGCCAGTTTTTTACCCAGCCAAGTGTGTACCCATCCAAGCCGCGAGCAGCCAGTGTCGCCCTGAGAATGCTGTGGGAAACGGTGTCAAAGGCCTTACTGAAGTCAAGGTAAACTACATCCACAACCTTTCCCTCATCCAATAAGCATGTCACCCTGTCGTAGAAGGAGATCAGGTTTGTCAAGCAGGACCTGCCTTTCATAAACCCATGCTGACTGGGCCTGATCATCTGGTTGTCCCGCATGTGTTGTGTGATGGTACTCAGGTTGAACTGCTCCATCAGCTTCCCGGGCACTGACGTCAACCTGACAGGCCTGTAATTTCCTGGATCATCCCTGCGACCCTTCTTATAGAACGCTGGCCAGTTTCCAATCTGTCTGGACCTCCCCGGTCAGCCAGGACTGCTGGTAAATGATGGAAAGCGGCTTGGCGAGCACCCCAGCCATCTCCTTCAGCACCCTCGGGTGTATACCATCAGGTCCCATAGACTTGTGTGTGTCTATGTGATGCAGTAGGTCACTGACTGTCTCCTGGATTGCAGGGAGGTCGTTCTCCCAGTCTCTGTCCTCTGACTGAGGAGGCTGGATTCCCTCAATACAACTAAGTCTTGTTATTAAAGACTGAGGCAAAGAAGGCATTAAGGACCTCAGCCTTCTCCTCATCACTTATTACCATGTTTCCTCCTGTGTCTAGCAGGGGATGGAGGCTCTCCCTGGTCTTTCTTTTGCTACTGACATACTTATAGAAACATTTCTTGTTGTCCTTGATTGCTGAAGCCAGATTAATTTCTATCTGGGCTTTAGACCTCCTGATTTCTGCCCTGCATAGCCTCACAGCCTCTTTGTAATCACTGTGAGTGGCTAGTCCTTTCTTCCAAAGGCTGTAAATTCTCCTTTTCTCCCTGAGTTCCAGCCAAAGCTCCCTGTTCAGCCAGGGTGGTCTTTGTCGCATGCTTCTCTTACATTACCTGGGGACAGCCTGCTCCTGAACCATTAAGACTTCCTTCTTAAGGAGTGTCCAGCCTTCCTGGACCCCTATAACCTTCAGAATCGTCTCCCAAGGGATCCTTTCAAGCAGGTGCCTAAACAGGACAAAATCAGCCCTTTTGAAGTCCAGGATGTTAGTTCTGCTTAGCCCTCTCCTGGCCTCTCTAAGAATAGAGAACTCTATTATTTCATGATCGCTGTACCCTAGTCGTCCTCCAACCACCACATCATCCACCATCCCTTCTCTGTTCACAAAGAGGAGGTCCAGCAGGGCACCTTCTCTGGTTGGTTTTCTCACCAGTTGCATCAGGAAGTTGTCTCCCACACATTCCAGGAATCTCCGGGACTGGTCCCGCTCTGCTGTGTTGTATTTCCAGCAGATGTCTGGGAAGTTAAATCTCCCACAAGAACAAGAACTCTTGTCCTGCAAGAGAGTCAACAGCACCTCCCAGTTGAGTATTGTCAGCAAATTTACTAAGGCCTTGTTCAACTTCTGCATGCAGATCATTGATAAACCTGTTGAACAGAACTGGTCCTATAATTGAGCCCTGAGCTACTGGGGACCTGAGAAACAAAAATCACTATCATTTAGCCATAGAGAATACAAGCTGAAAACATATTAAATGAAAATAGACTTCTTAATGGAAGTATAGACAATTCTGTTACAAAGAAAGCACAAGAAGGTGGAAGAAAGTGCAGGGGAAACTCCAGAGGACTAACTTCAGCAGAAGAAGGTAGCAAGCCTGCTCTTTTGGCAGTATCTTTCAGCTTCCACTCACTCCATTGACCCTAACCATAGGAGGGAAGAACATAATGGCATCCATGGAAAAGGGAATATGCCAGATTTAATAAAACAGTGGCTAGGAAAAAGATTTGATCTGCACCTGAGGAAATCTGGCTTCAAAGAATAAGTTGGAGTCATCTGGATGTGAACTAATCTTCTCTGAACTGAAAATTGCCTGAAGGGCAAGACAGAAGAATAGAAGAGAAATACAAGTGACTGTGCTGCCTGGCCTATGAAGATAGTTCATTATCTAAAGTCTTTTATGCTGTTAAATTAGGAATTATAATTTGTTCTGGGTTTGGCAGGGATAGAGTTAATTTTCACAAGAAGCTGGAAGGGGACAGAACCAGGATAGCTGACCCAAACTAGTCAAGGGGAGATTTGATACCATATGATGTCATGTTCAGCATATAAACTGGGGGAGCTGGCTGGGGGAAGATGGGATCACAGCTTGTGAAGGGGCTGGGTATTAGATTCTGGGTAGTAAGCTATTGCATTGTGCATCACTTTCTTCATATACTCTTTTAAAAATAACAATAATAATAATAATAATAATAATAATAATAATAATAATAATAATAATAATAATAATAATAATAATAAAATTCTCTCCTTGTGTTGTCCTACTAAACTGTGCTTATCTAAACCCACAAGTTTTTTTATATTTTTCTTTCAATTCTTTTCCCCTCCCCACTGTGGGGAGGGAGGAGCCGTGGGGTGCTTAGTTGTCAGCTGGGCCTAAGCCACAACAAATTACAGGAAGAGACATAATACCAATGAAAGGAGAAGTGCAGGTAGAAATGTCAAACATTAAAGAAGACCACATAGAAATGTATTCTGAAGTGCATCTACTCTAAAAGCAGCAATTATAATTGACTGTTGCACACCAATTTACTGAAATGTGTTTTCAGCAGTGTATGATGCCAAAATTTTCTTTACACACCATGTAGCAACCAAGTGATGCACCAACTTTTCTTTCTGCATGTGAATGACCAAGACAAAGAAACTGATTACTGGACCTCTCATCCAAGTTAAATATGTATCAAGAAAGTCTCTACAGAAAGATGGAGATGACACACAAAAAAATATTTGCAAAAGAGTTATCTCCGCTGTTTTCAAGAGTAGTGTATTGGAGGGCATGGAAAGTAAAAAGTAAAAAACAGATCAGGAAATGGCAGGCAGCCACAACCTCATATGATACAATCTGTCTGATTAAAGTACACAAGACTTAACCAAAAGAGTTTGTTGAAAGAAAATGACAGATAGAGTATGCTCTGCCTCCCAAGAAACAACAAAACAGCATAGAGTATGCTCAGTGAGTCCTGTGAGATATGGTCCCAACCCAAGGGAATACTTGCAGAATTTTACAATAGTCTGTAAAGAGTCAGTGTTAATCCTGGTATCTGCATACAGAAGCTAATTTATTTTATTACTTTCTATTTAGTCCTACCTGACTCAAAAAATTATCCCAGGTTAAAGTTGTGATTTTACACTGATTTAACTAAACCAATGTAAAATTGACAACTGCGTTTAGTGTTTTATGTAGGATTTACTTCTTTAAAAAGTTTATAGGCACAAGTGAAACAAATGCAGCCAGTTTAAACTATGAGAACATACATTTGCTTTTTGCATTGCTTCTGTTACTTAAAAAAGTGTTGTCTAATCTTTTTTAGCTGGACAATTTCAATGTCCATTTTACAGTTGTTTTGAAGAACTGTGTCTGTTGTAAGAAGTAATTGTTAGTAGTTAAAACTCTGTCCCACTAAAATAAATGTTTGTCAAATACTACTCAAAATTTCTTTTTTTAATGAAAAATTCACTAGTCTCTCCTTATCAGATATCAGCTGATGACATTTGCATTCTCTTTATTTAATCTAGTGAACACATGACTAATATTAAGGTCAGACCAGCATTCTAAAACACTTTCATAGAAACAGAAATTGATATTCTTAGAAACTTGTTTGTGGTTTGAAAGAAAATATTTTGTTTCCACAGATAAATCTAAATGCATTTCCCCTGTAACTGTTTTGTTATTTTGGGTAAAATTCTTTCCTATTACTCTGGTTAGCTGTTCTTTAAGTGCCACCCCACACTGAAATAAAATATGTAATTTCATGTCACATCTAAATTGATTTTTTTTTTTCCTAAAGACTTAAATTAGTGGAAATCTTACCCTTCTGTGAAGTGGGTGCAGATGAGTGCCAATGCACAGAAGAGGGTATGGGAACACAGGCTGGTACAGAAGAATGTCTCTTGGAGACTACAATCATTTTATTGTTTTAGCTGCAACAGACTCACATAAGCATGAGTGCCTCCTGCTTTGGCTCGTGGATGCTCTTATGAAGAAAGCACTGGTCACGACTGGTGATTTTGGTCTTAGGGCTAATATTGAGACTATGACTCCAGTACGGCATAGATATTGAAGAATATCTATGTAACAATTACTTGTCACTATCAGTGTGCTCAGGAATATTTATTTTTGGTTTTGTTTATTTTAATCATACTTAAAAAATCAATGTTATTCATAAATTGTTTTGATGATTAATCTACATGTTTCTTAAAATAATCCATATTTAGAAAAATATTTGAGTTGTTTTATCAACCATTTCTATCAGACAGTGCCTTTTTTTTTTTTTTTTTCCTCAATAAGAACAGCAAACCATAGAAAGAAGAGCACTGACTACAGGACATTTGGGTTGTTAGTGTTATAATATCGTATTGTATTTTTTACTAGCCAATAATTCAATTTGATTCAATTATGAGTTCAGAAGTTTTTTAATATGTTACTAGGTCATGTGTCAGGGTCACTATTAGCTGGGGTCCTTATTTCTCCATGCGGGAACAGAAATGACGCAACACCAATGTGATGATCAGGTCGACCATCTTTTTTTTTTTTATTCCTTTTCTGGTTACATTTATATTCTACTAAGTTCCGTACACGCACTCATCTATCTTCTAATAGGCTACAGGTCATCTACACGCGCTGTTCACGCGCCTCTACAAGCATTTGCATTGGTTAATTGCAATTAGCACGTAAAGCCCCAAACTTGCCAAAACTCCCTTATCTCATACCCTGTTTTGCTCAGACTTGTGTGCTTTTGCTGACCACAGGTGTTTCTCACTTATCTGCTATCTTGTGTGTTTTCACCAGCCTTATTTTGCTGGCCTTGTCTTCGTCCTTGCATTCTTCTGTCTGCACTAACTTTCTCCCAGCGCGGCCCAGACTCCTACAGTCATGTAAACTGATCCTCTGTATGTGACCTGAGTCCTACAGTTTTGTGTAGGTACTGCTGTTTAGACACTTCATTACTTACTTTCTTATAGCTCATATTCCACAGAGTGTCCACATCTGGATTTGGTGACACCAGTAGCTGATGAATCCACACTTGACTTTGTTCTTACACGTAAACATTCTTGATCTTAAACATGAGCATCTACTTCTTCTTAATACAGTGTTGTGGATCAACCCTGTTGCAGATAAGGACCACACAGTGACTCACTTACTTCCCTCCCCCAGTGGAATGGGGGAAGAGGAAAAGAATTAAAAAAAGAAAACTTGGTGGGTCAAGATAAAACAAACAAGCAAACAAACATACAACTATGTAATAAGTGAATGGTAAGTGGAAGAAGAAAGAATAAAGCAAAATAAAACAAGCGATGCAAAAGCAATCACACACCACCTCCCTTGGGAAGACCAATGCCAAGCCAGCTCCTGAACAAAAGATGGTAAAGCCCCTTCTTTTACCTTTTAATGCTGAGAATGATGTTATATGGTATGCAGTATCCTTTGGTTAGTTGGGGTCATCTGCCCAGTTGTGTCCCCTCCCTGCCCACTGCACAGCCTCTCCCCTGCCAATCTATTCACTGTGGGGGCAGAGTGAGAAACTGAGAAGGCCTTGATGTTGGGCAAACACTGTTCAGCAAAAGCTACAATATTAGTGTATTATCACTACTGGTTTGGTCAAAAATCTAACACAGCACCAGATGAGCTGCTATGAAGAAAATTAACTCAACCCTAGCTAGGCCAAGTACATATATTTAAATGCACGCTACATTTTAAAATGTATGACGTCACCTCACTTGCTCAAGGAAATAATAGATGTGGCATCTTAATACAAAAATAAAATACATTAGCTGGACAATAGCTTGTAAATTCTCTTTATGAATTATACACTATAAAGTTCTTCATTTTCCTCTTCATTGTAGTAAAAGCCTTTTTTGAAGGGTAGGATCAGGTCATACAGCCAGCTGACTATAACACAGAGTTAAGGCAAATGCTTTGTAGCTCTAACCTATGCATAAGAAAGGACATCTATATCACAGCTCAGGTTCCTTGAAGAATACCTTTCTGGTGGTTCCCATTGGTGTAGAAGTCTTGTAAATTTTCTTAAGAGAGTGTTTCAGAATAATGTTCTTGTGATAAAATCAGAAATATATTTTCAGCATGTATTATCCTTTTCAAATATTGTAACCTTACCCAGAATTAAACTTCAGTCTCCCATTTTATACCAGATTTATAACTAAGTGATACTCTACAATATTTCTTTTGAGTGCAGATGCAAAGGCAGGTTTCACTTTTATGCCTAGGTTGAAGAAAATCAGTGCAAATACTGCCTGTCATATTTGACTGCATGAGCTTGCGGCTCCCAGCCCATAAAACCACAGTGCATGCTAAGTAAATCCTTGCTGCTTTTCTTTTAAATGATACAGCAGCTTTATAATAATCTTTGCTTTTAACACCTCACCCTCATCAGGTTTATTTTAATTGCTTCATTAAAATATTTCAGAGTCTCATCTGTTCACCCTTAAAACTTCTTTCAGAGAAAACTGATTCATTTCCCTTCTGATTTCCTGGCATGAGAGTGAATTATGTGAATGCGATGAAAAAATAATTGATTGCAAAGCTTTAAACTGGTGGGAATTTGTGGAGAACACAGACTGGGAATATCTGAGGGAATGAAATAATAGTGACTGCAGGGATAAACAGAGACAAGGAATAAAGACAGGGTCCAATTTCCATTAGTGGGTTAATCTTCAGCATGTACTTTGCATTTATACAACTTCCATGTTTGGGAAGGAGGGACAAACTTCACGGAATTTTAATCAGGAGTACAAAAATAAATAATATTCTTCTTAATTAAAAGCAATATAATGTTTAATTATCCTGATTTATTTACCTTTTTGAAAAACAATTTTTAATCATTAACTGCAGTAAATACTGAAGTTATTTATAATGTCTTCAAATACAGCTGATTTAGCTGATTTAATAAAATTACAAACAAATAGAAAGTAGTTCACATGTGCTGGAAAACATCTGCTTCTGAAAGCTGAAAGGTATTTGTTTTACAAAACATTCAGAATTAACTATTACTATAGATAAGGGATTAGTAACTGGTAATCAGTGCACAGTTTGAGACAGTAGCTCTTACCCAGCCAGCCTGCAATGAGTATTCTGACATTCCAAACACTCATCTAAAACTCAATTTTGATTGGAAAACCTATTTACATTTTGGATGGCAAAACTGTAACTATACTAGAAAAGTGTTTTAGCCAGGAGAATAATTTCATTCTTGTTTGCAAATAAATTGATGTCATATAAATTTGATGTGCCAGATACATGCTGAATTTTGGGGTTATTTGAGGGATTGCAAAAATATACATGCATTTAGAACAAGTAGTAATTTTTTTCTGATTTCTTTTCTATCTTATTAATATAAGTGTAGCTTAAAGTGCTAAATCATCATGCCTTATTGTTTAATCCCTTTAGATGTATCTAATGTGCACATAAATTGTATATATATAATATGATTATAGACTCACTGTTTCCTCTTCTTATCTACATTTTTCTTCTTTTCATTCCCATTGATAATGTCAAACTCTTGCTCACTTAAGGGTTTTGTTGAACTTTTTAATTGCAGGATAGCTTTTGTAAAACTTTGAGATTTACATTGTTCTCTGAGAATGGTTTGGCATGGATTTTGTTTCATCTGTAGAGTCAGATTCCAGTCAGAATTTCTCCAGTCAGAAGTTCTCTACTGAGAAAGTTCTGCCTAAAGGAATTTGCTGTAGAAATAACTTTAACTCATTCACATACTAAGACTACTTTGTTTTAATAAACACAAAACTGAGATCTACTGTTCCTTAATGATTGTGCTGTAGCCTCTGAATAAACTTTGAGGAGTTATTAATAAAAACAGTTTGCTATTTAGTCACCTAACTCATGTATACAGTTACATATGGACACTGTCATGTGTAGTTCTATGTCCTGAGTCTTAATTGAGTTCATGATCAGTTTTCTATTCTGAAACTAGCATGACAATCATTTCTCCTGAAAGTAAACTAATTCGGATTGACCCAGTAAATTCAGTAAGAGTCTTTATATGACATGTAGAGCTAGTTAAGGAAAATAAAATTAAAAAAAAAAAAAGAAAAGAAAAGAGAAAGCTTTCACTCTAAGATTCTAACCCTGTCTTTGTGTTTTATCAATTTATTATTTAATAGTTAAACAAACTGTTGGCATAATAACCCTTACTAAGGGGACTGAGATACCCAGTTATACAATTTCTTGCTTGTTCTTTCACTGACCCTTCAGGAGCTGTATGACTTGTAGTACCACTGGATGAAATAAACATACAGGTTGTTTATAGCCTGAGGATTAAATGCATTTTTGGGAAACAAAGACTGGGTTTCTATCTTCTGGTGCTTGGGGTTGCATCTATCCCTTGCTGACAGGGAGACAGCTTGACTTACAGACCTGTTACGTGTACGGGGACAGGAGCACCATTTCCACCTGCCCATTTCAGCAGCCACTAAATACAACGCATCTTAAATGTGTCTTGCATATGCTCATCCGTGTATGAGCACTAAGCACAAGGACTTGCTTCATGAGTTTAATAACAGCAGGAATGAGAATGGCTCCAAGGGACTTTATGAGCTTGACCCAGATGGAGATGAAAGATCAGAACTTCAGATTCTGTAAAGGTTTCATGACCAAAATTTGGGTCTTGGTCATGTAAATCATAAATTCTGGAGTTTTTGTCACATACTGTGGTATGTAAGTGCCACCTAATTTTCATTTCATGTGGCTTAGTCCTTACTCTCAGGGCAGAGCGGAAAAGTTAAGTCTATGATATTCAATTATTGTATGTTACCAAATGTTTATGTTAAATAGGAGATATCCAACTGAATTAAAGCAAACAGACACATTAGTTTTTCATTTCCAGCTTTGGGACTATTTTAACTCTAATTCTAATTTTATTAGTAAATTTGCTGTAAAATACACACTTCTCAGTGTTTTTTGTCTCCAAAGCATCACACATTTGCTGGTAAATATCCTTCCCCATCTAAAATTAGGAGCCCTAATTATAGCATCTACATCTTTGATGAGAAAAGGTCTTTTTAACTGAGTGGTAATTATGATTAATTTATTCATTGAAGCTGCTGTCATTTATACTTCAATGCACCTGCTAAAATGGTAATAAACATTTAAACATATATCTTTTTATACATTTCCTTTATGTACCTGAATAAAAAATATTTTTGTAATCAGTAATCATAATTTTTATTTATAGCATTCTTAATGAGAAAAAATAAGACCTTTTTTTTCACTACTGAGACAATCTGGAAAGCACCAAGAAATATAAATTTGCAAGTGAAGAAGAACAAATACTGTAAATATACATCAGTTGCAGATAGGCTGCTGTCATCTTTTTCTTATGCAAATTATCAGTTTGGAAATAGAAAAACCTTTCAAAAAAAAAACCCCAAACATCTTTTTAAAAGGCATTTTAAATGGATGAAATATGTTTTTACCCTATTCTTTCATTTAGTACCTCTTTACTGCATGTATAATCTTATGGCTGAGGTAGAAAGACACAATGGCTCAGATACTCCTTTGTCCACTATGTGCAACAAGACAGTCATCAGTTGTGAGAAAGACTTTATTAAAAAAATCACTTGTTGTTACTCTTTAGGGCCACATCACAACTACATACAGTGGATCCACACAGAGATGATAGGGCTGGCCAAGTACATACACATGCACAATTTTGCCTACGCATCTTCAGAAAAAAGCTAAGCCAGGGTTCATATGGTTTTTGGGGATGAGCAAGGCTTCAGCCAATCCTATTCCTGCTATGCAGTTTAGACAGAGCTCTGCAATCCTGAGAATTTCAATTATCCAAAAAGTTTCTGACATGGAAAACTGCAGACTTTTTCCAAACTCTTTAAATGGTTCCTGATTTTGGGGACTGGGGGAAGTCCTTAAAGTGCTTTTACATTTACCTGCAGTGTACAGGGAGAAGAGAAAAAGCCAGGAACAAATTACTACACTTCTCCCAGTTTGCAGTGTGTCCAACTGGAAGCCAAAAAGTTGTTTGAAGAGGATGAGAAGGGTGAGGCAGCACTCTCCATTTAAAACCAGTATCTAGGAACCTAGATGCCTTTTCCCCCCATGCCTGTGAGTGGGACCATCCTCAGCACCACAGCCTCCTCCCAAAGTGATACAATACGGTCAAGAGTCCCAGCATGGAGCTCTGAGTCTGAGGCACCATCTGGTCCTGAAATAACAAAAGAAAAGAAACAAATACTGGTGGTTTGGGGCTTGTTTGGTTGGTTTGTTTTGATTTTTTTTTTAATTGAATATAAGCCCTGAACTTGGTTTACTATGATTTTTACCTTCATATTTTTACCTTCATACTATTCATTATTTTCAAATATTAAGACAACTGCTAAGTATTCATAAAAGCAACCGAGAAAATGTTTCATGAAGTTTAGCATGATTAGGTACATGCTTAAATGTGCTGCACTTGGGCCACAACAACCCCCAGCAGCACTACAGTCTTGGGGAGGAGTGTCTGGAGAGCTGCCAGTCAGAGAGGGACCTGGGGGTGTTGATTGACAGCCGGCTGAACAGGAGCCAGCAGTGTGCCCAGGTGGCCAAGAAGGCCAATGGCATCCTGGCTTGCATCAGAAATAGCGTGGCCAGCAGGGACAGGGAAGTGATTTTCCCCCTGTGCTCGGCACTGGTGAGGCCACACCTCGATGACTGTGTTCAGTTTTGGGCCCCTCACTACAAAAAGGACATTGAATTACTCGAGCATGTCCAGAGAAGGGCAACAAAGCTGGTGAAGGGTCTGGAGCACAGGTCATACGAGCAGCGGCTGAGGGAACTGGGGTTGTTTAGTTTGGAGAAGAGGAGGCTGAGGGGAGACCTCATTGCCCTCTATAGCTACCTGAAAGGAGGTTCCAGAGAACTGGGGATGAGTCTCTTTAGCCAAGTAGTAAGTGATAGAACAAGAGGGAATGGCCTCAAGTTGCACCAGGGAAGGTTTAGACTGGATAATAGGAAGTATTTCTTTACAGAACAGGTCGTTAGGCGTTGGAATGGGCTGCCCAGGGAGGTGGTGGAGTCCCCATCCCTGGAGGTGTTTAAGAGTCGGGTCGACATAGCGCTGAGTGATATGGTGTAGTTGGGAACTGTTAATGTTAGGTTGATGGTTGGACTGGATGATCTTCAAGGTCTTCTAACCTAGACAGTTCTGTGATTCTGTGAAATTATGAATAGAAGTGCATTATATGATGAGAAAAATGAAAAAGCAGTTTAAAACAGCAACTTCACTATGTAAATGTATCTAAATTACTGAGCAAATAATAAAGACAATTTTGACTTCATAATTTGAATGAGTCATTGAACAATTGAATGATTCAGTAGCTAAAAATCCTGAATGATTCACTAAGTTAAAAATGGTCGACATTCACAAAAAATCTGTTTTATTTGGGACACTTAATGGAGTTTACAATACCTTCATAGATACTGTTACACCTCATGACCCTCTTACATGTCTCACCCTTCTTCTTGATGTCTTTCTGAAAATTCATTTACTAAAAATGTTGGGAAGTCTGAAGCAAAGATACAACCTGACAAGAAATTTGTGTGTGGCAGCAGAATCCACCCCAAGACAGCTTTCCAGCCCATGCAGGGCATCTAAAGTGCATCCTAATTAAACTAACAGTCAATATTTAAAATTAGTTCTGCACTTTTTTCAGGAGAGATCTTGGAGATATTTAATCTTCAGATGCAACCAGCATAGAGGTCCTGAATGGAGTATGGAGCCTGACATATTGTAATATTAATCAGCATTAGTGATATGTCATATGAGGTCATATGAGGGTAGCACTTGTAGACCCTAGCCATCAAATTCTAAAATCTGGTAATCTCTGAATTCAGAATCAAATCAAGAAAACAGAATTTTATATGACTTCATCAAGTCTACTTTTCAAGGATCTGCCAACAGTCATAACTTTCAAGTAAATATGGCTAAAGATGAAATAAATTAAATTGAATAAATAAATCTTCAAATAAAAGTGTTTTGAATAGTTTGTAATGCTGCATGTGATACAGGAGAGAAAATGATGACAATGAAAGATGAAATGCATACTAACCTGCATCTGGCAGAAACAATGGCAGATAAGGAACTAACAATTTGTGTGTGTCACACACATTAGTGCAATCCCAATAATCTCATATACAGAGTTAGGCTTTGGCCATGAATTTCTCTGACCAGAACTGCTAGAAATTCTAAGGTTTTGCTTTTTGAAGCCCAAATAATTATTTTTTTTACTATGGGAAACTTTGAGAAGTATCCATTAATACAATTTGAAATCACTCACAGCCCCCAAAAGAGAAATTGATTTGAAAAGCTTTCTATTTTTCAACTTACTTTTTACCTTACTTTTCAGATCCTATGGTATGTAACAGAGTTCTTCACAAACACCTAGAAAGTAAATAATCACATTTTCTACAGAACTGTTTGAAATTTGGCCCTAAAGGTGCTACAGCAGTGATCTTATCAGAATTAGTATTCTGAATTTATATTTGAAGTCATATCTTGTGTCTTTTCAGAAGATCATAATGAAAATTAATAAAATGAGTGCTTAACAAACTTCCACAGCTCTTTAACGTATTTTAAGACAGTCATCATTAACATGAGTTGAGACCAATTCATGTCAGGTAAGTAGTCTTCACAATGAATCCCTGGCCAGCAGATTTTCATCCAAATAATACTTGTCTGTATACTGGGGGGAAAAAAAAAAATGCCTATTCATTTGTCAAACTACAGAAGTGTGTGGATGAAGGATCTTAAACATTCATGATGGCTAGATAAGTTTCTACTACATATGCATTATTCATTTTATCAGGCTAAAAGTACTAATGTAAAAATTACACTGGAATGATCAAAGTGTTTAAACAATACATCACCTAGCAATTTTAAAGTTTAAAAGAACCAAATTCCTGAAGTACTGAAAATATAAAAAGTAAATTCTACTTTCCTCAACACATCTCATCTCTAGCATTGTCACACAGATGATTATTTCTAGAAGTTTTCCACTGTGTAAAGACAGGACAGTGAAAAATAACATTTCACAAAAGCTCTGAAGAGGTATACAATTTATCTCCAGAACAAAATTTTCAGAAAGATTAATAGGATGCTCTCTATTTTGTAAGAATAAAACACCCAACACTAACAATGGATTTTAATAAAGTTTTCCTATTCAAGTACTGAAAAGTTTTGTAACTCAAGAAATCAAAGTTTCTGGTGCGGAAGATGCTAGAATAAGATAAGATAAGAAAACACTCAAAAACACAACAGAAGATTACTCTAGCAATAACAAATACAGAAGTTATTCCTGTATTATTTACCAGTATACATCTGTATAAAAGCCCTTGAATTTCAAGAACAAGGATTGAAGAAAATCAGCAGGGAGGCAATTCTCCATCCTGCTCCTCTGAAGAAGACTTTTTGATATTCAGCTTTCCATTTAAAGAAAGTAAATTAGAAAATTCCCCAATTTCCAGACATCATTAAAACAGCTGTTCACAGGGACATCGCCAATTGTGAAAATGCATATAGGCAGCAACCTTTCCTCCTATAGTCAAGGAGCAGCAAATTAGCAACTCTTGAAGGCTCCTGAAGTCAGAGGCATAAAAGAGAAAATTTTTTATAAAACTAATGGAATTAAAATAGTTTTACATAGTGGACCTAAATCATGTCATTTTGAAACATGAAGCCTCAGTACATGCACATAAATATGCATGCTTTTGGCAGCAAGATTTTCACATACCCATAGAGAGGCATATGGGGACACACACACACACACAGACATATATACATGAAAAGCCTTTTTCATTTTGAGTTTATGACTAAATATTACTGATTTTACTCTGTTAAGTTATTTATAGCAGTGTGTTTTGAAGAACAACATTTTTTTTCCCGTAGATAGCTAAGCAAACAAAACCTTTCCAAATGTAAAATCAAACAAGGGGAAAGTCTCCAATTTATCTTAACAGTAAGAATAATCATAATGTCAATTCTGCCAGTATTTTCCTCCAAGGCATGTCAAGTAATGATTCTATGGATCTGTTTCAGAGATGTGTGATATCAAATTTTATTTTTTAATTTTTTATTTTAAGATATTAATATTACTATTTGCAATTACTTCCTGCTACCTTAAAAATTTTTTTAAATGTAGTAACTGGTATTTTGACACAGGTTTTAAACATGCTTCTTGAAATGCTTCAAGAAAGAATACTGGTTCAGAGAAGCTGTATCCTGATGTCTGTTAATGATGATATAATGGGCTGTAAGAATGGATGGGTAAACATTACTTCCAGAACTGACAGAGGTAACACAATACTAGTAATTTTTTCCCCTTTCCTACAGGGAAAAAAAAAAAAAAAAATCTTGCATTTTTCAGTGCCTTTTTTTTTCACTAGACATTGACTAGACATCAGAAAGCTCAGGTAACACCTGAAAACTAAATCTAAACCAAATGAACAGAGATTTGTATTACTATAGGAATGCACATAGGTACATACAGCAAAACCTACCTAACATATTACCAAGAACAAGAAAGTAAATAGGGTTAAAACTGCCATGCTTTCTTGAGATACTGAAAACAGGAGATTAAATTAATATGAATTGAGGACACTTCACACTTTTAAAAAGTCAACAACTCTTTACTGGATTAGGAGAAAGAGTAGGGTGACATGACTTTTTGTTTTTAAAAGAAAAATATTCTTGCATTGCATCTGTTCCCTTTCATTCCTGAATATCTGAACTGTTACAATAAGACAATAAGCATATCATTTGTTTTCCTGAAAAATTCAAGAACTCTGAGGTGATTAAAACCCCAGAATACTGTAAACAGTTTTATCAGACACTATTACAGAAGGGTTAAATTTTTTTCAAAAATATATATGGTGCTAGCAGTAGGATCACTTCCCTGGAAAGCAGTTTGTTTGTGCTGACCAGAGTCAGGGAGAAAGAGCAGAAGAAAAATTAAACAAGATGGTTGCTTAATTAGTCTTTGTTGTCTGAGAGTAGAAAGTAGTAGGCAAATACAAGATTTTCAGTGCCTCCATGGTGTACCATGGTGTTATGCTCACTGGATAACACTGCCCAGTTTTAACCGTTCATGATATGAATCCCACCAAATCTCACAGCAGGATTACATAACTAAAATGACATGTTTTGTGAACATACATACATACGTCAGACAAAAGTTCTGAGTCTTTGTGGTTTAAATATTGTTGACTTTTTAATACTCCTGCAAATACATAACTATTAATTGTTTTGTACCTCAGAAGAGAAATTGCTGGTTGTTTAAATTGTTTTCAAGGGTTCTTTTTCATTCTGTTACTCTGCAGTTCTTATTTGTTCAGTAAAAGTTTTTATGTGTTGGGGTTTTTTTCATGCTGCCAGTTCTAGTTTCAAACATCAGAGTATATGTTACTCTTGTTAGATGGCTTTAGTTAGATAATTATAAGAAACATTTATATTTCATTTCCAGAGTTCCAATAGTTGAGAAAAGAAGCTTGAAAATGCAGCCTTAGTGTACACTTAGACCCCAGAAAAACTCAAGACTATAAAAGGAGCTCTATTTTGTAGTGGTACTTTTTAAAACAATTGATTGCAGTTTGAACTTTTGGTTTGGTTTGGTTTAAAAGTAGCTTCAAGCTTTTAAGCCACTCTCATTTTTCTTGGCTTAGGAAGGATGAGCTCACCTGGTGAATTTTGAATTCTTAGTGCTGGGCCTGTAGATAATCCTCTTCTTATGATTTTCTGTTTTAAAAATTCTGGTTAAAATCCCACCAAAGTAAATGGAGACATGCGACAGGCCTCAAATGCCACAACAACCTAAAGTTTGGTGACCTTATCCAACTCCTGATCCTTCACAGAGCTCTGCAGTTACTCTTAAACATCTTTGTACAGGCAGAGCATGCAAAAAGTATCAATCATCTTCAATATTTACAGGGGTATGTAATCACTATAACCTCAAATATGCATCGGTACTCCCTACATTGTATAGGCACCTTAGACACTGGTACCTAAAAACTTCCCCATACATTTGGCATCAGAGTTTTTCATGCATGTTCATTTTATCCTCTGCATTTCATCAGCCTCGGTCTCACTTTTCACCTCTTTGCCATAGGCTCCTTCACTGGAACAAAGTTCTATGTGGTGCATAAAAAAAGAAGAGGAAATCACATAAGGAAATTTGGCTATATCCACTATGATGGTCTTAATCCTCCAAGCAGTGCAAGTTCAGGAACATCAGCCAAGTTATTCAGAGAGACAGGTTGAATGAAGTGATATGATACTGATACTTTCTCTGCGTTAGCTAAGAGAACAAAGAGTCACTGGCAAAGGGCCAAGCAAAGGCATCCTTTCAAAAGAACAGCTTAGTGTCAGCAAGCTGTTCAAGAATGACCTGTCATTCAGAAATGCAGAAATACCATTAAAAAGCATTCCCCTCTCCAAAGGAAACCTTTCTGATTACTGCAGGAATTGAAAGATACCGTCTTCTCTCATTTGCGCGAAGTTAGAATAATGATGCCTGCTATGTTTTTGTTCTAGTCAAAACTCTGCATTTGACTGCAGAGACAGGTAAAGAAACAGAAAATATGAGAGCTGAGAGTAAGAAAATGAATAAGGCACCAGCTGTGGTTGGGGTGTTTATTTTCTATACTATAGACAGCCTTCCCACTCAGTCACACAATAAGCCACGTCGAACTATTATGCATCAAATCAAGCCATTACAATGCATCTTAAAATTATACACATTAAAAAAAACATTAACAAAATCATGGAGAAGAGATCGTGTACAAATATCAGTTTATATAACTGATGAATATTAGGTCAAGTTTAAAAGCAGCCATGTAGTCCAGAAAGCAGATTAACAACCAGACCAGAGATATTTTAGGTGTGTGATCATGGTGCTGCTGGGAATATTCAGTGGGCAGAACAGAGGGTTTACACACTGCCAGGAGCACCAGGAAGAAAGGCTAATAAAATAATCTTATCATATTTAGCACACACTAAGTTATTTATGCATGTTCATGGTACTGCGTATAATGAAAAGGCTGAAGAAATGGCAAGCTTCCTGAAGGGAGAAAAGATCAACTGATCAATAAGTACATCTCAGCCTGATTGCAGTGGCTCTGACAAACTGATTAAAAGCACAGCTACCCAGACACTGTTGCCCAGAAGGACGGTAGCTTGAATATGAACCTTTGAAGATAGGATAAAAAGGCTGTGGAAATACAAGCAGAAGGGATTATCCTGGAGGGAAAAAAAAGCCAGATCTGCTTGTCATGCTGATTAAACTCACGGTAATACATATGATTCCAAATCCATAAAAAAGACAATATAGCAAGAACAGGTGAATGAATAATATAACATGCACAATAGACATCAAAGTTCATTGTTACTCCACTATCAATAAAATGCACTGTGAAGCTTCCCCTTCATGCTGCACAGCAGGTATTGTTTTGCAACCACTATCAAGGGCAGCAGATTCAAGGATCATTGCTTTAATGCATCACAAATTGTGTTACAACTTGCAAGTGAAAATAGATTCTTTCTTTGTTTCCACTGTATCCCACAATAAACTAGGGAAGGTAGAACCAGAGAACGTCTAACGAATATTAAGCATGTCCCAGTAGTGCATTTGGAAGATGATGTAGTCTATATATATATATATGTTTCACCGCTACCTGCTGCAGTTATCATGTTATTCCAGTGAACTTTAGTTTCTACTCGTGTCCTAGTCATGATTTACAATTAAGGAAAGATTAAGAAAGATTTATTTAAGAGCTTTGTTTCTTCTCCTGTTATGGGTGATAATATCAATTGATAATTCTTCATATGGTAGTTGAAAATACAAATTAAATATAATTTGTGCTATTTTATGTTTAATACTGAAGGTCTCAATTATAAGTAGTATATGGAACCTGCTAAGGACCTTTCAAGGCAAACAACATTCATTATATTTTGTGTAAGACAAAATATAATGAATACATGCATAAAATACAATTGAAAAGACTATAGATCTTTAACACCTTGCCTTTTTATTATTTTTCTTCCTCATACATATGATACAGTCTCATTTATATAATCTTCACTCTACTCTTTAAATAGCCCCTGTAAATTTTGCTTCACTTATATCAAATGTTCATCAGATAACACTACAGTTCCAATGAGAGTCTTATTGTATATGCATCCATATTTTGCATTGTTTCACCTTAAGATAGATAAGGATGTGAAAAAAACTTCAGTAAGTTAAAAAAACCAATATTTTTGCATTGAAACTTTTCATCAAAACTTTTGCATTGAACATTTTCCTGTTTATTTAAAAAAATGAATAAATTAGTGCATAGGTTAAAAAAAAAAAAAAAAAAAAACCACCACCAACAAAAAAAACAGAAATCACTTTCCACTGAAAAACTGAAAATATTTATAAGCAAAACTCCTTTTAGACCCACTCTTATAACAAGGCTTTTATTCTGGTCAGCACTGTCCTGTAAATCCTAGATGGAGCTATTTATATCTTTATTAATCTCAAAAAACTTTGAAAATCTGTTTCTTTTGAAAGTGAGTTTCAAAATATATCTAGCCTGAGAAATGGACATGGTACAGAGTCATTTAGTAATAGTCACTTATGGTACTGAATCAAAATTGGTGAAGCTGTATCAGAGTGGTACTATATCCCACTAATAAATTTTAGTGGTAGGAAAGCTGACTGTATCTGCACTAATTTCCTGTTCTGAGACAGTATCTCCAAACCACGTTGTACTTCAGGTGCTAGTCTAGAGACATCTAGCACCAAACTTTTTGAGTAATATGGACATACTCCAGGCAATTCCCAGCCAGGAACTTGAGAGAACATCTTGCAAAGCAGCTTCACAAAAACTTTAATGGGATTCAGACTGCTACCTGTTTTTAGACACAAAGAAGGGTAACATTCTCTGAAAAAGGAATACCAAAGACATCAGCACTGTCTTCACACTCTAATGCTTGAAATTAATTACTAGTACTTGATAAACCACTTCATTACAAGGCTGTGGTAAATATACCCATACAAGGGTTCAGATATAACCCATGTAAAGGACAGAAAAAAATACTTTAATATGTGGATTAGAAGTACCATTCAAAGGAATAAATATTAATGTTAGAAATATACATCACCTTCATTTCAAAACAATTGGAAATTTAATTCACAGAATCACAGAATCTCAGAATCAGTCAGGTTGGAAAAGACCTTCGGGGTCATCGAGTCCAGCCATCAGCCCTACTCTACAAAGTTCTCCCCTACACCATATCCCCCAGCATCTCATCTAAATGACCCTTAAACACATCCAGGGATGGTGACTCCACCACCTCCCTGGGCAGCCTATTCCACTGTCTGACCACTGTGAAACATTTTTTCCTAATGTCCAGTCTAAACCTCCCCTGTTGCAGTTTAAACATAACACAATAAACAAAGTCTATGCATCAAAGGAATGTTTTCTAAGACAACTGTCCCAGGGAATGGTTTTTGCTTCCTTTTCAAAGGAAGGAAGACTTACTAATAAGATATAGAAAATATTCTAATGAAAACACAAAAAGAATTTCACTTGTTTACAGTTCGTGACAGAACTTCATCTTGGCTAGAGATTCTTTGCATCATCAAGAGCTAACCATGTTGTACTTGAAGCAGTCTGAAGAGAGAAATCTTACAAAAGGCAAGGTGGTTATATGGTTGTAAGATAATTAGACAGGCTCAGTAGAGAACACTGAAGAAGTAAAATATTATTAAGTGGTGGTAAATTAATATTTATTTGTGTGCATGTTATGTTGTTATATTAAAAATAAATTCTATAACATATTTTATTATTCTATGAGATTAATAAAGCTGTGTGCATTTCAATAATACCTGATGAACACTTGACTTTATTAATTTTGATTTTTTTAAGGAATTCAGTTAATTTTATGCCTATTTTTTCTCTATATGCATCTAAGGCACTCTTTTCTCATTCTCAATGAAATCAAACCCATGCAAGTTTGACCATAAACTAGCGCACTGTAAATTGTCCATAGCTAGAAACTTTTGAATTCTATAAGAGAAGTTTATTAAGTGTCTCATCTTGTCCTACACAAAGTTATTGCCATAAATACTAAGGCCCATTTGATTCTTTGTATATTGATACTCACTTATATATCTGCATATGGATTATTTTCAAACAGTTCATACTGCAAGTGGAACACTATGGTACTAGTGTTTAATTATTGTTTCCTAAGCCAAAGTCCTTAATGTCATTAAGTCAAACTAACTTCTTGCTGTAAAGATTTATATTAGATCAGGATTTCACAGAACATCTTTACTGGACCATTTATATAAAAATGAATCACCTGAAAATGCTTTTGTTTTGTCTTTAACAGAATTCTCCTGCCAAAGGATAACATCTATTTTTTAATGTTAAGCAATGATGGGAGTAGAAAGGAGAAGGAAAAGCAATGCATTGGCAAGAACTGAACTCCCACAAATGGAAGCGAAGACCTTTGGATCTGAATGCACGAAGTGGGAAGAAGACAGAAGACACATAGAGGCAATCACAGGAAATGGCAAAATAGCACATGGGTTGAGCTGTAGCCATGGGGACCCGAGCTTTTAAGGAGCTAACTGCAATGTTACCAGCCATTCTTTCACACCTGAGCAAGCCACCCATAACCAAAAGATGGAAAGTGTTCTTATCCAGTCCTGATGATTTTTCAAACTGATCTGTGTAACGATGGCCTAAGTGATCTTTTGTCCTTTTATAGTAAAGTTCTGATGTAACAGAAAATCTTTAACTGGGTGAAGAATAATTAAATTCTCTGAGATGCCGAAGGAAATCTGCCCAGATAGTAATTAAGATAACACCACCAAGAAAAAATACATATCTTTTCTGTTTTTAAATATAAATGCATGTGAGTGGGGTTTTTTTGTTTGTTTGTTTTACCTATATATAGTTAACAGCCAAACTCTGAGCCACACACTCAGTCACTACACACATACACACAGAGTGGGATGGGGAGAAAATAGGAAAAAAAATGCAATAAGAACACTCGTGTGTCAAGATAAAGACAGGAAGATTACTTGCCAATTACCATTGGAGGCAAAACAGACTCAACTTGGGGAAAAATAATTTATTGCCAGTTAAAATAGATCTGGGTAGAGGAAAACAAAAAGACAAATGTTAAAATACCTTTACTCTTTCCTTTCCAAGGCTCTTCATCATTCTGTCACTCCAAACAGAACTACCTTTCCACCTTTTTGACACTATTTCCCTCACACTTTTCCTCTGCTCCAGCATAGGCAGTTCTTTCCCAAATATCCATCTGCAGCAGCATGGGTCTTCCGTAGGCTGCAGCGTAGAGATCTGCTCCACCATGCAGGACCTCCTCTTCCTGTTCCTGTTCTGACTTTGGGGTTCCTTCTGCTCTTTCTCACTTTCTTTCTTCCTCTTCTCTAGAAGTAGTGTTTTCTGCTCTTTTAAATTATGTTTTCATAGAGGCCCACCAGCTTTGCTGATGGGTTCAGCTTTCTCTTCAGGGAGCCAGCTGTGTCCAGGCACCCCCTGGCCTCTTCCCACACAGGCCACCCCTGCAGTCCCCTCTGGCTGCTAGCACCTTGCCATGGACACCCAAAACAGATAAATCAATCATTTTTACTGGAGTGTTGTAAATTATTATTTCTCTAGAAGTATCAATCTTGTAGAAAGTGTCTTCAATTGTAGCAGATATCATAACCCCCTCAGCAAGTCAGAACTAAGAAACTAAAATGTCTGAAACTTCAGCAAGGTAAAGGCACAAATATTGCTTCAATAAAGGCTAGGGAGAAACATAAATAAGTTTTACATCTGGACTTCTGCAGCTGCAATAAAGCTGCTTTCATGAAATATAAATGTGTATTGAGATGTTAAAGATTCTGGCACTGTTATTCTTAAACACTATGTTTCCATAAAGTTGTAATAATTTATTTTATAGAAGCTACAAGATTCTTAAAAGTACATTGAACATTTATCTTTTCAACAGCTGAACCTGATGTTACAGGTAAGTGAGCTACCTGGTACTTACCCTACAAGGGATAACTGGGTATTTTTACAGGGACAAAGGAAAAGAGTGGTGAAAGAATTAAGGTCACTGATACACTGTGCAAATCAACAGTTGAAGTGCTTATGGAGAAGGGTTCTAGTTTCTCCAAGATTTCACTCTGGAGTTACAGCCCTGCTAGGAGACACTGCATGATCCCATCTCATGTAGGCAGAATTGCATAGTAGTAGCCTTTCGCTGGTACTGACATACTAAGAATCAGCAGTCCTACCATTCTGGGGTTTTGGTTACAATGCAGTATTTAATTTATTTAATTAAAGCATTGACTTCTGCTTTGTGGTTACAGTGTAGCACAGAGTGAATGTTAGGTGGGATGACGGGAAAGTAAAGAATAGATGCTGGAGTTAGAAACATCCTTTGATGTTGAATTGCTGAAATAATTTTGAAAACATATAGCTAGTGTTTTGGTTCACAGCTGAGACCAATAAAAGCCTGTGAAGAATTTCTGTAAATTATACTATCCTGTGGGGGGTCAAGGAAATATAGTTTCTCATTTAAAATAAATAGTCCCCCCTACTAATTTATTCTTAATCATGCAAACAACAAAGGAATTAAGTAGGCCATTTCCATACATATGACTGCTTCTTTTATGAAATGTAGTTCACCAGAAATTCAGAACTAACTGATTTAGAGGAATTCATGTTTGTAAATTTTTTCAACATTGTAACAAAATCCAATGATTTTATTTCATGCTATTAAATTTCTTATTGTAGCATTTGAAAAAGAAAACATTGAGAGCTCAATGTGTGTTCTATTTCTATTACAAAGCAGTGGGGTTTGCCTATAAAAGAAGACAGAGTGTTTTATCAGATCCACCGATAATAGCACATATGCCAATGACATTGTTCACAGAATAAAAACAATGTCACATTTTTCTGCAGAACCAAGTGTTTTTGTCTTCTACTTTGAAATCTGTATGAGTAGCTCTAAGTTCAGAATATCTGCTTTAAATCTAGCAATCTGCACACAAAAATGGGAAAGAGCATTTTAGAGTCACTTCAAAACTTTCTCTTAAGAAAAATGTGTTTGGTTGTTGCTGTTTTTTTATCACATATGAATGAAATCATTCAAATTGTATGAGTTCTAAAACTGTACATAGGGCAACTCTTTTAAGTTTCATTCTAATAATTAGAAGTTAACCACCTTTCTTAGAAACTCATAATTTCCACTGCCAGTTAAGAACATCTGAAAATGTGTTCATTTAATTCCATCTGCTTATCCAACCCTTGAAATACTGAGAAAACACAACATGCAAAAAATTCATCTGTTCATTTTTACATTTGATAATCCAATTTTTATTCTCTGCTTTAATTCTGTTTAGGATCTGTCCTGGTTTAGCCAGGATAGGGTTAAGTTTCCCCAGCAGTGGGGAGAAGCTCTAGCCGGGTTATTCATACACCATGCTGACGTCACATCCTGGCGCCAAAGCGCGGCAGCGCAGGAAGAATCGGTGAACACGTGGGTTTGTACAGCCGGTCCTCTCACTGCTGTATCGGTACATATCTTGCTCTGTTCATTGCTATTACTGTTATTATTATTGTTATTGTTTGTTGTGTTGCTGTTGCACTGTTGTATTAAACCTTTCCTTATCTCAGCCCCGGGGCTTTGTATTTCACTCCCTTTGTGGGGGAGGGACAGCGGCCGCGTGGTCTCAGACCCGGGCAGGGACTAAACCACCACAGGATCAAAAGTGCCTAAACCACTACACAGCTCTTTTCTTCCCTTTCCATTATATAGTAATTTATCAAGAAAAACAAGGGGAAATCTCAGGTTCTGGGAATCTCATAGACAAAACTTTCATTATCAGAGTAATTATAGCACATATTAGATGGGATCAAGAGTGCATTGCTCAGCTCATTCAATAATGGTGATGCTTACTATTAAAATGAATCCTTACCACTCACACTTATTCAAATTACACCACAGATCCCCAGCAGTACATCTCAAAGCTTTAAATAGTACATACAATTTTTATAAGTGGGCACTAAAATTACTTTACTACTATTTCAGTAATTTCATGGATGTGATGCCTAGGGCTATGGATGAAGGCAAGTTTTGAATAGCATATACATGGTTCTGTAACTTCTCATTTTAAAGCAATCCTTGTGCAAAGCTTCAACTAAGCTGCAGTGATTTCTAATTATATGAGGCTGAGCTGCAGGTACTGTGATGCTTCACTAGCCACTTCATTCAAAGCTAACTGATACAAGGATTAATTGTATCAGAAAAGGAGTAGACTGCCTTAAAAATAATTAGCTGCTTTGAGGAACACTAGAACAGTTCAAGCTGTCGTGCTTCACAGGGAAGCAGGTACCAGCCATATATCCCATAACTACAGCAACATTAAATAGAGGATAAGAATACACTGGTGTATTTACAAATATTTTCTCCTAGCTTCAGGCTTCATTTCTGCCTCTCTGTTGCTCCCTGCACAGTGGCTATACAACTATGCATGTTGCTCTACTATATAAAAAATTAAAATCCAGGCAAACTTAATCAATTTTGTGCCGTACAGCTTCTCAGTTGGTCCTTACCCTGATCCTGTTCACTGTGCAAATGAATAAGTAATTCTGGCACATGATACAAGTGTGGGGACAAGTACACTCTAAACCTGCTTTAGTGGAACTGTTGCTTAATATATGGCTGTGACATTATGTAAAGCTATATATTTAACAAAAGTCATTAGCAAGCTCTTTTTAGTGACAATCAGGTCTTTTTCCATGGTAATTTAGTTTATTTCATACTCTCTAAGCTGTACCACTTAATTCAACCTTTTCCTTTACATGTGTGCTACTTTTCACTTATAAGAGATTAATAATATGCCTGACAGCCTTAAATAAAAATGAAGTAGTTCAGAGAAGAAAAAGATTAAAAACTAGGAATTTGATTCTACAATGCTAAATCAAATAAGACACAAGGCATAGCATCTTAAAAATCTGTTTTGAACAAAACATACAGTTTAACAGCAGATTTTGTCCTAACTCACCTAACCTTAGACAGTTACATTTTGAATCCAGTTCTAACCAACAGAGACTTGAATGAAAAGAAAATAAATTGTATCAGAAATTATAAACAAAGAAAAATACCTTAAACTACAAAGGCATCTTCATAATGTGTGGTACAGGGTATTGGATAGGATTGTTAACTCTTTGAAGGGATATTATCTTACTCCTCTATATGATAGTGTTAATGGTATCTCAGGGGGGATTTTTTGGTTTGGTTTGTGGGGGCTTTTGTTTATTTGTGGGTGTTTTAAGCAACAAAAATTATTTTCTGAACAAAAAATCAAGAGATGTGAAAGGAAAGAAATTATGAAGATTACCAGTAGAAATTACAGAGAACTGATAAACAAGAGAAGGCATATAAAAGGAGCAACATACAGAAAACAACACAATAAAGGGAAAAGGGGGCACAGACAGAGTGGGGGAAAAAAGAGAAGGAGGTAAAAAGAAGTTTAGTGGCAAAGGCTAACAGTCAACCTATAATGGTAGGCAGGAATATGATGAGGCTGTGATATATTAAAGACCAAGTAAGATAATTTTTTAGGCGACTTGTTCATAAATTGCCTCTTTTTCATCCTGTTCTTCCACTGTAAGCTTCTTATAGAATGAATCATATTGCTTATACTTCTGGTTCTCAAAAAAAACCCCCAACAATTTAGCTAAACGGAGTCAGAAGAGTCTTCTGGAGTCTACTTGAAATGATGCAATTTGTCCAGAGGTTATCCGGGTCCAACATGCTCCCTTATTTGCCCAATGCCCCAGGTTCTGTTCTATGTAACAACTGAATTTAGTTATGTAGCCTGAAATTCACAGGGCCAGAGCTGAGCTCTTATTCCCAGGGTGCTGACTTTAATGGTGATGCAGAAGTACTCCTGGTATTCTCACTGATTCTATGATGAGGGAAAAAGGAGGTGGGAGGGAAAGAGAGTAAGATATCTTAAAAAAAATGAGAAAGACAAGGAAGAAAAGAATGAGGGTGAGAAAAGAGTAGGGTATTTTAAACTCTACATTCCCTCTTTTTCTGCCTCACAATAAGGATAAATTAGTAAAGAAGTATTAATTAAAAGAAAAAATAGATTTGAAGAGATATGAGAAAAAAATAAGCAAACAAAAATGCAATAAATGAAATAAAATGGCAAGAAAATAAAGGAACAACAAGTAATAGAAGAATGGAATGAGATATTAAAATAACAAGAGGAAAAACATAGCAATAAAACCAACATTGTTTGAAATAGGCTTATATTGCCTGAAAGTCCATACATATCTTCAAAGAGAATGCAATTATGTCACTGAAGAGGTAGCACTAAACTTTGAAGAACAATGAGAAAGTATATTGCTTACCTGGAAAAAACATTTGTTTACCAGAAATGAAAAGTGCTTAAAATAAATTTATGTGCATTTTCCTCAACCATCATCATGCTATCACTGCAGCATTGTCACTGACCTTTCCAAGGATAGAGTGCACTGTTTAGGAGCACATGTTATTCCCTAGGTTTTCCATATCTAACTTCTATCTGATGGGTTTTGAATGTGTTAGAGAAGATATTATAGCTGTTTTCACTGCAGAAAACTGTTCTCTCTCTAGTGCCTCTTTTAAGCCTATTTCTTTAAAGATATCAATTTATACATTTATTGTGCTTATGACTAAAAGCTCTTTCTTCCTTTAAATAATACCTCTAGGAAGTTATTTTCAACCAGTCTTAATATTTGTCTCTACTTATGTATACAAATTCAGTATTAGTTGACCTATCTCTGACAATGAAGCTCCTCAAAAGATTCCCTCCTCCAAGTTTTTCCTTCTCTTGCTTGTTTGTTTTTCTATTTTGAAAACATGGCAGCAGCAAAAACTTCACAGATGCTTAAGCCCACCAACCAGAATCTATGACGTCACCTAGGTCTTTTGTTACTTTTCACTAAGAATTATTTGCAAGAAAATGACACTCTGACAACTGGAATGTCTTAAGTGAAATTTACAAGTTCTTTTGAAACACATTCCTTAAAGTAAAACAGTCAGAACCAGAAAAATGAATTTGCAACTTGTCAAAAGTTGGCATTTTTCTGCAAAACTGCAGCAGAATAGGATTTACATGAATTACCCACATGACTTCCATTTACTTTGTTTGAATTATTATTGGTCTTTTCAATATGTTTCACTGTCATGCAACTTTTGTAAGAAGGCAAGCACTAGTCTACTCTACTTCATCTTTCAAAAATTTGATCAGATTAACCTTTTGCAGCATGTCTTCAGGGAGCTCTCAGACACATCTTTGGATAAATTACATCCAATCTTTTCCAACTTCCTAACTGTGATTAAACTCTGTAGCACTTATAACATTACTAATTCTTTCTTTTTCTTGTTTCCCTGGGCTTTTTGTCTGTTTTTAAACCAATGCTTTAGATGACCAAATGTCCTGGTTTAGACAGGATAAAGTTAAGTTTCCCCAGCAGTAGGGGGGGAGCTCTAGCCGGGTTATTCAGATACCATGGGACGTCACATCCTGGACAGTCAGTTACCACACGTACTGTGGGATTTGCTCTGTTCTCACTGCTGTATTGGTAGATATTTTGCTCTGTTCATTGTTATCACTGTTATTCTTATTGTTATTGTTATTGTTTGTTGTGTTGCTGTTGCACTGTTGTATCAAACCTTTCCTTATCTCAGCCCCGGGGCTTTGTATTTCACTCCCTTTGTGGGGGAGGGGCAGCGGCCGCATGGTCTCAGACCCCGGCAGGGACTAAGCCTCCACAACTTTGGCACTCAACGTGGGGCAAGAGAAGGCTGAGATAAGGACAAAAGGAGAAGGTGTGTTAGAGCCATCTGTTAGGTGTAATTTTTCTGGTTTTATTTGTACTTGTTTAATAAGAAGCGTTTGTAATGCTGGCCAACTTGCTTGCATGGTGGGGCTGGATCAATCCTTATATCCATTGTGCATTCCCAGTGCTGATGTTTGCTTTTGGTGGAAAATGTGTCAAGGGTCTTGTTTTGCTGTACTGGCTGCAGACTGCTTATAATATGCTTGTATCACTGCTTGTGGGGGTGAACCGGTACCTGTTTGCTGCCTGGGCTTTTGTTAAGGGTCTCACCCCCTCTATGGGTGAGCCAGGGGAAGAGATTCTCTTGGTTTTTGAGAGTTTCAGCTATCCCTGGAGCACCCAGGCCAGTGTGCTTGTGGCGCTGTGCTTTCTGAATGTCTGCCAGATCTTGTTTTGGGCCATGCGGTACTTCTCCAACAATAACACCACCTGGAAACCTGCCCCGAGGGCAGATAGTTATAAATGGCAAGGTGTGTGGGAAAAGATGGGCAAGTGCCTGAGTCAGTGGTCACCCCCAATGCTTTGGGATTTCACTTCTGAACAAATGGAGAGTCCTGATAAACTGGTGGAATATTTGGAAAAGGTGTGCTGCCAATCTGACAAACCCCGGGAGACACAAGTCGTTGCGATGTGCTGGGGGCTTGCCCATGCCTACCGTGTCATCTTTAACACTATTCACTGCCCTCAAGGGGAAGAAGGGGCTGCAGGATCTGAAAGTGAACCTGCTGGCACAGCAGCTGGGCCAGAGGGACAGGCAGTGCCAGTACCAGTTGCACCTACCAGCACAGCAACTGAGCCAGAGGCACAAGCGGTGCCAATATCAGTCACCCCAGTACGGAAAACGAAATATACCAAAAAATCCCCTCACAGTGTACAGGATGATAATGAACCAGGCATATCACGAGAGCAGGAGGAAGAGCTGGAGGTAACCATCCAATCTCTATCCCTGAGTGAATTGCGAGATATGCGGAAGGATTTTAGCCGCATTCCAGGCGAGCAAATTTGCACCTGGCTACTCCGATGCTGGGATAGTGGAGCTGCTGGTTTTGAATTGGAGGGGAGAGAGGCCAAGCAGGTGGGACCTTTAGCTAAGCAGGCTGGTATTGACAAGGCAATAGGGAAACAGACTCAAACCTCAGCCTTTGGAGGCGACTCCTACTCGGTGTGAGGGAGAGGTACCGCTACAAGGATGATGTTCTATGTCGGTTAGGCAAGTGGACCGACATGGAGAAAGGCATTCAGAACCTCAGGGAGATGGCTGTGTTTGACATGGTCTATGGTGATCTGAATGATGAGCAGTCACCAATGGATCCAGATCAGGCCCCTTGCACACAGCTGATGTGGCGGAAGTTCCTGCAAAGTGGACCAGAGGCACATTCCAAAGCATTAGCAGTAGTGTCCTGGTGGCGAGACACCCAGACTCAGACAGTGGATGAAGTGATTATCCAGCTCCGGCAATATGAGGGAAGTCTCCCTTCCTCCCACCATGCTTTGGTTTCAGCTGTAGAGGAACTGTCTCAGAGGCTCCAGAAAGTGGAACAGGACATGTCATACGTTCCACCTGCACGGGCCGATGTCTCAGCTATTAGAAGCAGGTGTTTCCCCACCCAAGAGAAGGGCAGTGGAAGGCACACACCACGGGGCATCCTGTGGTTCTTCCTCCGCGACCATGGGGAAAACATGAGAAGGTGGCATGGACAGCCCACTCCCGCCCTAGCTGCACAAGTACAGCAACTGAAAGGAAAGACCACCGTGAAAGGGGAGTCTTCCAAGAGAGATGCAGCTCCAGTGTCTAGTCGGAAATCCCCCAGACAGAATAGAATGGCCAACAGTATGCTTGACCCTCTTGAGGGGACCAGGAAGTTATTCTTGCAGGAGTCACTCTTAGATCAAGTCAGTGATGGTGAGCAGGATTAGAGGGGCCCTGCCTCCAACCAGGTGGAGGAAAGGGATAATCAGATTTACTGGAAGGTGTGGATCCGATGGTCTGGCACATCAGACCCACAAGAATATAAGGCCTTGGTAGACACTGGCACACAGTGCACCCTGATGCCATCAAGCCACAGTGGGGTCGAATCCATCTGCATCTCCGGAGTGACAGGGGGATCCCAACAGCTGACCCTACTAGAAGCTGAAGTAAGCTTAACTGGGAAGGACTGGCATAAGCACCCCATTGTGACTGGCCCAGATGCCCCGTGCATCCTAGGTATAGACTATCTCAGGAGAGGGTACTTTAAAGACCCAAAAGCGTACCGGTGGGCCTTTGGTATAGCTGCCTTGGAGGAGATTGAGCAATTGTCCACCTTACCTGGCCTCTCAGAGGACCCCTCGGTGGTGGGGTTGCTTAAGGTTGAAGAGCAGTGAGTGCCAATTGCCACCAAGACGGTACACCGGCAGCAGTACCGCACTAACCGAGATTCCCTGCTCCCCATCCATCAGCTGATCCGTCGACTAGAAAGCCAGAAGGTGATCAGCAAGACTCACTCACCTTTCAACAGCCCTATATGGCCAGTGAGAAAACCTAATGGCGAATGGAGACTGACCGTGGACTACCGTGGCCTGAATGAAGTTACGCCAGTGATGAGTGCTGCAGTGCCGGACATGCTAGAGCTCCAGTATGAGCTGGAGTGGAAGGCAGCCAAGTGGTACGCCACGATTGACATCGCTAACGCGTTCTTCTCCATCCCAATAGCACCAGAGTGCAGGCCACAGTTTGCATTCACTTGGAGGGGTATCCAGTACACCTGGAATTGATTGCCCCAGGGGTGGAAACACAGCTCCACCATTTGCCATAGACTGGTCCATACTGCACTGGAGAAAGGTGGGGCTCCAGAACACCTGCAGTTCATTGACGATATCATTGTATGGGGGGACACAGCTGAGGAAGTCTTTGAGAAAGGAAAGAAGATAATTAAAATCCTTCTGATGGCTGGTTTTGCCATCAAGCGACAGAAAGTTAAGGGGCCTGGAAGGGAGGTTCAGTTCCTAGGAATAAAATGGCAAGATGGGCATCGCCACATCCCAATGGAGGTGATAAACAAGATAACAGCCATGGCCCCACCAACCACCAAAAAGGAGACTCAATCTTTCCTGGGCGCTGTGGGGTTCTGTAGGATGTACATCCCAAACTACAGCCTGATTGTGAGCCCTCTCTACCACGTAACCCGCAAGATGAGCGATTTTAAATGGGCCCCAGAGCAACAACAAGCCTTTGAACAAATTAAGCAGGAGATTACCCAGGCAGTGGCCCTCGGGCCAGTCCGGACAGGGCAGGAAATTAAGAAGGTGCTCTACACCGCAGCCAGGGAGAATGGCCCTTCCTGGAGCCTTTGGCAGAGAGCAGATGGGGAATCCCGAGGCCGACCTCTAGGCTTTTGGAGCCAGGGATACAAAGGCTCTGAAGCTAACTATACCCTGACTGAGAAGGAGATACTGGCAGCGTACGAAGGAATTCGAGCTGTCTCAGAAGTGGTCGGCACTGAGACCCAGCTCCTCCTGGCACCCCGGCTGCCGGTGCTGTGATGGATGTTCAGAGGAAAGGCTCCCTCCACACATCATGCAACAGATGCCACGTGGAGTAAATGGGTTGCGTTGATAACACAACGGGCTCAAATAGGGAACCTCGACCCCCCAGGATTAGTAGAAATGATCATAAACTGGCCAGAGAACAAAGATGCTGGGATGTTACCAGAAAAAGAGGTGAAACGTGCTGAGGAGGCTCCACCATATAACGAGCTGCCAGAGGAAGAGAAACAGTGTGCCTTGTTCACTGATGGGTCTTGTCACATTGTGGGAAAGCATCGACAATGGAAGGCTGCCGTGTGGTATCCCACATGAGAAACCACTGAAGCTGTTGAGGGACAAGGTGAATCGAGCCAGTTCGCAGAGGTGGGAGCCATCCAATTGGCTTTGGAGATTGCTGAGCGAGAAAACTGGCCGAGGCTCTATCTCTATACTGACTCGTGGGTGATGGCAAGTGCCCTGTGGATGTGGTTGCAGCAATGGAAACAGAACAACTGGCAACGCAAGGGCAGACCTGTCTGGGCCGCTGAACTATGGCAGGATATTGCAGCCCGGGTGGAGAACCTCGTTGTGAAGGTGCGCCATGTGGACGCCCATATACCCTAGAGACGGGCCACTGATGAACATCAACACAACCAGCAGGCAGACCAGGCTGCTAAGATCGAAGTGGCTCAGGTGGACTTGGACTGGCAGCGTAAAGGTGAACTGTTCATAGCCCGGTGGGCCCATGAGACCTCAGGCCACCAAGGCAGAGATGCAACATACAGGTGGGCTCGAGATCGAGGGGTGGACCTCACCATTGACACCATCGCAGAGATCATCCACGGATGTGAGACGTGTGCTGCAATCAAACAAGCCAAATGGGTGAAGCCCCAGCGGAATGGAGATCGATGGATGAAATATAAATATGGAGAGGCCTGGCAGATCAACTACATCACACTGCCACAGACCCGCCAAGGCAAGCGCCATGTGCTCACAATGGTGGAAGCAATCACTGGATGGCTCGAAACTTATCCAGTGTCCCACACCACCACCCGGAACACCATCCTGGGCCTTGAAGACCGAGTCCCATGGTGACATGACACCCCAGAGAGGATTGAGTCGGACAATGGGACTTCCGAAATAACCTGGGCAGAAGAACACGACATCGAGTGGGTCTACCACATCCCCTATCACGCACCAGCCTCTGGGAAGATCGAGCGCTACAATGGACTGTTAAAAACTACATTGAAACCTTCAAACACTGGGACACACATCTGACAAAGGCCACTTGGTTAGTCAACACAAGAGGATCTGCCAATCAAGCTGGCCCGGCTCAGTCAAAACTTCCACGTGCTGTAGACAGGGATAAAGTGGTGCGCATGAGGGTGGTGCTGGGAAAAATGGTCTGGGTTAGTCCTGCGCCGGGCAAAGGCAAACCCATCCATGGGATTGTTTTTGCTCAAGGACCTGGGTGCACCTGGTGGGTGATGCAGAGGGATGGAGAGGTCCGATGCGTACCACAAGGGGACTTGATTGTGGGTGAAAACACACCGTGAGTTATACTGTGCTTTTGTAAATTTTTCTTTGTTAATGCTAATTGCTAAATGGCAGCTGGATGTGAGCATATGGTATAGAATAAAGGGGTGGATTATGTCCTAGTTTAGCCAGGATAGGGTTAAGTTTCCCCAGCAGTAGGGGGGGAGCTCTAGCCGGGTTATTCAGATACCATGCCTACGTCACATCCTGGTGCCGAAGCGGGACAGTCGGTTACCACGCATACTGTGGGATTTGCTCTGTTCTCACTGCTGTATTGGTAGATATTTTGCTCTGTTCATTGTTATCACTGTTATTGTTATTGTTGTTGTTTGTTGCGTTGCTGTTGCACTGTTGTATTAAACCTTTCCTTATCTCAGTCTCGGGGCTTTGTATTTCACTCCCTTTGTGGGGGAGGGGCAGCGTCTGCGTGGTCTCAGACCCCAGCAGGGACTAAACCACCACACCAAAAGAAAAAGCATTTGTAGAAAAGCTAAAAAATTAAAATTAAAATTAATACTAGAAAAAAAAATAAAGTTATCATTTTAGAAAAAGAAATCTGGTGAAATAATAGCATAAATATATGAATCTGAAAACCCCACTTCTTTTACAGAGGAAAGTCCAGCATAATTAGCAGAACAGGGAACAACTGGTTATGGTTCAAACTTCATACCTTCAGTACATAAGATTCTTAAAAAAAGATGTTAGAAAGCTGATATGATTAAAACCAGTAGACTTAATTCACACCCAAAATACTTCACATTCAGTTTAAGGTTTGAAGTGATTATACCAATTCTGATTGAAACGCATCAATCCTCCAGTTATTATTGTTTTAATAAATATTCCAACAAGTATTAGAAAATAAAACTAAGATCACAAGGCCAAAATGATAGTTAATAACTTGAGATATAACTTTTACTAGCACATCTTCAGTGAGCTTTAAGATTTCATGCTCACTTTTAGATTAGAACACTAACTTCATAATCTTTAATTATGTTTTTACATCTGAAAGCACAAGAAAAACCTAAGGACCCTAGTCTGGATTTAGTAAGTAATTTTAATTTTCTTTATACTAAAAATTGCAATCACTGTAATTTTCTGTAACCTGCTGATTCATTGCACACAAATGAAAACACCAGTTTTATATCAACTGTACTTTTGATTTTCAGGAAATGTTACGCGGGGAGATTTGTGAACTAGAAAAAAAAAATACATGTGTATCATTCAAAGTAGACAGTAATTACTCTATAAATCTAAGTAATAATTTATAAATGTTAATGTATTACACTTCAGTGTTATTTCCCACTTTTTTTTTCTTTAAATACTTCACAAAATTTCATTATTATTTCAGTAGATATTAGTATTCTGCTTATTTACAGAAGTCTTCCTGAAGTATACAATTCCATATCCATAAAGATCCATATCCATTCTTGTCCAAACATACTTTTGTACATACTTAAAGCCTCCCAGGAATAAATTACCATACCTACTGATGAATATTTTGTTGAATATGTACTTTTTTGACAATATATGTATATATGCTTGTGAATCCTTTAATTAAAACTTAGGTTATAAATGTATGAAAGTGTTAGGTTTAAAAACTGCTGATCATCCAGGTCTTCTTATGGATTTCATTAAGAATTATTTACTTCATCATTTTTCTAAAAGGAACAAGATGGAAAAAAAAAAAAAGAAATTAGAAAAGTCTGTTCATTTTAAAAAGGGACTAATAGGAGTTACATAGGTTTTAAAATTGATGAGGTCAGGATAACTTCTGGAAATGAATGCCACATCTATTTTTACACCTTAAAATTTAATACATTTTTCCAGCTCTATTCTTTTACTCTTAGAATCACTAACTCACATTGAAATCCATAAAATTTGTTTTATTTATGCTGATTAACCTTTCTATATTTCATTTTGAAGTTATGTATTTCCTCTTTCTTACATATGTGTCTCACTGACAATCCCCGTAAGTGGATATCTATGGAGGTATTTTTCTACTTGGGAAGAACCTTTCTTCTTACGTGTTCACAGAATGACTTGAGTCAATTCATTCTTGAGGGAGAAAGAATGACTGAGCAATAGATTTGTCCTTTAAAAAGAGATGCAAAGGCTGATGAAATCTCTATTGAAATTTACTTGACATTACCAGTCATTTCTGAATAATCAAATTTTGAACAACATAGGTCAGTGATTTTACTTCAAATGTTCAAAATGCTTTAAAACTTTGTCTGCCACAAGTATTTTCCTCAAATATAAAACACCATAAATTATTTAACATAAAAAAAGATCAACAGAATAGCATAATAATGACTTGCTGTTGCCCTACCAGGTGTTTAGAAGGTACTTCAAGTAAATACATATATATGTAAAGCTTCTCTTAACCTTGTAGCAGAAGTACAGCAGGGTCCTTTAAACAAACATTTGTACAAACTTCTATTTCCTATAACTTGCAGTTAAACTTCAGATGACATGAAAATTAAGAAAAATCTCAATTTTTAGAAAAATGGCTTTCAGCTTACTATGTGTTATGTTGGAGGAAAAGAGGCAGCCTGTTTGTATTAATAGTAACAACCAGAATATTTAGAAAATGTAGGCTGCCTCTGTCAGAATTCTCTCCAGGTATTTGATCAGGTATTACCACTCTTTTGAATTATTTGGCTTGTAAGTTAAAGGCACTGCTACTTTGAAAGAAAAAAAGCTCTTTAAACATATGAAATATAGGTCAAGAAATGGATTAAAACTCAAAGATTCTCAGACCAATGAGACTTAGAAGGCACCAACCCAGAAATCATCCTCTATTCAGTCAAAGCATTTTTGTTTAGGAAGTTAATCTTATACTTCAAGTCACAGAAGAATTTAGTACAGAATTAAATGAAGAGAGGTCTAAGTCTGTTGCACTGGAAAATAAAGAGACTGGGACACAAGAACAAAAGAGCAGGTGGTTCCAAAAGGACAGAGAAAATGATCAAATCAGGAACCAAACTCTGAGAAAAAGAATATGCAGATTATTGTGAAGAATGGGGAATGTGCACATATAGACGAAACACATAGGCAGGAAGAGGGATTTACAACAACCCAGAAAAATAAGTGACTGGGTACTTTATCAACCAAAATCAGCATGCCTGTCACCAGACGAGAGTCAGAGAACCAAGTAGCTGTCTTCAAGGGTCAACCACACATTGCTTAAATTCAGCATGGAAGAACACAAACAATGACTTTAGATCAATTAATGCTCTGGGAATGTCTCCTTTGGATAGATCTAAGTTCTCATGTGGAAAACCAAATGCTAGAGTTTTTGAGCTGGTTAGGAAATTCTTAATGTAGAGTTAAGTCTTGCCTTCATGAACTTAATAAAGATATCACTGAACTTCTCACAGGTTGGAGTTCACTCTTTCCAGGTTCCCAGAATTGAAAGGCTAGTGCAATAAGCTCCTTAGTTTCTCTAAAATGTTATTTCACTGCTGGAGAATAATCTTGTGGGCAGATTGAATACTGTGATACTATATGCTCTTCACCAAATGTTAACAGTTTAGCTATAACTTTAGGTAAAACTTTTATTGCTGCCACGACAAAATTGCAATACCTACTTGAAGATACAGTCATTTGGTTAATGCTTCAGAGCAACCGTGCCATATTCCTATTACACCTGCCACAGCATTGCTTAATTTTGGGGTCTAGGGGTGTGTATCTAGTTACTGTCAGTTTTTCCACATCTCATTTCACCCACTGCTGATGTATCTAAGGGAGTTTTCCCATAATAGGTGACTTAGTGTGTACCTCATTACCACCTATTGCAAAACACAGCAGGTTTTGTAGAATTGCTTCCTGTCTATAATTCACAGACACACAACACTCTCCCTGATGGTTCTTAAATGTAGAACAAATAAAGCTTGGAGGGCATAAAAATAGAAATAAAATTATTAGCAACTGCTCAGTTGAATTCTGTTCTCAGTTACATGGATATATTGTAAAATTACAGGTATATGGTAGATGGTCATACTGACTCCTTGGATACTATTCTGATTTTGGTTATATGATACTTATTATTGGTTGTATTTTTCATAAACAAACTATACATTCAGAATCCTATCTTTCACACTGAAGCTTCAACAAACAGTAGCATTTTGGGATAATGTAATGTACTACAATTTTTATATCAGATTATGCAACCTTAAAAACAGGACAGAGAGGATTTCACTGAAACCTTTATGGGAATTACTGGAATACATTCCACCACTATTTTCCTTGTGAACTTTCTAAAGTATTAAAAAGAGAAGAGAGAAAAATTAATTTTGCAGAATTCTAAGGTCCCAGGGTAGAGTGTAACTATTCCAGCACATGATTCTTCTTTGAAATAAGAAAAAAGTAACAGAACTCAACAGATTTATTTTTTTAAAAAAAAGAAGATATTTTAAAGCTATAATGAAGAAAATATTACCTTAATATGTATAATTTCCTACTTGCCACATGGTTTGTTTATTATTTTTGTTAAGAAATATATGCCAAAGAAAGAGTTTCATAAAAAGTAAGGAATACACTAAATAATCAGTAAAATGAATAGGAAGGGGAAAATATGAATGTTTAATTGTTTATAAAGAGGAAACAACCAAGACAGACATATGATTCCAAGTGCTTGGCCATACTTGAATTAAATTTTTAACATGTTCTGCCCTGAATTATCCACAGGGATAGGCATTCCTCAGGGTGGTTAGACATTGTTCAGCTACAGCTATTGTTTGAGCTTTGCCTGGGAAATTTTGTTTTCAGAAAAGAGTTAGACACAGAAATCATTGCTGTGGAAAGTGCTGCCTATCTTCAGTACAGAGTAAAATGTTAGTCAAAAGCATAAAAAAGCAGTAATACAAGCTATGATTGTGCTAAATGGTCTCTCACTGCTACAACCTAATATAAAACATCTGCAGTATGTGTACAGCTGAGGAATAAAAATCTTTTTCAGTATGTTTCCTCACACATTATAAAGAAATATATTACTATTACCCATTGAGAGAAAAAGACCAACACAATCCGTAATGATATAATTTCACCTCAGCAAAGGAGATATTTAGATATTTTGTCTTTCAATTCTTAAATTTAAAGAGCCACAATCATCATTTATGAGAATGATTTCTTTGTCACATTTTATCCCTTGATATTTTATAAAAACCACCTTCAGTAAATCCACAGTTCTACCCCGCAAATTACAGAGCAAACTATCCAAACCATTTACTTTGAATCAGGTATTAATAACCTAGACTTCAATCCCCCATAATTTTCCTTGTATGCTTAAATTTATAGATGAAAATAGATCAGCTGAATATGTAGTACATAAAGGTGAGAGTCTGTGGAAGTTTTAAACACTGCCATAGTTAACTATATAAACTATTGGAATAGAACAATATAAAAGATAAAAAGTATATCTTCATTTTTCTTCAGTTTTGTAGGAATTTGGTTATTAACCTAGTTCTCCCCAATAAATCTGATTAGCTGTTTCAGCTAAAAAAAATTTAAGTATTTATATTTTTCTCTACTAAGTCATTTTGGAATTTGGATTTGTTAGCATGAACCAAATATTTTACAGAAGAGTCCATGGAAGTTAAAAAATTATGTGGGAAACATGCAGCTTATGCCTTTTCCTGTTCATCCTCCCCAAAGCAGTTATAAATGTTGTGATCAAGCTCTACTTTTCTGTGCAAATGGAATATTCATCCTCACCCCTCTGCAGAATCACCTATTTCTTCTGATTTGCAGTACCACCCCACACAAGACACCCACAGCTTGCCAGCCCCAAAAGTAAGCAAGCAGTTATGTCTTCTGCATAGTAGAACATGCACAAATCCACGCTTGCATGGTTTTGCAATAATTTGCAAGAATGACAAGTGACAAAGCAAACACATGCCTACTTATGTGAAAGATTCTTTGAATTTTTTGTTCCAGAAATTATTTGCAAATTATAAAGAATATAATTACATGATTTAAACTTTATATATAAGAAAAGCTCTTCCAGGATACTGGAAGCACTTCCAAATTGTTCACAGAATCACCTAGGTTGGAAAGGACCTTGAAGATCATCTAGTCCAACCGTTAACCTAACACTGACAGTTCCCAACTATCTGACAGTTCAGATAGCTCTGAGGCATAAGTCAAAGGCAATAATAAATGCAAGATCTAGAGGGAGAGATTTGTACTGAACCTAAGAACTGGAATCTGCATCCATTTCCCTCATTAAATACTTAATAAGTAACAGTAGAATGTGTAAAAACTGTCATTGTTTTGTTATCTTCTCTGCTGGACTAGCAAAATTAGGCTACATAGACTCTTATTATTACTTCTTTAGTAGTAGTAGTAGTAGCATATTTTATTATTTATTATTATTACTCTTAATATAAAAAATGGTGGTTTATAGTATTTACAGCTACTAGGAACTGGGGTTTCACAAATTAACACAGCTTATGCTCTGTACTTATATTTCATAACAGACATGACTTGAAGCCAGTATAAAATAAAAATTATAGGTTTACAGTAAATTATTGTTACTAGCTTTGACAGTGATTCTTCAGAAGAAATAATCATCATAGAATCATAAAATGGTTTGGGTTGGAAAGGACCTTAAAGATCATCTAGTTCCAACCCCTCTGCCATGGGCAGGGACACCTTCCACTAGATCAGGTAGCAAAAAGCCCCATTCAACCTGGCTTTGAGCCCTTCCAATGCTAGGGCATCCACAGCTTCTCTGGGCAACCTATTGCAGTGTGTCACTATCTTCATAGTGAAGAATTTCTTCTTTATATCAAATCTAATTCTATGGCATCTTACAACCTATTTAGATGTATAGGTACAACTACAATAATAGCTATGGCACCTAAAGTCATTACACCTTTAGGTAATGTCTTCTCTTTCAGCATTTATATTTTGAACTGTCTCAAGAAAATAATATCTTTAAATAGCAGAAGAAGAAATACTTCCTAAAAAGTCTTTTTGAAAAGTTAAACAAAGTTTATACTAAAAAAAATTTAGAGCATTTTGTTGGAAATTCAATCCATTTACTGTTAAAATATTATTAAAAACTGTTGATCTTTCACAGAGAATTTTATGACAATTTAAAACATTCTAATTCATACAATAACCACCAGTATTAAGCAAAAGTTAAACACAATTATTGCCATAACCGTATAAACAGACACAGCTGAGATTATGCATATTCTTAATAAACTACTATAACACTAAATCAGCACTACCAACTGAAAACATTTTGATTTTAACTCAACTGAAGTCTAAGGTTATATAAGTTTACTGAACTACTATCTATACATCAAGTCAAGAAACACCAAAAATAATCCTTAAATTACATGATTAAACACACCAAAAAAAAAAAAAAAAAAAAAAAAAAAAGGCTGTCAAAGCAGGTTGTGAACAAATTGATCTGAAAAAAGTATTTCTAAATTACAAATGTGTCTACATAACTTTAGGATCAGTCACTGACAAATAGCAAGAAGCTTAAAAATTAAACTTCTTAATGAATAATTTAAGGTAACTCTTACCTTCTAAATTTTGCTGACAATTACACCACTCTGTAACTTTTATTTTGTTCTATATTCTTATGTTCTTATGTGTTCTTTGTTCTGTAACATCATAAAACCTTCATTAGGAAATAAGCCACAAATTGTTCTTACTTTGCAGCTTTTAATATACCTTGATATTCATGACATGTTTTTCTAGCAACTGTGTGAGAATGTAAATTTTAAGACTCCTTCAAAATAAGTTCTATCTCTTTCCCAACTGTTCATTGCATGCTCAACAATTCCCTACCAATTTAAGCAGACTGCAAACCCAGAGCCCATTATCATCAGATACTATTTAAAAACCTTATTTAGAAATATTTGAATATATATATTGACAGGTAGAGCACCACAATGTGCGGCACAAGATGATCATCATTATCATTATTCTAAATCCATCTATTATCTGATCTCTCTTTGGCTATTAATTATTAAAACAATTATTAGATCTGCTGGGAATTTTCCAAGCAAATCACTTTGTCAGAAAATGCTGATTAATTGAAACCAAAAACTTTTCCAGGAAAGTAGAATTTTTCACCACACTGACAATGGGAAAGAAATCTTGATTGTCAAGCAGCTGTCCTGCAGACCAAACGTTTGCTCCCCTGGCATAAGTGTTTGTAGTTCAAGTACTGAAAGTCTAACAGTGAAAAGCTTGAAGAAAAAATACACATATGTAAAATGGGTAAATATACAAAATTCTACTACCGTGAGACATAAATATTTAGATTTCTTCTTTTTTGTCTTGTTTGAACTTAGTAGAGACCTTGGAACAGTTTATATTTCATCACATATTAGGCAGAATCAGTAAACAGGATTAGCAATCAGAGGGCAAAACAAGCTAAACAGAAAATATCAGCTAAGTAGTAGTGGTAATACATAAAGAGTCAAAAGCTACAGTCTTTTAATTGTCTTGAACTTCAGCAAGAGCTTGTATGAGAAGAGATTTCTAAAAGCCCAATAATACAAATATAGAAAGAGTATTTTATGAAAAGAAACATGGATCAATAGGGAAGTCTTTTGGTACTTGCAATATTAGTTCTACAGACCACAGTCAAGTTCTGTTAAACCTTTGCCTTGAAAGACGGCCCATAGCCTCAGCTCTCTTGAAACTGAAATGCTTTTGTCTGTACACAAGCAAGGCAGGAAGGAAGTGTGCCTTATGCCAGCAGTTTCAAGTACCTGATGGTTAAACAGCTCCTTGTTTTTCCATTCTCTTCCATCTTCATAAACACAGGAAGATGTACAATTAATCTCCCCAATTGATTAACTAACCAATTATTTCCACAGAGTACAACACCACCAAAATACCACATGCCACTTGATAGCCACGGACTAGGAAATGTCAAACAAATGAAGGACAAAGTGTTATTCATCTGCTCTGAATTTAGGCAGTCATCTTCTTTCTTCTGAAGTCTTCCACTCAAATATGTTCATTAATATTTTTTAAACCCTTCAGCTGTGCAAATGTTGAATGAGAGAAGTTGGAAATGGTCTAGTATTACACAGAAAGAGATAAATGTTTTCTACTTATCTCAAATTAAGAACATAATGACTTTTGCACAGCATGGAGGGGGTTAACATTTATTGTTTGATATTTTGCCTTGTGATACAGGATTATCAGGGCCTTACTTTGTCTGAGAGCTGAGGACAATGCAGACAGTGGCTGAGTATAGGGAGCTACAACACTCAAGGCAATGCAAATGAAAACTGCGTATGATGAGCCTTAGCATAGGGCATGAGTCACCACCTGATAGAAAAACAGTACCTGAAACTGCTGAAAGGGTACCCCACTGTGTGGATTGATGGATTGACAGCCTGTGCTGAAAGTTGTCTATAAAAACCCTCAGCAGTAAGTAGGGGGGACAGGGACAACACACATGACAGGGAAGAAGGAGTACACCTGGACATCAGCACTACATAAAAGCAGAGTGCCCAAGGAGGAACCGCTGAGCCTTGGAAAAAAGCTACTGTCTGTGAGCCTGACACTGAAGCTGGCTGGAGGGAGATAATACACCATTCAGTGCAATAAAAATAATGGATATTTATACAAAAATGAAAATAACTAGTTCTGATCATGCAGGGTATTCTGATTAGTTGGCTGGTTTTAAAGAATTTGTAGAAATATATTTTCAATATAACCTTACACTAATTGCAAGGTTATTTTTTCCATCAGAGTCATGCAGTTAGCTTCATTGTTTACCAGAAGAATTATTATAGTTTTGCTCATGCTATTGACTTATAAAACAGCAGTAATAAAAATTATTTTCTTGTTGCTTTTTGGGGGGGAAATTGGAAAAAAAGCAATAAAATTTATCATTTGCAATTTATGTTTAAAACTTGTAATACAGTCTTATAAATTTAAATACATTATTCTCAATTCTTTATATTCTCTGTGTACTTGGAAATAAGAGTTTCATGGCCTTCATTTCCTGTTGCTTCCCTTTATGATTTTCAATTACATGTTTAGAAATACAGTAAAGAGTACATTAACTAACAGCAGTTGCATCTCAGGTTAATCTGTAACAAAAACTGTGGTCTATTCTTGAAGCAACACAGAAGCATGTAAGCCATTCAAAAAGATTAAGGGGTAGTTCTGAATTCTATTTTACTTCACCTTATATTTTCAGAATTTAAAAACAAAACAATATGGCAGTAAAATATAGGCAAATTTATATCTAGTACAACACTTGTTCTTTCTTTTTATCTGAAAGCTTCTCCCTTGAAACTCGAAGACCAACACCAAATCTCCAGGTGCCTCACAGCAACCCATCTGAAATAAATTCTTGCTTTTCCTCTCCCTTTCATCTTTATAGGCACAGCAACATTCTTCTCTCAGTCCCTTTGCAGTCAGCAGTAATTAGTGACTGAGCAAAACAAAACATTTTGTGTATAAAATAAAGCATAAAAATAAAAATGAACAAATAAGTCTTAAAACTTCTAAAATCAGTAACGGTCATTAAAAAATGTATTGAGCCAAATTATGCAGTTCTAACTCCTTTTTTACTCAGAAAGAATTCTCACTAATTTTTCAGTAGATATTTTATCAGAGAGGGAAAAAAAAAAATGTTTTCCCTTACCTTACAAAAAAACCAAACCATGGAACACCCAACAGACAAAAAAATCCCACCCCTAACACACAGATGCTTACCTGTTTGCTTTAATATAGGGTTTTTCTAAGTCTTGAGAAACTTAGATGAGGGTGAACATTTGTAAGTCAGTTATGGAATTTAGCCACTCATACAGCAGGATTGAAGGCAAAAATTATAAGTTGTTACACCTCACAATGTTCATAACTTCTCTTCCCCTCCTCCATATACCCAGCCAGGACACCAAGGTATTTCAAAAATTCAGTGTACATTTGAATCTTGCTGAGTGTAATTATATTTCTTTAGAGAACAGTTGAGATTCTGCCTTTCCCTCCTTAACCCTCCTACCTTATACAGCTGAGGAAAAAAAAAAAAAAAAGAGCAGGAATAATCTAGCTTCAAAATACGAACATATGATGCCTTTTATGGGAAGAATAGGAAAAGAAAGGTTTTATTATAAAATTGAAACTATGGTCACACTTCAAAGCCCTGATAGTAAATCTTACTGTTAGTATAACAGTGGTAGGCCACATGCTGCTTCAGTCTGCTGCGATTCTAGTCCTCAGAAGTGGTTGGTGATTACACAGGGTGTAGGCACAAACTGGTTAATGCTTGCAGAGCTGAAGAGTTAGCATCATGGCCTGAGAGAAGCAGATCAAGCTAGAGATGCTGTGACATTAACAGTTACAGCACTGCAAGGTTGGTTTGCAATTAGTGGATGAAGAGTACGATCCTGAAAAAGTAAAGCTATGATTTAAAAAATTAAGAATTTTATTTGTTTTTAATCAAATCCCTGCCCAAAACTGTTGGGGGAAATGCCTTGTAGGAAGGAATTCTGTCTCACTCTTTCTCCCCTTCTGTTTTCTTGAAACATAGCAATTTCAGAAGTGCTCAGGGGGAGGGAGGGGAGGAGGAGATTAAAGCAATTCACTAGCAGCAACCAGCTTTCAGAAAATTTGCATAAATATTGTTTATCTTATCCCAAAATGAAAGTCACAAAGTGAACATAACATTCTCCTCAGAGCCATCCACTACTTTCACACAAATAAGGTAATTTCTTTTCACCAAAAGCATATGATGCTTTCCTTCCTACTTAGTTATATGCCTGCCCATTTTATCCTTCACTGTAACTCATTGATCTCACCCATAAAGTCTTTAACCTGATAGAGTGTCCAGTCACTTGGTTCTTACTGTTGCTCTGTTCCTTTAATCATTCTTCCACTTCAAGATTCAGATTGAGATTGGATCAAGGAAAACTTTAATTATGATAAGGATTTTCTCTTCTAACACTTTGTAGCTTTCAGGTCAAAGTCACAAACTTACATCAGCTGTAGTATTAAAGTCAAAGGGCAAAAATGGACCTTGAAAGGTCATCTAGCCAATGGTCTTGCCACAGGACAAGGATAGCAAAATACAAATGTCATTCATGACAGCCTATCCTCTTCTGAAAAACCTTCAGCAGCAGAGATTCAATAGCACCTACAGGCAAAGTACTGCAATGCTTAGCACATCTTTTTTATTAGCACATTTTTCCTAATGTCTAACCTAAATCTCCCTTGATGAAATTTAAGCCAATTACTTCTTGTCTTATCTACACTGGACATGGAGAACTCATTATTTCCTCACTCTTTGAAGCAGGCTTTTATAATTTTTAAGACTCTTATCAGGGCTTTCTTCAGTTGCTTCTGTTGCAAACTAAAAATCTTCAATTAATTCACTCTTTCCTTCTGTTTTCTAGATTTAGATCTCTAACCATTGTTGATCTTCTCTGGACTTTTGTCTGCAGATCAATGTGTTGCTCATCAACACTGAAGAACAATCCTTTAAGACTTCATTTCATTGGTGTCATCCAAAATATATAATCATATATATATATAAAAAATAATCATGTTATTTTATTAAAATCCCCATTTGCTGGTGGAAGTACAAAAGTATAACATATCTGAAAGAAAGTTATATGGAATACTTTTTGATACACATTGGTGATTTGGAATGGAACCTTTTCTTTCCAGTTTTAGTTTATCAAAATCATTTGACAGTTAAAAAAAAAAAAAATTGTTATTTTTCAAAGCTCTAGGAATGCCTGTGTGGTTACCTGAATAATAAGTTGACCAGCTGATTAGCTTCTCCTTGATGATACATGTTGTCTGGCCATTACCTTATTGAGAAGGTTAACATCACAATCTTTTTTGCAAAGACCTCTCACCTAACTTGTTTTTTGTACTACACAAGGTAGAGCTCTGCAGTAAACCTTATCAATTTTAAACCATTCAGTAATGGTGGTTTCCTTCACAGGTTAAAGACTAAAGATTATTGAGTACTTTTCCAGAGAGCAACGCTGAATCTAAACCGCAACTTTACAAGAGCCTTTAGTTTTATATGTAATCAAAGAAAATAGAAAATATCTGCCACAATCAAAAAGGATCAGAGAAAAGGAGAGTACTGTTCTTTCATCTGGAAAAATCTAAGGCAAAATCTGCCTCCCTGTCTGAGATCTGTCAGAGGAAGCAGCAGTGAATGGCTGCAGTGGTCCCGGACCCAGATGGACTGAGACATCCATGTGAGTGCTCTTGAGACATCTACTGACAGATGTGGTTGAAGGGTCTTTAACTAAAAAAGATTTAGCCTTTCTCCCTTATTATTCTGAAGTCCTGACCTTTCTCTTTGATAACTTAACATGCAGATGTAAGGTGCAGGAGTCAGAAGATATTAAACCAGTCTCGTAAAAGCATTTTTTTAATCTTCTGAAATTTTTTGTAAGTTAGTTTGGGTCAAAAATGTGTACCATAAAGCCATTCCTCCCTCCACAGAAATGGTAAAAAATAAAAACAAAAATAATGATTCATTAAAGTAAATACAAATTACAACATGGGCCACAAAACAAGGGAAATATATAACCCGATGCAAGAAAACTGGCTTGTTGTCTCTGCCTTCAAATAAAAAAAATACCTAACCCAGGAATGTCAAGTCTTTCTGATCCTACAAGGCAAATACCACAATCTCATATTTCTATGACCGTCAAATCGCATATTGCATATATATCACAAACTCTACAGATAAGAAATAACCATGCCTGCATAAGAGTAGTACTGCTCTATACACTACTCATGCCTCTCAGCGGAACCGCTGTGGCGCGTGAGGCTCCCTGGTGACCCACAACCACTCCACAGCCCCACCACGCCACTGGGATTTACAGTGCTTGCAAACCACACAGGTCACAGGAGCTACAGAGTGCTCATTCCTGATTATATTTCATTTCCATACCTTCCTTGCTCCTGACTAAAATTTTCCTTGGGAGCCTTCCCCCTTGCTATGTTTTAAAGCTCTGCATCTTTACTTTAGTAATAAAAATTCCCCTGAACACAGAGACTAAATTCTACCTCCCCCAAGGATAGATGCTGAAAACAAGGAAAGTTTTCTTTAACTGGCAGGATGAGGGAGGAAAACAGTCTCTGTGATTCTGATCAGTGTTGGCAGACAGAGAGGGAGAGAGGTTCAGCAGCAGCACAACAGGCAGCTTCTTTCCCTCTGCCTCAGAAAGTGTTTTTGCATCATAAGAAGGGGTAATTACAGTGTATTTTGAATCTATCTACTTGAGCTAGTATCACAACACCTTTCCTGGTGCCTGCATGAAGACAAAAAAAGAAACCACCTCCAGAGAGGACTAAGGTCCTAAAAAATAGTCAGCCACTTCATCTGCTGGGCCACAAAGGAGTTGGTTAGATTTATGTACTTCATATCTTCTGCAGAGGCGGGGGGGGGGGGGGGGGGGGGGGGGGCGGGAAGATCAAGATATCACTTGTAATAAAATAATAGTAAAAAGGCAGATGCATCATTCTCTTTGGTCATATAACTCAGTTCACTTAAGCTTTGTATGTGATTTCACTCTTGTGTAATAATGAAATATGGGGCTTACCCTATTAGCCTATTAATCATTATAATACTTAGAAAGCAGTATAAATTGAATACAGTAGAGTTAGGACTACAGTGCTGTACAGCAGGAAATATACTGCCCAGTTTCCTTGGTGATTTCTTCCATATCAACAACAGAAGCAAACACTATCATGTATTTCAGAGAGAAATTAAATTAATATTATGAAACATTACATTTCTCATACGTCATCAACAAGATGCAAAGCACACCAATACGGACAGAACTATTATTAAATTATGAAAACCTACCCAAGAGAAGAATTTGGCCCCAAAACCACCATTGCTGAGTTGATAAAACGTATTTATCAATATTTGAAAAAATTTGTCAGATTATCTAATCAGCAAATATCTGACCAAATCTAATAATTATTAAAGAATAACGTTATGTAAACGTATGAGAACACATTCTATCTCATTATCTACAGATTTATAATGTATCTTCACAAGTGTTAATTGGCTGCTGCATTAATTTTTAGAAATCAGCTACTCACACATAGATTAAAAACTAGATATTGTTAAAGAACACAGATTTTTAGCTTCAGGCAAACACTTTTCATTTTAATGGCTTTAGAAGAGACATTTGTTGCAATTCATATTACAGCCTACAAAGAAAATGTAGCTTAATGACATCATATAAAGACTGATTATCTTTTTGAAATGTTGCAAGTGCAAAGAAATTCATACAGATATATTTTAAAATATCACATATTTTATTACAAAGTACCTCTGAAAGTGATGTACTTAAAGAATTTCAAGAAATTAATAGATATTTTAGGGCTAAAACATCTTTCTAGATAAACATCAGTGAATTAGTTCATTCACAATGGATCCCTACTGAAGGAAACAGGTCTGTCTGAGAAAACCCTGTAACAGGATTTCTTCTTGAGTTGCTATGCTTGCGATTAGATGAATACAAAAGAATCATCAAAACAAAGGTGATTTTTAATTTTTTTTAAAATTATTTTTCATTCACATTCTCAGACACAGATGCAAACAGTGTTTCATAGCTGGTGGATCTTGTGAAAAATACTAAACCCAGTTTTCCAAGACTATATTTACTAAGGAATTGAGTCATTAAATGACTCAAAGTTCACTGACTGGTTCGGTAAAACCTAACCCAAGTTCCCTTTCTCTTCTTATGCAGTGACTCTGTAGACACACTGAACCACAGAGAAAAAAGAAAACTTTTAAAAGTTTAACACTATATGCTGACTGGTTAAATTTAATACCAAAGAAAGGTACAGAAAACAACTTCAAAATCCTTTCCTGATTAAGGCATTTCTTTTTTCTTTTAGCAAACATGTAGGTAATGTATGATAAAGCATATTTCAGGAAGCGGCTGCTTCAAAGAGCCCCCAAAGAAAATTACACTTTGAAAAAGAAGCAAGACCTGACTCTGAAAAAGAACCTTTTGAAAGTAGAATACATAATAATGCATATTTTTCTTACCTCATTACTTGACGTTTTGTCAACGGCAGCTTTTCAACATTCACATTGAACATGGTCACCTCACTTTAAAATATCACTAAGATTTAGCGCTTCAACTTTTAGAGAATATATTTCAAATACATTTTAAAAGTTCAATTTTAGTATCTCAGGACAGCCAAAATAAAAGGATTCACAATCCCCTTTCAAAGTTTGGGACTGTTTCACAAGCATCATTATTCAGTATCTGAAGCATTTTACACACCATTTAAATTAAATCTTTTGCTTCTCATCCACTGTAATAACACTAGAAACATCTGGATTTTATTGTCCTCTTTGTCCCAAAAGACATTCCCTAACTTCAGCTTGCAGGTAGATGAAAGTGAGATCTGTTAGTGTAGCAAAGAATTGCTTCCTGTATTAAATATGACATACAGAAAAATGAAAAACCATGCCTCTTTATTTAATCCTTAATAATGTAAAATAAAAATGCATATTATTTCTAATTTCTTGGAAGAAAAATCTCTGTTTCTCAGAGCACCTTTTTTATTTCCCTGTTATGTTAATCAATTTTAATTATACATTCTGTGGAAGTAGAAGGAAACCATATCTCTTGAACTACAGTAGAGATATTTTATACCCAAGGTGTCAACCACACAATGTTAGGGCCGATTTACAACACTGACTGTCATTTACCTCACTTGCTTCATGAACTTCTTTTCTGTGTGATCACATCTTTAATTTCCCTGTAATATGTCTCCACTTTAGCAAATTAGGGCATATATTGCAAATCAGAATAGATCCTACTTTAAATTTTACATAGTAATCAAAATATGGTGAGCTTATTAGTTATCCAGGTAATATATAACTATTAATACTTATCTAAATTCATGTTGTTTGCCATGAAATTACTGATGCAATAGCTGAATACAAGGAAAATGGAAAGGTGGTTGATCTAAACATTTGAAGATTTATTCCCTCTAAAAATTTTTTCATTCCTCTTCTTTGTGAAAGGCGGAGAGTATCATTTTAAGTGTCAACTAATTCAGAGTTGTTGACTGTAAAAAAATTAAGGAAGAAAACAACAGTTAACCACCCAAAACAAAGCAATGTCTTGTTCTATAAACATATGCAACAGTATACATATGCAACTATATACTTCAGCATGTGCTGAAATTTATTAAGTATCTTCACTCATTTGAAAGGGACAATTATTTTCTCATTAATGGGGGAATAGATCTGAGATTTAAAAAAAAAAAAAAAGTAGGAAGGGTTGAATAAAGGAGATCAAGCTTGTTACAAGCAGACTCAGAAGGATCAACATGTAGTACTAGCCAACATATCTGTAATTAAGACTGATACTATTTTCGTAGATATCATGAAGAGAAAAGGATAGTGGTATTCAACATTAGACATATCTGTATGAAGTAAAATTATATCTTATTTCTATTGCTTATATAAAATACTTACAAATGATACTATATAAATTATGGGAATAAACTTCTCTCATCATTAGAATTTTTCTTTGTTTTTAATGATAATACTTGACAAGGGGGAGAGGTAAACTACCATTTAACCTAGAAATCACCTCTGGATCATTTCAGCTTCAGCTGATATCTCAGGTAACTTTGAAGTTAATTGAGAAAGCCTGGAAACATATCTCAGCTGAATAAAGTTCAAATTCACAAGGGGAAAAAAACCCCAACCATTTTCAAAGAACATTTAATCAGAACAACAAAACTGAATCAGGTACAGGTGATAAAATTATGCAGAAAACATAAACCAATGGGGTTTGACTAAAACAATTCTGGAAGGAGACAGATTAATCAGACAGCCACACACACTTTAGGGGCAGAACTAGAGTTAAGTGGTCCCCCATGTGGTACCATTTAACAGCATGAGCCTTTCTGAAAATGTAGTTTAGGTAAAATTGTTCAGGAAGATTCAGTGGTAGTGATAACAATAATAATGCTGCCAGATAAAAGAGAAAATGAATGTTACAAAAATTATGCAACTTGTTTCTAATAGGAGTGAGAGAAAATAATATTTATAAGGTGGCATATAGTGTGAGGCCAAAGGAGAAAAGGTAGGAAGGAATGGCAAAAAGCGTTATTTCTACTGAATCCTAGATGCTTCAACTACAGATGACATCAGTTACTTTTCATGTGGATATGTAAAGTCTTAAAAGAGGAGAGAGGATTACTGACAAATCAAATAGGAAAACTTGAAAATTTGAATCTCAAAAGACAGCTGAGCACTTCAGTTACCATACTCTGCTTAAGAAGATGCAATCTCCTTTGAAAGATATTTTTAGAAAAATGTCTAAAGGAAGGTATACCTGAACTCACATCCATAGCCTCGATTTTAAAAAATGTTCTCCTTATTCAGGATCCAGAGCCCACTCCTAAATAGAAGTATAATACAGGCACATTTTGAAAAGAACAGCGAGACCTAAATTTACCACAACACTCAGAGAACGATAAAGTTAATTAAAATGTCTATTTTTTTTTGTGGAAGAAGCACGCAAAAGGTAGAAGCCATGATTGTGGTTTTGTTTTCAGCATGAGGTGGATTCCCAGAGCTCATCTGCAGCTTCTGCATTTAAAAGAAAATTACGTCACTCAGAAATACTCTTACAGAATATTTTATTAACACTGCAAGATTTTGCTCTGTGGACTCAGTTGCAGATGAATATTCTAGACTCCAGATTCAAAGCTGGAGCGTTTGTATAAAAAGCTGTTTTATAGCACAGTGGCTTTTTCCATAATGCCATCATCTTCCCAACTAGTTTTCCCTCATTCACATTCCTGAGTGATCCTTAAGGAGCAGTCTTAGAGATAAATAATCTCATATGCTAACTAACAATTACTGATGAGCAGGAGAGGAAGGGTAGCCTTTTCTTTACACCAGGTCCAAGCTGTCAAGTTGGCTGACATCAGAACTCCACTTATTGTTTACTTTCTGTTCACCACCCGTAAGCTCTCCTCTACATCAGATACATCAGTCTTGGACCACCTGGAAAGACTGACATAAGTGTGGTTGCATGTTGTCTACTCTGTGTTTAACTATGTAACTAAACCTGTATAACATCATGATTCTGGGATATCACGTTTGAAATCAGTTCCAAAAGATATCCTTAGTCTACCTGCAGATTCTCAGGATTTTCTCCCCCTCTTTCAGCCTCCAATTGTTCTTAAAATAATGGTTTCAGGGAAAGTAAGTCAATTTTGCAAGTCTGGAGTAACAAGATGACACAATGCCACATGTGGTAGATTGACCTTGGCTGGCTGCCAGGACCCTACCAAAATGCTTCCTCACTTCACCTCTTCAACTACAGGACACTGGGAGAAAATAAGATGAAAAAGCTTATGTATTGAGGAAAAGACAGGGAAATCGCTTATGGGCAATACAGACTCCACTTGGGGAAATTGATTTATCAACAATTAAAGATAGAGTAGGATGGTGAGAAACAAAGACAAAAGCTAAAACACCTTCCTCTCAACTCCAGGCTCAACTGTGCTCCTTTGTTCCCAACTCTTCTGCCCCTCCTACTCTGAGTGAGGAAGGGGAATGGGGAATGGAGAATGTGCTCAGTCCGTAACAGCTCCTCTCTGCTACTCCTTCCTCCTCACACTTTTCCCCTGCTCCAGCAAGGGGATCCTTCCTGAGGGATACAGTCCTTCAGGAACAGACTGCTCAGCGTGAATCCCCCCTGGGCCGCAGTTCCTGCCAGAAACCCTGCTACAATTTACACACACTTCACCTTCATCCCTTCACCACAGTTACAACAGAAATTCCCCACAATTATTTCACTCTCTAGCAAAGTTCAGTCCATGTTTTGCCTGTTAACTGTCTCAGTTGCTATCATCTTGAATACCTCAAAAGCCCCATGTTGGGCACCAACCAAATGACTATGGTAGGTTGACCCTGGCTGGCCACCAGATGCTCGCCAAACTGCTCTATCACTCCTTGTCATCAACAGGACAAGGGGAAAAAATACAACAAAAAGGTCAAGTGTCAAGATAAGGACAGGGAGATCACTCTGCAATTACCATCACAGACAAAACAGACTAGGCTTGGGGAAATTAATTCAATTTATTGCCAATTAAACCACATAGGATAATGATAAATAAGAATATATCTAAAAACACCTTCCCACCTTTCTTCCCAGCTTCAGCTTCACCTCTGACTCTTCTAACTCTTTACTCCTGAGCAGCGAAGGGGGACAGGGAATGGGGATTATGTTGTGTTCATAACACTTTGTCTCTGACGCTCCTTCCTCCTCACACTGCTCCAGTATTGGGTGCCTTCACAGAACACAGTCCTTCATGAACTTCTCCAATGTGAATCCTTTCCACAGGCTGCAGTCCTTCAGGAATAGAGTGCTCCTTCATTGGTCCCCCATGGGCCGCAGCTCCTGCCAAAAATGTTGTTCCCATGTGGACTCCTTTCCATGAAACCACAGGTCTTGTTAAGACCCTGCTCCAACATGGTTTCTCTATGAACTGCATCTCCCTGCAGTGCATGTGCATCTGCTGGAACATAAGGTCCTCCATTGACTACAGGTTGGATATCTGCTCTACTGTGGACCTCCACAGCCCTCAGGGGGACAGCCTGCTTCACCATGGTCTTCACTACAGGCTGCAGGGGAATCTCTGTTCGGTGCCTGGAGCACTTCCCCCCCTCCTTCTTCACTGGCTTTGGTGTCTGCAGGGTGGTTTTACTCACATTTCTCTCATTCCTCTCTCACACAACTGCCATGAAGTATTTTTTGGCCTTTCTTAAATATGTTATCATCATAGAGATAATATTATAGGCTCAGCTGCATCCTTCAGTGGATCCGATGGAGCTGGTTATGTCTGGCATAGATCAGCTTCTGGTGTCTTCTCACAGAGGCCAACCCTACAACGCACCACCGCCAAGACAACCTTGTCACTTAAACCAAATACACAATGTAATTTGCCTGTTTCATTGTTATACTGCCTGATCTTAGGGCTGTTACAGTAGATATTATGAAAATGTGGTTTCATTAGCACTCATGGAAGTTATACAGGTACATTTTTCATACGTTGGTGAGAGACAAGATTCTTTTGTATAGTGGTTCATGATACGAATTTGCATATTATGGATTCATAATACCAAATATATTACATTTTTTCAAATTAAATTTGCATTAAATGCATTATGAAATTTTAAATTTTATACTTGAGGTGAAACTATTTGTCAGCTAATTACCTTATCACTAAACACAGTGTTTCATCGAGTTTTGAAATGGCAGCAATACAGCAAGTTCCTCAAAAATCAATCCAATTGATTTCTATTTATGCAGATACACAGTTTTACAGTGGGTTAAGTACTTCTTTTCAAGTAGATTAGATGTGTGATTCAGTCCAAATTTTCTTTCTTATTTCCTCAACATTATACAAACATTCTAATAGCACACACCCCCTTTTTATAAGCCATTTGAATGTTTCTGTTCAAAACGCTATCCAAAATCAAATCAGGATTTTTAAAAAGACTACAGAAACTCATTTGGGCTCAGAGTTTGCAGTTTAAGTAATTTTGAAAATATTGACTTAGATTATTATGTCCTCCATATATATATACACACATACACACACACTTGCTATATAGATATATATTGAAATGCTTAGGTTTTCAAAGTACAATTAAGCAATATAGGGTATACCATAGAAATATACACCCTACATATGTATATATATACATCCTTTGTAGATATACAGATAAAGAGAGACACACAGCATATATATAGTGTCTGTACACCCTATAACACATAATCGTACTTTGAACACCTAAGAATTTCAATACATTCGGAATTTCTAGGAGTGGAAAATATGAAGGGGAAAAAAAAAAAAAAAAAGAAGAAAAATCCAGCATTATTTGGAATACAGCAGGCTTGTTTCAATTACATAAGCCAAGCAGAAGCTCTCACTTCTCATGACAGGTAAGTAGCAATCTTGTCAGTTCCCATAAGAGCATGACAAGTTAGTTTCAAGCTATCTTTCCACAGCAGTGAAAATAAGCACAATAAATCAGGCAACCTGGCCCAAATCAACTTTTATTCACATATGCAAGAGGATGGAGGAAGCCTGTCCCCCAGAAGACTTTCCACCTCAGGCTCTGATATATTGTTTCTTTATGGGGTCTTTCTTTGACAAGTGGAACCAAAAGAGATACAGGCAGTCAATTACATGTACAGAGTACAATATTGTATAGCTGCTGGCCTAGCACTATATCACATATTCGTGCAACTGAAGCATTACGTGATGACACAGCATCTAGGAGCCAAAGTTGCTGCAGAGAGGTGAAAGAGTAGAGAGAGACACAAAGGTGAAATGTCAGAGCATGTTAGATAACTCCACTGTAGGTGTGCCTGCCACAGATTTCCAGATAAGACAAGATAGAACTGATGGATAAACTCTTGAAGCTAAGTTTCACAGTCCAACAGAGACTGATTAAATATCATAGATTGCAGTAATAACTTTAGGAAATGACATTATGATTGTGAATATAGACTTTGGTAATAAGTGATAAGTACAAATCTATTGGAGTGTTTAAGAAAGCTTCAGCCTCTGAATCCAATTTCCCTGAATTGCAAGTACAGCGACTTAAGTCCTCACTGACATCCAAATACATGTGACAAACGTACAGAATTAGAAAATACCTGCACACAATATATATTGAACCAGAAATTCTGTTTTTCTCAACTGTGCCCAAGTGACTCTTATCAAATGGCATGACATGTTAGTAGCAACTGGCATTGACAGCTAACAACTGGTGGGAAGGCTTGTGCTGATTTTGACAAATGATCTGGGGACATTTCTGAATATAATTTGATAAGGCTCTAGAAATTCATGCAACCAATTACACCAGCAAGAAAATTATAAATGTTGCTACCCCACGTCCATGTTTTATACTCAATATGAATATGTAAATTCCATTTCCCTGAAATGAAAAGATAAATAAATAAATAAAAATTATCACCTTGCCATGCTCAGGAAAGATAAACATTGCACTTCTCTTTGCAGATACTGCTTGTATTGGACCATTTCTCACATTTCTATAGCTGTACTTTCTTCCTGCAGTGATTACGAGTACTTAGGAATTTGTTGGAAATGCTAAGCTAAAAGGCAGAACAGATTTTCTTACATTATAAGAAAAAAGGTTAGGACGTATTCCCAGCTGCTTTTTTTGTGGATACAACTATTGTTTTAACCATTCTGGTAATTAAAATTAAAAAATTAAGAAAGTCCGTAGCTATAATCTTATTCTGCCACCTCTTACTTGCAAGTCAATGCCTATATCCATGTGTAAATTCACTGAATGACTCTCTATGAAACTCATAACATTACTAGATTCCTGTGTATCATCATCCACTAGAGAAGCTTAAGAAAAAGAAAAGGACCTGGTCTCATAAAATAAAACAAATATTTTATCAACAAGACTGAAGGAACTAGGATGTTATCTAAAGCTCAGGATAATTTTAGTGAACTGGGCTTAGAGACCTGGAGAGGATATTGAATGTGAACCACCATTTGAAAATTAAAAGAAGGTGTTCATCTGCACACAAGGTTAAGGTGACTTAAGCAGTTTAAAGATCTTTCCTTCCCCTGCTGATATTGACTCGACTCTGGCAAAATGTTCTGAAGATAGTAGGCCCTGGCAAACAGAGAGCAAAAAGTAAAACATCCCAAGTAAATGCGCCATTGTGTTTAGGATTGTACTTAGGATTTTTGTAGTGTTCAAAAGACTTTACAATGATTTGCAGAGGCAAGAAACCTTTCAGGCCTAAGTCTTAACAAAGTCAATAGCTAACAGCATTTATTATATTCTTAAAATAAAAGATGGGGGAAACTATACACTTAATACTCAGATAGAGTAATTCCTCTTGCTATTTAAATACTATCAGAGGAGATACATTTTCAAAAGTGCTGAAGTGTCAGGTACAATATTAGTCATCACCAGATCCTTGGTTTTGTTTAACCTCTATTGGCAACTATTATCTGAGCAGTTCTCCTGGCCTGTTCTATTAAGGGACTCCTGAGTTGTGCTAGGTGTACACACACACATACCTGAAAACGCTGAGCTCTGGCAAGCTAGAGTCAGTGAAAGCTGAGCAGTTAAGAAACAATGTTATTTCTTGAAATGCCCCAAAATGAGTGGATTTATTGGTTTTCTTTAAAATAACAAAGGACTGAAATACTTTGTTAAAAATAGAATTAAATATATTTTTTTACAATATTAATACTTTAAAAAAATAATTATTTTGCAGATCTAACAAAACTTACACCTTCTGGAAACAGGGCCAGTGGCCTATTAGGATTAGTATTCATTGTCTTCTCCTGGTCTTGTCCTTTCACTGCCCAGACACTCCTTGTGAGCCAGTATCCCTGGGAGTCAGGGCTTGCCTGTAAGGCTACATGCAGTTGGAGGAGGGTGTTGGGGTTAAAGGAGTATGGAATAGAGTCTTTGCACCTCTCTCACTTTCATTCCCCTGATCTCCCATCACCTGCCCCACACTATGCACCAAAGCCAATCTGCCTTCCCAACTGGACATGCTCCACTGGTGTATCCTGCTGCAGGGGATGGAGGTTACTGCATAGGCAGACACTGAGGCAAGAGGCAGGTATCATGGTAGTATCAATGTCTAAAATATTCTGTATTAAGTACCTTTAGCTTTGCTTAGCCACAGTGATATTTGTAATGTTGACTTTGAAAGAAGGCGTTTGCGAAGTTTGTTTTATGAAGAAAAAATTTTTTTAGTTATAACTTCCTATGTCTTATATGAATCTGAAAGACTTCTATAATTTTTCTTCTGAGCTTTTCTCTCCCTCCTGTAAGCATGCATAGCTTAGATATTCACAGTCAGGTTATTTTAAATCATGAAAGACATGTCAAAAGCATATTTTCTTACTAAACTATTGGAGAAGAAATCTACCAAACACAAATTTTATGGGTTTTTTTTCCTTTTAATCTATTAAATAGAAAGTAATTGCTATCTTAAAAAACCCATTTTACAAAACTATTATCATGATCATAGATTTCAGCCTCATAAAACAATCCTATCTTTTAACCATAATAATATAAACAGGATTTTATCAGGCAAAATGGGTAATAATTATAATGGCACACTTTAGAAGATTTTACTGATCCAATATTGTTTGGTGCTTGTATACCACAAATATATAACATAATTCTATATTCTTTCTGAATTATTAATTTATTAATTATGACCAATAACTGACTTTTCCAAGAACTGCATAGAAAAATAACTGATAAGTTTCCAAAGGAGAGATAATATATTAATTATACATAAACAGTTGTACTTTAAAACATTGAAGCAATACTATAAATTAAAATGTATATGGAGAAATTTGGTTCTCAGCTGAGATAAGAAATAATGATTAATAAAAAATAAAACTGTGAAGGGTCTCACTCATCATGAGCATTAAGATAAATTTAGTAAAGGAAAAATACCAAAAGATTTTGTCAAATTAACACTGACAAGTGTTGTATTTTTGCCCAGAGAACAACTATAAATATGATTTCCAAGTATCATAACTTCATAACTTCTGTCAAAGAAATCAATGAGAAAATGAAGCAAGTACTGAAAATTCAGACATTTTTGTTATGATATTTTTCTCTAAGTTACCAAACCATTTAACTGTTGAGGATCCAGGTAGAAAACAGTCACTCCATCTCATTGTTTCTCTGTCTCTCACCCTTTGTCTATGTTCCTAAATTAAGTGTAAGTATTTGGTAAAAGGATTCATCTAAACAGGTGTGCTACAGCTGACCTCCTTGTGAGTTTCTTCACTAAAAAACAATAGTTCAGCGTTTACTTTAGTACTGCAGACATCTAATGTAACTGCACTCATTGTACATTTCTATGTACTATTCCACAGGAAAGCATGCCCTGACCAGCACCTGCTTAGCGGCTCACAGAATCACAGAATCATCTCAGTTGGAAAAGGCCTTGAAGATCATCCAGTCCAACCATCAACCCAACATTAACAGTTCCCAACTACACCATATCCCTCAGCGCTAAGTCGACCCTACTCTTAAACACCTCCAGGGATGGGGACTCCACCATCTCCCTGGGCAGCCCATTTCAATGCCTAACAGCCTGTTCTGCAAAGAAATGATTCCTAATATCCAGTCTAAACCTTCCCTGGTGCAACTTGAGGCCATTCCCTCTTGTCTTATCACTCATTACTTGGTTAAACAGACTCATCCCCACTTCTCTGCAACCTCCTTTCAGGTAGTTGTAGAGGGCGATGAGGTCTCCCCTCAGACTCCTCTTCTCCAAACTAAACAACCCCAGTTCCCTCAGCCGCTCCTCATACGACATATGCTCCAGACCCTTCACCAGCTTTGTTGCCCTTCTCTGGACACGCTCGAGTAATTCAATGTCCTTTTTGTAGTGAGGGGCCCAAAACTGAACACAGTCATCGAGGTGCGGCTTCCCCAGTGCCGAGTACAGGGGTAAGATCACTTCCCTGTCCCTGCTGGCCACGCTATTTCTGATGCAAGCCAGGATGCCATTGGCCTTCTTGGCCACCTGGGCACACTGCTGGCTCATGTTCAGCCGGCTGTCAATCAACACCCCCAGGTCCCTCTCTGACTGGCAGCTCTTCAGCCACTCCTCCCCAAGCCTGTAGCGCTGCTGGGGGTTATTGTGGCCCAAGTGCAGCACCCGGCATTTGGCCTTATTGAAACTCCTACAGTTGGCCTTAGCCCATCGCTCCAGCCTGTCCAGATCTCTCTGCAGAGCCTCCCTACCCTCAAGCAGATCAACACTCCCACCCAACTTGGTGTCATCTGCAAACTTACTGAGGGTGCACTCGATCCCCTTGTCTAGATCATCAAGTAAGATGTTCAACAGGAGTGTCCCCCAAAACCAAGCCCTGGGGGACACTACTCGTGACTGGCTGCCAACTGGATTTAACTCCATTCACCACAACTCTTTGGGCCTGGCCATCCAGTCAGTTTTTTTACCCAGCCAAGCGTGTGCCCATCCAAGCCACAAGCAGCCAGTTTTGCCAGGAGAATGCTGTGGGAAACAGTATCAAAGGCCTTACTGAAGTCAAGGTCAACTACATCCACAGCCTTTCCCTCATCCAATAAGCAGGCCGTCCTGTCGTAGAAGGAGATGAGTTTTGTCAAACAGGACCTGCCTTTCATAAACCCATGCTGACTGGGCCTGATCATCTGGTTGTCCCACATGTGTTGTGTGATGGTACTCAGGATGAGCTGCTCCATCAGCTTCCCAGGCACTGAAGTCAAGCTGACAGGCCTGTAATTTCCTGGATCATCCTTCCGACCCTTCTTATATATGGGCGTCACGTTGGCCAGTTTCCAATCTGTCGGGACCTCCCCAGTCATCCAGAACTCCTGGTAAATGATGGAAAGCATCTTGGCAAGTACCCCATCCAGCTCCTTCAGCACCCTCGGTTGTATCCATCTGGTCCCATAGACTTGTGTGTGTCTATGTGATGCAGTAGGTCACTGACTGTCTCCTCCTGGATTGTGGGGGAGTCATTCTCCCAGTCTCTGTCCTCTGGCTGAGGAGGCTGGATTCCCTCAATACAACTAGTCTTGCTATTAAAGGCTGAGGCAAAGAAGGCATTAAGGACCTCAACCTTCTCCTCATCACTTGTTACCGTGTTTCCTCCTGCATCTAGCAGGGGATGGAGGCTTTCCCTGGTCTTTCTTTTGCTACTGACATACTTATAGAAACATTTTTTGTTGTCCTTGATTGCTGAAGCCAGGTTAATTTCCAGCTGGGCTTTAGACCTCCTGATTTCTGCCCTGCATAGCCTCACAGCATCTTTGTAATCATTGTGAGCTGCTAGTCCTTTCTTCCAAAAGCAGTAAACTCTCCTTTTCTCCCTGAGTTGCAGCCAAAGCTCCCTATTCAGCCAGGGTTTTCTTCTCTGCCTATGGCTTCTCTTACAGCACCTGGGGACAGCCTGCTCCTGAGCCATTAACACTTCCTTTTTAGGGAGTGTCCAGTCTTCCTGGACCCCTATACCCTTCAGGACCATCTCCCAAGTGTTCCTGTCAAGCAGGTGCCTAAACAGGACAAAGTCAGCCCTTTTGAAGTCCAGCATGTCAGTTCTGCTTCCCACTCTCCTGGCCTTTCTAATATAGAACTCTATTATTTCATGATCACTGTGCCCTAGTTGTCCTCCAACTGCCACATCACCCACCAGTCCTTCTCTGTTCACAAAGAGGACATCCAACAGGGCACCTCTCTGGTCGGTTCACTCACCAGCTGCATCAGGAAGTTGTCTGACACACATTCCAGGAATCTCCGGGACTGGTCTCGCTCTGCTGTGTTGTATTTCCAGCAGATGTCTGGGAAGTTAAAGTCTCCCACAAGAACAAGGTCAAGTGGTCGTGAGATTTCTCCTAAGTGCCTATAGAATATTTCATCCACCTCTCTGTTCTGGGTGGGTGGCCTATAGTAGAGCCCTACTACAACATCTGCCATGTTGGCCTTCCCCCTGATTCTAACGCAAAGACACTCCACCCTGTCTTCACTACACTTGTACTCAAAGCAATCATAACAGTCCCTAACATACAGCACCACCCCACCACATCTCCTTCCTTGTCTATCCCTCCTAAAGAGCTTGTAGCCATCAATTGGCGCACTCCAGTCATGGGAGACATCCCTCCATGTTTCTGTAATAGCCACTACATCATAATTTTCCTGTTTCGTCATGGCTTCAAGCTCCTCCTGTTTGTTACCCATGCTGTGTGCATTGGTATACATGCACTGCAGATGGGCTGATGTTTTGCCCCCTTCCCCCTTCAAATCTAGTTTAAAGCTCTGTCTATGAGCCCAGCTAACTCCTGCCCCAAGATCCTTTTCCCCCTCTGGGACAGCTGCATCCCATCTAATGCCAAAAGGTCTGGCGTACTGTATACCAACCCATGATTGAAAAATCCGAAGCCCTGACGGTAACACCAGTCTTGGAGCCACAAGTTCATCTGTTGAGTTCTCCGGTATTCTTCTTCATCCATCCCCTCAACTGAAGGGATGGAGGAGAACACAATTTGTGCCCCCGACCCCTTAATCACTTTCCCAAAGGACCTGAAATCTCTCTTCATTGCTTTAGGACTTCTCCTGGTAAGAGAAGTTGTTTAACCTGTAGAGTTTCTTAACTGTACTTAAAGTGTAGCTCCCTATTTTCCAAAAATGAAGGTAATTTATATTAAGGTACAAAAAAGCACAACTTGATGCCCAAGGCAAAACATACATATATGCAAAAACATATTTTATCTGACCAGTTTATCAGCTGAAAATACAATATTAAATGAGATCTCAAGCTTGTAACTAACTACTTAGACAAGAAAATTATAGAGATTGAAGGTGGGACATTGAAGTCACACAAATACCTACATTTATTGTACATGAAGATTCATTGTAGTTCTGATGGAAACTTCTCATCCTGATTTTAAAATAGTGTCTGCAAATGTATTCTCAGTGGTTTGAGTAACACACTTGTCAACCAGATGGTTTCTGTTTCAAAGGTGGATGAATAATTCATTATTATTCATGCAGTTTAACAATTTATTCTTTTTCTGTTCATGAACTTTTCATTAAATTGTCTGCACTCTTTCGGCAGAACCACTCAAGCCTCAGTGCAGCATGCACTTCCTCCTCCTCATGTAGTCTTTCAGTGATGAATGCTCAGGCTTGGAGCTGTGCTTGTTAATTGTACAGCTCGAGTGCCATTGTTTCTATTCTGTGATTTATGTAACTAACCAACACCACATGAGGCTCAAATTTCCAAATCAAATAAATAAATAGAAACTTGTTTTTGGCCAACATACAACTATTCAAGCTTAAAATTGAATTTAATCAGCATTCACACCAATAAGTGCTGAAACATTTGTGGAAATTAAACATGAAGAAGTTAGTCCCCTAAGGAAATGGCATAGTCTTGTTTCTTCCAGCTGTAACCTTGGAAATCTTCTATTCCGAGGGAGTATTTTTGCTCAAGGAGATAGAGAACCAATTACTTCTGAGAAGACAAAATGGGTTTTTTTGTCCTATAATTTCTTTCAGACTCTCTGTACCATCTTTAGAGAAAAGAAAGGTATTTATTTTCTCCATTCCCTTTTCTACATTTCAATTTATCACTCCTTCCTTTTTTTTTTCTGTTATATTATGGCTATCAAATAAAGACTAAAATACTTCACAGCAAAACAGAGGGCTTACCCTGCTGTCTTAAATCAACAAATTTCTATGCCCCATCACTGGTTGGTTTGTTTGTTTGCTTTTTTGACATAACAAACCTTGTCCTGCTTTTCTTGGCAATAATTTTATAGATGATAATTTGAGAAGAAGCAGATTTTTCAGTGGTGGATCTGTAGACCTCAAGTTAAATCAGCATACTAATATCCTTTATATTCACTGAGAATCTAGTTCTGTGTTTCTAAATCAGGAGAGAATATAATATCCTTAAGACATAGCTCAAGGACATAATTTTACACATCCATTCTGCAAAGCAGGATACTTTTTCCTTCAGTATCTTCTCTTCATGTTTTGCATTGTTATTTTTGTGTAACAGATAGACTTCAATCCTTGCTGAATATGTGTCCTGGTTTCACTTGGGATAGAGTTAATTTACTTGAGCTGGGAGGGAGCACAGCTGGAGTGCCAGGCCTGGATTGGCCATTGGAGTATTTCATATTATGTGACATTATGCTCAGTATATAAAGGAGACGGGTTCTCTCTCACTTCTAGTTTTTGTGTCAGTGGGATCTTCATTCTGTCAGGATTGCTGGCAGGGATCGGGCTGCGTATCGGTCAGAAGGTGGTGAGCAGTCACATTGTGCCTTACCCATTTGTACTTTCCATTATTGTTATTGTTATTGTTTTATTATAATCACTGAACTGGGGTTTTTTTTTGTTGGTTTTTTTTTTTTTTAATCTCAACTTACAGGTTTTCCTTGTGTCCCTCCACTGCCTTCCCTCATTCACCAGGTGGGGGGGAGGAGGAGTGACTGGCTGCTTGGTGTTTGACTGCTGGCCAAATTCTAACTACGACAATATGAGTGGCAGTTTCTCATGTAACCTTTAGCCTTAGATGTGTATGACATCTCAAATCACCTAAACAATCAGACAAATTTTGCCCGTTATACAAAAATACAAGGATTTGTCATTGTAAAGGCTAAGCTGCCATGTGCCTTGACTTTCATTTTCATAAATTAAGGAAGACCACTTAGAACTACTTTTCCACACAAATAGCATTTTTAATGACCAATCTGGATTATAATCCATAAAGTACTTTTTTAATTGTTTAATAAAAATCATATGCCTCTTCACTGGCTCCTTATTTGGTTGGGTCTGCATATAGAATTTTATGAAACTATTTTAAAGGTTTTATTCAAATAGCAATATAATCCTACTTTGTAAAAAAAAACTCAGAAGTGCTTTTAAGTAATTCTCCATGCATTCACTTCTCAATTATAAATATTTTATTTATTTTTTTTTAGGTAATAAATACACAACATGCATTAGCTAATATTCATCATCAATTGCAATAACAAGCTTGAGTGTTCTAATTATAAACTAAACACACTATGAATATTAGTAATTAGTGAATTTTGCATAAATTGTAATATAAATACAGAACAAAAAAGAGCTAGAACATGACTAGGTAATCAGGTTGTAAACATCAATTTTCACTAATAAAACTCCATAAATTTTGGGAAAGTTGTCTTGATTAGTTCAAGGGTAATTTAGGGAAGACTAACCCAAAGTTTAGGAAAATAATAAAGAGAAGGAAGGAAGATATTATATGAATCAGAATTGAAAAACATTTTATGAGTATTAATTTTGATCTATTATTTTAAAGAAACCATTTTTCCTCCATTGATGTTTTTTCTAATGTGACGTGATATTACCAGCTCTCTTATCTCTGAGTTCATCAAAATCAAAATTAATTCAATTCTGAAAAATTGTATAATACACTACCACACAAAATATTTTCTCCTCAAAGTTTTTAGACTCAACTGCTCCAAGGGTTAATGACACTCTTTAGGCCAGGTTTTGTGGCTGCAATACATAGTTCAGTTCCCCAGAGCCAATCCCAGAAATCTGAGTCAGACACTTGGATCTCCAACACAGAACGAGGAAGAGTCATGACCTTCAGCATAGAAATCTAATCACAGACATACTGGATGAAATTTCAGTATAACTAGTAGCATGAAAGATCTGAATTGACATTGTGTTTCATATGACTTCTCACCAAACTGCTTCATACATGTGACCTTCTCTATGTTTCTCTTTTTTTTTCCTTCTTTGAGGATAGATACCTACAGCTATTATTTCAAAAAATCAAAGAAGGTTCGTTATTTTCTTCCAAGTCACTAATATCTACTTTTTTTTAAATATAACATAATAAAGTATTCTGCCTAATAATCTTTTCAGGAGACAACAAGTGGGGAAGGTTCAAACAAAGAAGCAACAGGGAAGAAAATTCTCACTGTCCTCTCTACAAAACATATTCCAGAAAAAAAAATATCAAGGATATTTTGACAGGAAGATTTCTTCAAATTGTGTTCCTTCCTTCAGTAAATATTGGTACATTTCCTACAAAGATTGTCAAATATAAATGTCAGATGAATTTTGGGAGCAGGATCCAGAAACCCAGTTCTCTCCTTCTTGGATTAATGTCTTAGTATTAGATTATGGAAGGGATATAGAGAATTCCTGGAGAAATGTTTGCTGTCTTTCTGATGAAACAGATTTCAGACATTTCAGGAAAATAGGTAACAGTTTCTTGCCCCTACACTTCAGTTTTAACCTAGATGATGTATCATTCTTTGAGAATTTGGAAACATGCAGAGAAATGACTTTTGTCTTAGTAAATGCTCTTAAACACTATTAAATAAAAGGGGGAAAGTTCATCATCATTCCTTTTAAAAAAAACAACATTCATTTTGCAAGTCCATCTTCTGGCATTCATAGAGAACACTTTTCACACTGGACCTTACTGGAGAGCCAGAATAAATTATTTTCTAGATGCTGTTTGACTTCAGGTAGCACCAGGCTATGAGCTTTCTCAGCCTGTAGCTTGCATGGTGACAGAAAACCTTCATGTATTACAACTAAAACCTAGCAGCAGCAGGAGAGAGTTTATGGACATTAGAAACTTACACATCTCAAATATATGAATCACCCTCTATTATATCTAACTCCTATATTAGATGTAGTTTCACAGGAGATACTCTCAAAGACAGATTTTGACCCTTATATATTTCCAGCACTTCAGGTACATAAAGCAAATAAAGTTTCAGACATTCATAATTATGTTTAATCCAGTTAAATGGTATTTCTTTAAAACATTTTGTAAAGGAGACAGAAGAGCAACTCCAAAACACATAGATAAAATAGAATAGAGTAGAATAGTTTCAGCTGGAAGTGACCTGGAATGATCATCTAGTCCAACTGCCTGACCACTTCAGGGCTGAACAAAAGTTAAAACATATGATGAAGGACATTGTCAAATGCCTCTTTTTAAGGCACTGATGTGCACAGGACATCCACCACCTCTCTAGGAAGACTGTTCCAGTGTTTGACCACCCTTGCAGCAAAGAAATGCTTCCTAATGTCAAGTCTAAACCTCCCCGATGCAGCTTTGAACCATTCCTATGTATGCTGTCCCTAGATCCCAAGAACATCAGCACCTCCCTCTCCACTTCCCCTCCTCAGAAAGCTAAAGAGAGCAATGAGGTCACCCCTCAGACTCCTTTTCCTCAAACTAGTCAAACTCGGAGTCCTCAGACACTCCTCATAGGACATTCTTTCCAGCCCATTCACCAGCTTTGTTGCCCTCCTCTGGATGCATTCAAGGACCTTCACACCGTTCTTAAATTGTAGGCCCAGAACAGCACACAGCACTCAAGGTGAGGCTGCACCAACGCTGAGTACAGCGGGACAGTCACCTCTTTTGCCCGGCTGGTTATGCTGTGTTTGATGCACCCCAGGATGCGGTTTGCTCTCCTGGCTGCTAGGGCACACTGCTGGCTCACACTGAGCCTGCTGTCGACCTGCACCCCCAGATCCCCTTCTGCAGGGCTCTCCCAATTTGTACTTGTGTTTGGCGTTCCTGCATCCCAGGTGCAGAATTTGACATTTGTTCTTGTTAAATTTCATCCAGCTGATGATTGTTCAATGCTCCAATCTATCTAGATCCTTCTGCAAGGCCTCTTGTCCCTTGAGAGAGTAAACAGCACCTCCCAGTTTAGTATTGTCAACAAGTGAAAATACATGGTAATTCCAGATATTCTATGTGCTTCCAAATCCAGAAGTTGCTACCTCTTAGCACAGCAGGTGAATTATCATGGAATTATATAAACTTTTTTTAATTTGTCCTATTTAAAAATTGTGTTTTATAACCTTTTCTCTGAAAGCTAAATATTTTTACACATGAACTGCTAAGACAGATCAGTACTTAATATATCTTCAGAAAAGAATAGATATCCCAGAGTCTGTTTCATGTTTTCTTTAATGCTGTGTTTATCCCACTGGTGTCCATGTGGAATAGCCTAAGATCTGCACTGGTACCTTATACATGTGAAAGATATGGTTCAGAATATTCATTACTGACCATTTGCAACATATATAATTTTTTACATGTAGGAATTTGCATCAAAGACAACTATTTCAGAAAGCTGAATGAGAACCAAGAATGGAAGCATTCATATCCAAGCAGGCTGACAGACATGTAACATTCTCCATATCAACTCTATGCATGACCCAGTGGTTGTAGCACCCCAAACTTTTTCTTTTGGATCACAGACAGCTTATACACAGTTTATTAATTATGACACATTCACAAACCTCCCAAAGTAGATGGAATTCTTATTTTGAACACCTTATTACTGTTCCTCTCTTTCTTCCGCAAACACTGAAGAAAACTTCCAACACAGACACCAGAATTACTATCAGTGGAGATATTTAAAGTTAGCCTATAGACATGACAGTACTGATTAGGTTTAGTTTAAAGATAATGAACTAAATTCTTCCATGTTGCAGAAAAATAGGCCAATTAGAGTTTCCTTCTTTTTGAACTGATTCTACAATGTAATGGGCACATGAAACTTCCATTAACAATAATGGGAGTTCTGTGCACACACTGGGGGGAAAATAAAGCCCTGTAGAGTTTTTTCCTTATAAACAGCATGAAGCAAATGGTGAATGATACTGATCTCAAACAAGTCATGCAAATTGCAGTATCCAGAATGAGAATAAAATCTGGGAGAGTGGTCCTGGGGCACAGGGAGTGAAATTAAGAAGGAGTGAAAAATGCACAAAGCTAAACATGACAACTGAAAAGGTCAGCTCAACTAGCAGTAATGTGGGTGAGTTGGTCCAGACCACTCTGAGACTGAATATCTATAAAATACATAATGTGAACAGAGACATTAAAGATATTTTAAGACCAAATTAAAGAAAAAATTGAAATAGTGTGCTTGGCAATGGACTGAAAATCAGTGATTTATAAAGAACCTAGGGATACATTGAAAGAGCCAGCACATCTGCACAGTGCAAACATTAAGAAAAAAAAAACCCACTTATAGTATTATCTTTAGTCTTATTTTCGTTAGAGTAGCCATGTTGTTAAGATGGTACCTTGGTTGACTGAGTTATTAACGAGCTTGCACAGATCTGAAGCTGGTTCATTGAGCTGGATGATACCATATCCAGTTCAGGTAACTAGTAGTACACTAACTTGTAGGTCAAATGGATAAAAACTAGTGTTCATGTTCCATAACATGTTGTATTTTTGCATTTAATTGTCTATGTTTATGTTGCAGTAAAAAAATAACCTGAGAAAAAGCGATTCCCTGTATGTGTCTTTGAGGGTGAAAGAGTCTCTGGGCCTAGGCAACCTACCATGGTGGTATACTTTCAAATAAGGCTTATAGGACATGGATGAATCTAGTAAAAAACTTTGAAGACTCCAAGGGTCAGGATGAACATATGTTATTTCAGCTCTTGCTAACACAAGTAAATCAGGAGAATTAATATACTTGCAGAAATAATTTTTTGAGATGCTGATTTTATCATGGGAACTCAACATCTACAGAGATTCTGATTCTGCAGTTTCCCTGATCATGCCATGAGGATGTCATGAATTAAAAATCTAATTTTATTTTAATTTTTCTCAAATGAAACCAAAGAAGTCTACAGTCAATCAATGTGTAAAATATATAATGTATTACATTCACATTTCATTTGCAGTTTTTCTTGAATTATAGCTATCAAGAAAAAGATTATAACTTAAATGTCAGTTCTTGGAGACCCAAATAAAATATTTAATTGCTACAGTGTGTATTATAACTTTTACTATCTAGTTCTATAACGAGTTTCCATTTTGATGTATTTTCTCATGTTTTTTAAATTCAGAAGAGTTATGGCTAAAATATCAATACTAAATAATTTGTCCTTTATGTATCTTAGAAATGGTGTTGCAGGGGTCTTTCTTATTTTTCCCCATAGTTTTGGTGGGTTATGATCCTTCCCAACAGAATTTATTTATACTTAGTGTTGGTATTAGTGCTTACACAGTGTTTCCTTTGCTAAATGTTTTTTGTTACTGCAATATTTATCGTCCCTTCTGAAATATACAGAAAATGTGGATTATAAAGGCTACTTTTCTACCCTTTGTTCTTTTAAAGATCACTGGTATCCGTTTTCTCTAAAACTATGGTTAAAATCCTCTTTTTAAAAAAACAAAAAACAGAAAAAAAGTTTTCGCCTGAAAACCTGACATATATTCTTTCCCATAAATCCCATGCATGCACAAATGCGTATTCAAAATGTATGTCATATACATATTGCATATACGTGTACTTGTACTGGGTACGTGGTTTTTTAGACTATGTATGTTTCTGATCTTTATGACATGTTATTTGGAATTTCATGATTCATGTTCTATTATTAACCCTTTTATGAGACATGAAAACCATAGTGAACTAAGTGTATTTATTTAAAGTATCTATTCCTAGAGACATACTTTAACTTTGCTTTCATACATATCTAAGATTAGAATACACTGAGATGAAAAGAAGGAGAAAGTAAAAACCAGAACTCTACATTGGCAATATTTCATTCTCTAGATATGATATTTGATTCTAAAATGTTCCATACTTCTGCTACAAATTTTGTAATTGCCATTAAGAACTCCAGATGAAGAAACTTTTTCCATCTTTATAGACAATGGTAAATGCACTCAAAAAGATACTGCAAAGTTACTTAACTCTGTTTTCAGAGATTGTGTGTAAGATTGAGGCTGACATTTACAGCCAGCTCAGCTGCCATTCAAAAACTCATGATGCTGATTAGAAAAGTGAACACATACAAAAAAAAGAAAAAGAAAAAGAAGAAAAAAAAAAAAGGAAAAAAGGCAACTTTAGAAGTAACATGCAAAACATTACTTTTTGAAAACAATTTAGGAACTCTATGAATCAGAAAGCACACCAAGTAAAATCTAATGTATATTTCCTAAGACACTATGGAATACCATCTGGAGGATAATGATGAAAGAAACACTGAAAAGAGTATTACAAGAAGACAGATCAAATTCTGTACAGGTTAACCAAAATGTTCACAGGATAAAAAGAAAAAAGGAAAGAGCAAAGACTGAAGATTTTATCTATAGCAGAAATACTGGGCAAGAATTTTAAGAAAAAAAGTTTTTAAGAAATTGAAGATTGAATCATTAAAAGAGAGAGTAAACAAACTGTATATGTATATATGTACAGTATGACACTATGTATTACATGTCCCTTTTAACATCCTTTTCTTCCTTTACTCTTCAAAACCTTTCTGCAACCTATATGCTGTTAGGTCCTTAAAAGTTTCACACAGATGCTCCTAAAAACCTGACATAATATTCAAATACTAAGAGTCTCAAAGGAAGACTGAACCAACTTGTTTAAGATTCTAAGTTTAAAGGAAAAAAATCTAAAATATGTCTTTCTTCTAGAGGTACGCTATGGATCAGATGGTACATGAAATACGTCTGTCAGTGTAGTTGAGAAGTGAGGTTGTGGACAGCAAGGCTAAGTACTGCATCACATACAGAAGAATTGCTGATGGCTCCCTGCACAAAGAGAGAGGTTGAACGATCACAGTAACGCAGCTCTTTCACAGGAAGGATTCAGCTTGTAGCATGCCAAGACTCACCTGGAGGATACATTACTGCCCTAAAAACCTATCATCTCCGTTCATGTGTCCCTCTGTAGAAAACATAACCACACATTCCTGCTACACTCAAGTGTTGCTCTAAAGCTCATCATGTCCTACATTTCCTTAAGTTCTTAATAATCATATAAACCATAACTTCATTGAACATGTGTGACCACATTCATGCACTCTCTCTTCAGCCATAGTTTCACCTTTCATAGCAATATTAATCTGAGAATGTAAAACTTTCCAGACCACAGAACTGTGAGTCATCAAGTCTATGTTTACCCTCAGTCTCAGACCTTAATGCACTATAAAACACATCTAAATCCATTAACCAATGTCAGATTATGTACCAAGGTCTTAAGCACCCCAGACTTGTGTGGACCACGTTTGACAGACAATTAACTGTCACACTGAGTTTAAATTTTAACAACTGGACTTATTTTTTTTCCCCTCAAATAAACAAAAATACAGTAGCAGGATTAAAATCATAAACCCATTGAGCTGCATGACTGAATTCTGGGCAGTTTCTATGGGACTGCTCCAAAGTGGTATCTGCACAAGGCTACCAAAGGTTCCGCTTGTAGGGAGAAGACTGATTAACAACAGGTGCAGATGAAGGGCAGAATAATTTGAGAGATTGGGCATAATATACTCCATAGCCTCCCTCATTGGCATTTAGAAATGAAACATTACACAATTCCTCTAGAAAAGTCTGTTACTGTATTATGCAATGAAGACTTTGGCCTGCTTACTCTGCTCTGTTTGAAGGCTAGGGCCTCAGGAGTCATGTCAGCCTAACATTTCCCAAAACTTCAGAAAGAGCAGAGTCTGCTTTGCCTCAAAGCTGCATAATTCCATTAAAAGAATGGGAATCCTAAAAATCTTTATCTCTTGCTTTCACAAAAGAGATGACTTAGCCCTTAACATCTTGAAATTTATAAAATTAATGGCTTGTTTTACTAGATGAGATTACAGGAGCAGTGCCTGTTTTACCTAGCTGAACACACTCAGGAGGGATACTACCAGTGTCTCTAAACACAGTGGTGGTACAGGCAGAGAAAGTACAAGGGAGAAGAAAAAGTATCGTTATAACCTAAAGAATGACACTGGCTCAAGAAATTTATCTAAACAAGCTGGAAAAGACAAGTGAAACTAGTTCCACTTCAGGAAACACAGACAAATAAACCAACAGCCTTTAAGTGGCAAATTTATGTTGCCTACAAAATATGAAAGTAACCTTAATGGCCCAGGAACATGCCCTTACAGTTTCATGTCCAATATTTCCATCTTGATATCCTTAAAAGAAACCTGGTATCTCCATGTGTGCAACATTTAGATGAATACCCATTTAAGTCAGTTAGACTCCTTGTTTAGGGAATATTTACATAAGATAGTTATAAAACATTATAGTTTTTTAAAAATAAAAATTGTAGTAGATTTTCAGTTCATGAAGGAATTGTGAGTACTTCAAGGACATGTCCATAAGAGAAGCTCTATATTGTTTTTCAGAAGTGGCAAGTCAGCTACTGTAGTAACATTACTAGTATTCGATTGTTTTCTAGTAATTAATCTGCTGTGAAATTAGTATCTTCTAAATAACTGTATTTGACTTTATATTGACACTTTGACCTACTTGCTCTGTCACAAAGCAAGGAAACTGAATTATCTGGAATGGGTACTCTGAGAAACACAGAGAGGTAGTTTATCCCCTAAAGGAGCACACAGAGTTTAATATTTGTGAGGGTCAAGTTGAATAATTTCACTGAGAGATTTTTTCTGCTAAGACTTCCTATTGCATAAAATACCATCCACTCACTAACAACCTGTGTTGGTTTAGCCCCTGCCGGGGTCTGAGACCACGCAGACGCTGCCCCTCCCCCACAAAGGGAGTGAAATACAAAGCCCCGAGACTGAAATAAGGAAAGGTTTAATACAACAGTGCAATAGCAACACAACAAACCACAACAATAACAATAACAGTAATAGTGATAGCAATGAACAGAGCAAAATAGCTACCAAATACAGCAGTGAGAAGCACGATGTACAAAACCACGAGTGCACCGCGCTCCCAAGCCAGGATGTGACGTGCCAGGATGTGACGTCCACATGGTATCTGAATAACCCGGCTAGAGCTCCCCCCCACTGCTGGGGAAACTTAACCCTATCCTGGTTAAACCAGGACACAACCCTTATAAAATATATATATATGTATGAAGTTTGTAAATCTATAGGTTAATCCTAGGTTATGATTTGAGGTTAGAATTATCCTGACCCTATTAATTTATTTTTATAAAAGCCTGAACACCTTCTGGGAGTATTGTGGGGTGGGAGGGGACTAGGTAACAGCTACATGACTATGCTGACTCATGCCTATAAGTATTGTTTCTAGGACTAAGAAGTTTTTTCCTCAAAATAAATGGTCACCTACAATATGGCCTCGGGGCAGGGGGGGTGCTCGCGGGGGGACGGTGGAGAGGAAGAAGAGAAGAGAAGATAATTTAAACTGTTTAGCAGGGCAAATCTGAAACTGAGAGAGTTGGTAGAAGTTGTAACATAGCTCCAGATAAATGTTGTTTTATAGTGTGGCAGTTGTCAATCCATAATGCAGGCAAATCTGGGATACTGAAAAATAGTGTCAATGTATATTTTAAATTCACTGAAAGAAAAATTTGGGTTATTATTGACAGAAATTGTTTAACAAGCACTGCATTATTATAATTACACTAAAACAATATTTGGGCTGATAAGTTGTTAGTGGGTATGAAGTGAATCACTTGGCAAAGTATGAAGCTTAGGAATACAAGAACACTGGGCACAAACCTCCTCTGGAAACAGGTATGCTGATAACCTGAATGAAGGGAAGAGGAAGAAAACCCATAGAAGAAAGTCATATATTGTATTTCACAAATTTCTGCAGTCTTTACATTTGAATCATTTTCATGATTCACTCACAGCTACAGAGGAAAAAACATGGTAATTGTGCAAGAAAAACAAGGTGGTAGTAACTACAGTATTCTAGTCACCAAGAAGAAATGAAATTTCATTAACAGCTGATTGAAAACCTTTAGTCTAAAAGCATTTCTATCTGGACATTCTTAATTCCTACTGGTTTACTTTTTGTTCATTCAATAAAAAATCAGATTTTTACCACATAAAGGGAAGGATGTTATGGAAATAACATTGATTTTGACTGAGAGCTGAATGTCTACTCATGTTTGTTAAAACCCTTATTGTCTCTCTAAACACACAAGTATATCTTTCAAATCATAGGATGACTACGGTTTCAATGCTGAGTGTATCTGGCTTTTGCAAAATAAATATTAGTTAACAAGATATTCTTTTTACACAACTAGAGTTTAAGTGAATATCTGCTGCTACTCTAAAAATAATGATTGATATAACTTTAATAGTCTTAAGTAATACCTTAAATCATTCCAAGAGAATCTTCACAGATTAAAGTGTTACTTCTCTGGGTAAGAATAAAGAAACAGACTGACACTATTTATCTAATACACTTAAAGCATTTTTTAATGGGGAGAAAGTAATTACACTGAAGAGGTAAGAGAGGAATGAAACACTGAGTTAGAATCTTAAAGGTATAATGTATGTAACAAAACCCGATAGTGAAATAGTAATTCCAATGTCCTTCCTTAACACCCCATTTATAAATCTACAATAACAAAAAATTATTTTTAAAAACTGAATATCCTATATAGAAAAAATAGTATGAAAGGGAAATGGAAGGTTGTGGTCATGTAGCTATTGTGCCAATGCTCTTGGTTTCAAAGTTGAAAATGTTCTACACCACAGAATGTGAGAATTCTTCCCAACCTATGTCAAACACTACACCACCACTTTTTAGAGACAGGGCTCAGAAGATCACGAAGTATCCAAATAGCCCTAGTACTTAGATATCTATTTCAGGCATTATGTCTCTTAAAATTTGGTTGGCCTTTTTTTGGTTCATATTCATATCCCTGTGGACTATGTTTACTTAAACCTTCAGATACACATATTTAGTTTGGACTATCACCCTGCTTTCTGCAGAATGCACAAAACAAGAGTAAATTTATTCATTTTAGTTAAAATTTCTATTTAAAGTGAGGAAATTTTTAAGTATCGTCTATAAACCCAGAAATACAAAGTCACAATCATAACTTAAGAAATGGGCATGTAACACTGAATCAAGACATTGTAACACCTTCAAACAGGATCCATAGTCATTGCCTTTAATCTGGTCAGACTGTTTTTCTCCACCTAGTCTATATATACTGAAGTAATGGCCTTATTACACAGGAGAACATAGACTTGCTTTTAGACTGGAATTCATTACACTGTATGTTCTCCTTATAGAAGAGACAGTCCATTTACAATGCTCCCAAAATATGGTTAAGATAATAAGAAAGGTGTGAAAGTCCATACCTAATTGCAGCCTTTTCAACATTTCTATTAATGAATACATGTATCTTTTTCTTACAGAACAACCTTTGGGTGTTCCAAAGAAAAATCTATCAGAATTATATCTTCACATGGGAGAAAAACGGTTCTTTGGAATTGTTATTCTCTGAAGATTTATGTGGCAACAGCCTATCACAAAATCCTTCTGGCACTGTCCTTAATTATTTTGAATGTAAGGGATCATTGCATGCTCTTTTGAGGTTACTTGGAGCTTTTAAGGACCTACATTTTCCAACTGTATATGGTGCATGGTACTTTGCACTAGAACTCATGGTTCAGATTCTGATACAAAGAATTTCTTGGCTTCCCTTTGACAGCGTCAGCCAGTACCCTTTGTACTGCAGCAAAAACATAACATGAGAGAAACTTTTCATGATGAGGCAAGGTTACATTGCAAGTTCTCGTTATTCTCTATGAAAACAGTTCTGCTGATTTTAGCAGAGGACTGACTGATATGGTATGAACATGCTCAGCTATTACTTCATAGCTTGTAGTAAAAGAGGAAATTACATATTAAGAGCTTTTCTTCAAATATTTGAGTGTTAGAGAAATAAATACGTGAAAGTAATACACTTATGTAATCTCTCTTAAGAGGTTTTTTTTTCTAAACTCTGTCATCAGATCATTACTTTTTACCATTTTTTATCATTTTAAAATATCCTATCAAATGAAGACAAGACTGCATTTCTGATCACAGATGAAAATGTTCATCTTCCGTCATAATGTCCAGACCTTCTGCCTTTTTTGTCTTTTGCTTCCCACCTACAAATTCACAACCTGCTGCCATGGTAGGAAATGTAGAATATATGTGAGGCATAGGAAGCCGTCAGTTTGAATTTCTAGCATCATCTGTGAGAAAGTTAGGTCAGAAACCTCACTGATCTTGACAAGAAGGCTATGCCTTAAAGGTTGATATTGCAGTTTTCAACCTGTGATTTTTTTAATTCAAACTCTAAAGTTTTTAATAAATCATGGAAATAGAATGCACGGGGACTTAATCACAGATTGATCCCAAAGTATTTCATAAGGCCAGAAGTTTCCCTGAGAGTATTCCATAAAGTGAATATTCACATGGGAATTAAAGAGTGTGAACTTTCCATTAGATAATGAGAAGCAAAGGAAAGATTTTAATGTGTACAAATATTTTCTGCTCAAAGATGAGCCCGAAACATCTTTACAGAAGCTTTAGTTTTCTACATTTCTTGTAACACCATTATAAGGAAGGAAATTATTTTATTCACTTATATAGCAATGCACTTAGAATCATACAAAATATAAAGGGAGATGAGATCTGAGTTAAAGCATGACTTTAACAGTCCTGTTTGTGAATCTAGTTAAAAGCGATAAAATGCAATTAAGTGTAAGTTATCTAAATTATGTGAAGTGGTTTTGAGACATTCATTAATAATTTGTTAAAGTTCTGGTATAAAATAAACAAACAAACAAACAATAAATATTTTCTAATAAAAACCATATTGTCTTCTTTAGCTAAAACTTCTACCAGAAGATTTAGACATGGGTTATAGCCACACCTATCTTATTTTCCAGTATAATGATCTTTCAAGCAAAGCAGGATGGATCATAGGAAAGTCAGAGGTTCTCAGTGTTGCAATTTTTAGGGTTCTTCAACATATTTCAAAACTAAAATCTCCAGTGAGAACTAATATAAGATGACTTCAATGTCATCTATTAAGGGAAAAGGTTAACTGTTCCCTTTACTTCTTGTGTTTTACAAAATTTATTATACATCATTTTCCTAATGTACTCTATTTGCAACCTCTAAAAAGTTAAAGCAGACTAACACTGCCAAATTTATGTTACACTTCAATTCCATTCTGAAACAAGATTTAGTCGGAGTAAGACTTAGTATTTAAGACTAAAACATGCCTAGTTTAATTAAGATTTTGGTGGGGTTAATTTCATAGTATCTCTTCAATATATGTCTACTTCATTTCTGTGTTAAAGAGGAAATCTAGTCAGAACAGGTGATGCGAGAAAGGTATATTGCAATTAACAAAGCCCCAGAGACTTCTCTTCATCAAGGAAAAGCTCAGAACAGGACAGAGCATAGGAGATGGAGAGTCAACAAATATTTCTACTAAGGAGGACTAACTGAAAGAAGCTTGAGGGATAAGGAAAGGATTACAGGTACAACTATAACTTATATACAGTGACTAGACATAAGAATTGAGAAAATCAGATTTGGGAATGTGGTTGGTTTTAGGTACTTTTTCTCCTTCAGCACTGACTGCAGTTTGTTGGTGGAATGTAGTAGCAATTAATTGGTTTGTGTTAATATATGTCCATACAGGGAAGAAGCTAAATCAGGTATATGTCTGTCATAAAGTTAATATTTTCTTAAAATCATAAGCTATCCTGTAGGGTTGAGAAGACAGCAGACTAACTTGTATTTACGCAGCAGACCACATCCATGCAGGCATGTTTCATACTGAACTGGGATTCCCCAGAACAAGAACAGGCAGGACTGGAGCACAGTAAGAATGCTTTACAGCATCTCCAGTTGTATTCACCAGAAGGACCTTGAATAAGTGAAGAATAATGAAACAGTAAAAATAATTATGAAAAAAATCGATGTAAAGTATACATACCTTGATTTGAAGCATCCTGAGAAGATGATATTCAGTGTTTCTCTGGGAGCCCAACAGTGTGCTGAGTTCATAGCTAAGGGGATAAAAAGAGTAAAGCATTTTTGTATATTTTTTCTAGTATACCAGTGACAAATGAGAAGAATTAATTTCTCAGCAGAAAGCAGTATTGCATGAAAGCTAGTAAGTTAAGTACTGGAAGCTTTTCCAGGACATTTTCAAATACCACAAACCAAGAAAGCAGGAAAGTCTGGTAGATTACTTTGAAGGAAGATTTATCTATTTATTTCAGCTACTATATTGTCCTTATAGAGCTGGGGGTACAAGAAGTGTTTCTTTAAACAAGACTGGTCAAGGTCTTTGGAGTAAATTATTTTCCAGTTGCTTCATTTGTGGAATTGTAGTTGTCACACTGATGTTCTGTAATCAACATTTGTTAACATGATATAAATCATATCAAACCTGCTATTTCTTATGTAGAAAGGCTGAACATTTCTTAAGCTTGGTTCAAATACTGCTTTCTAAATATTTTCCTTAAATAAATTTATGGTTTCTTTTTCAAAAATTCTTTTTTCAAATGAGTTAGTAGAAACTTTCCAGGACAATCCCTATAAGACCATACTATGAAGATTACTCTTTTTTTAATCTATAAAAATCTATAGCTAAAAAAGCTTATAATTAAACCCACTGGATTTTTCTTCTACCACCACATGCTGAATTTCATCATAGCAAAATGAAGAATATAAAGGGCATGTACTTCAGTATGAAATAAAGCAAACTACTATAAGTTGCACCTGTCTAATTCTAACACGTCTACTTTTTTTTTGCTGTGGAGGGTTTTGTGGTTGGTTTTGTTGTGGGTTTTTTTAAATATATATTTTGTTGATGTTACACAGTAGGCAATTAAATCAGGATTTCCTGAATGGGAAAAGGACTTTAAAAAGAAAATGAAGGCTATATACCATTCATTTAGAGCCATACTTTTGTGTGCAGCATCCATGGTATAGAATCCTATTTCTAACATCACAATATCAATAAAAGTAAACTAAAACCGAGGACTGTTTATGTACCTGACTTATTGCTGTTGACTCCACTACTTTGATGGGTTCAACTGTCATAATCATCAGCTACTGAAACTTTACTTGGGCTCTTTGCACCGCTTCAACTTATCCCACCAGGTAAATTTAACTTAGTTTTAAATAGCTTTTTTGGGGTTGTTATGACTCATTTGAATGAACAGTCAATCTCAATTACACTTTTAATGTACTGAATCGCAGACATATTCATAGGATATGAAGCCTCATATTATATATCTACCTTCAGCAGACACAGTAGTGTGAACAGATATCATCAACTCCAGTATAAATGGATACATACTGCCCTGAAAATAAAAGTGATTTTCTCTAACTGATTTTTGAAAGTGTTTTATGGTTATGTTGATCTCAGAAAAAAATTGGTTCTAAACTGCCAGCCAAACATTTTAACAGACATTCATATACAGTAATGTTTTGGAGTTTTATTGCATTCATTAGAAATCGTAAGAAAAGCTATATACAAGAAAATGACCGTCTGGCTACCATGTATTATTTCCATTTATCTTCTTTTCCTGCCATTCTGTGTCCTTTCGTGCCTCCTCTTTCCAAGACAGTGAGCAGAAATAACACAGCCTGCTCGCCACAGTGCCTGCTATTGGTTGTCATATTCTACACAGTTGGCTTATATTGAATAGTATTTCTTTCTGCTTCCTTTTCTTATTCTGAACTTCCTTTACTGGGATTTTCTGCCTCATACCAAAGCAAAAGACTCTTCATAGCACAATCTTATGCTCATAACTAGCTTTATTCAAAAAACATTTGGCACAGATTCTCATTACTTCATACTCACAGAAAACAGATGAACTGCAGCATATGCTACTTTAAAAAGATGTTTTAGAAAAAAAGACAGATTTTTTTACCAGACAGTTGCAGATAGTTCCAACTACAAATACTTCAAAACTTAATCTGAGAATATAGTCCAATACCAATTTGCCATTAGGGATGTATAAAAGTTATGTCTTCCTTTGCTTTTTTCCATCACTAGGACTAGTTAAGACTGAGGCTGTAGCTATACAGCTGTGCAGCTCCATATTCACATCATAGTTTTATCCAATCTGCACACACAGTGAGTGTTTATCTACATCTTTAGTATGGATTCCAACAAGTGTATACCACTGCACATACCTGATGATATAAATAAGCCCTGACAGTTTCAAAGGATGTAATAACCATCCTTCATTATGGGGGTATTTTTTGTCTTGTTCATCAAATTTATATGTAAGTTATAACACAGTAAACACTAATATATGTTTGCTTTATATCCAATATCTATGCTACATAAATGAAAGAGTTTCTGGGAAGCTAGACAAAATTAGATCTTCTGTACCCTAGACTTCATCAAAAATTGACATAATTATCTCTCCAAAGTAAGAAAAACAAATAATAAATATTTTCTTACTTCAGCATTGTGTCTTCATACAGCTATATACACGCTGTAACCAATATCAAGTGCCATGTCAATAAAACTAAGTGCCATTACATTAGATATTGCTAATTAATTAACAATTCATGAAGTTTTTCAGTGTATGTATATCAGTATATATATATATGTGTATCTAAGTATGTGTACACAAACACAAAAAACAAAAAATAATACTGTTGGCCCTATTCGCTCTTCCCTCCCCTCACTTCTCTTCCCATGAAAAAATGTTATGATACTTTATATTTTAGTATATATTACAATAAAAATGTTTTTACATGCAGAAATACTGGTGTAATTTTCTTGCTTTGTCCCTGAAACTGCTATTACATCTTCTGGATGTGACTCAGCTTTACATATATCTCAACATAAGTGGGAAGGCATCCCATTCTTCCCATTCCGATTGGCATCCATCAGTATGCCAAAATACAGTCTGCTGCACATAAAGAAGTACAGTAAGAGAAGGCATCTTCACTAGCTGTTCAGTTATGCAGAATATAAAACATCATCCTTTCTCTTTCTAGACACTCCTCAAAAGTTATAGTCAACCAAACCACATTTACAGTACTCCTCAGTTCATTGCATTCATTTACTATGTGTACATTATTCTCACTTGACTTCAAGTATGTGTGTTGAATTCTAAACACACTGCTGAATTTCCCCACTCGAAGCACTGTATACAGTAATGGTTTCTGAATGCACATATTAGCCAGGATTTACTTTTATATGCATTTTGCATACCTTTCCCCTCCACCTCCCCACAGAAAAATACAGTTCGTACAGCCTGCTAACCCTACTTCACACTGCACTGGCTGAAAACAGTGGATGTCAGCCTGGCATTTTTCCTTCACCACACAATTTGTTTTCTTGCCAGTAAGGTTAAGAACAAGGGGTACAAATTATTTGATGTAAAATAACTAGCTGAAGATAGATGTCATGGAAATATTAAATCATCTATCTTACCTGCATATTGGCAGATAACCTGCTAGAGCCATCTAAATTAGTTTTAGATAGTTCAGTGTATAAGGGAAGCAGAGAAGCATACCATGATAAAACAAGGATCCTGAGGGTTTCTACATCATTACATTTCAATTTTGGTTGGAAGAACAAATGAAACCTGAATTAAGCTCTTCTACAAACTTGTATTTGGTAGAACTTTTTCAAATCTTCATTACGTTTTAATGATCTGTCATATTTCCAAGCAGTATATACCAATAACTTGTGTCTAGACACATTAACTAAAGAAAATATTTTATGAATTAATTAAAAAGAAATCTACAAACTTGTAGACTAGATAGATAGCCACCAAACTTTTTTCAGATTCTAGATATGCTATGTTAACATATCTAATTTTTCAGGGTTTGTTCTATTCAAATTCCTCATGTATGCTACTAGAAAAAGTATATCTTTGGATGTACACTGCACATGTGGTACTCTTAATTGTCAGACACAAATGAAGGCAACAGAGAATTTTTTGTCAATAGAAGCCATTTTTCTATAGTCAAACAAATACAAATAAGATTACACGCCGAAATGGCTAAATAGTGCTTTTATTTTCATATATATATAAGTGCTGAGTGAATGAATTATTTACATTAAATCCCAAATATAGAGAAAATAGAAAAATATAATACAAAATATGTTAGAAATATATAATGAATATTATATATAAACAGAATATTATATCTAATTAGAATATAATATTGGCAATTCATATATAACAGAAAAAATTATATCTTTATATTTAGAAAAATCTAATACAAAACCAATAAGTTAATTACTCAGACAAGAAAAAATCTAAGAATAGACCTTACTAGAAGTATTCACCAGAAATACTATGTTGTTCTTCATTTTCTCAGTATAACCACTTAGATAGAGACAACCTGGAGAAGTGCCTTGCTCAGTCCAGTGCCTAGACCCAGTAGGCCAATGAATATTATGTGTGCTGAGCCCTCTAGAGACATACAAGGTAGAAGGGAATGACCTGTATGTGTATTTCTGATTTCAGTTTCAACCACAGAAACATCTCCCCAGCTGAGTTCAATATATGTTGGCAGCACTGAGAAGCCCTCAGCTTGCTTTGTAACGAGATGATGGAAGTTCATTTAATAGAGGAAGGAAATAAACTCTCCCTAGATCAGAAAGAATTTCCTTTGCAAGCAGATGTTGGGATGCTAGAAAAATTGTATTTTACCTCAAGGGAGTGCTACGTGCCCAGCGAAGCTGTCTTATTTCTACAGTCATCGCCAATTTGTTTTCTTTGTTGCCGTGTTATCAGCCAAATATAAGGTTCACCATGCCAGACCCCATAACAACTCAATGTTGTACATTCAGCAGCTGTCAGTGTGACCACATACCAAGGACAAATGCAATGTACAGGTAATGGCTGGTGTAAGCTCTAAAAAGAGCATCTTCCATTTGAGATGAACTTAACACAGCTCCATCTGGTACTTCTGCTAACTGCTAATCAGTTGGCAGGGCACTGAGCAGTGGCTGCAGCATCCAAGAAGATTGCTTATCATGAATTATAAACTTGGCTACCTACACTTTCACACCGTGGGAGATGTTCTCGGGATGATTATTGCCCTTAGCAGTTGCCTACCTCCTTAGTTACAGAATTACTCACTTCATTATTAAAGCAAATTAAGAGATTGAGGTTGATTGAGTGTTGGGCAATCCACTAATCAGCACAATAAAGTTTCCTTAAAGGGATGACTGGATGCCAGAACTGGACCAGAATTCAATTTGAACACACTTCTCCAGTTTCCCTGGTGAAAGAGAAGTGAGCAGAACATGCAGAAGGACAGAATATATAACAAGGAAGACCTTTCTTTTTCCAGTAGCAACCAATGTTTGTGCGTATGCCAGCAGAAGAAAAGGAGAGGTACTGTCCTGAAGTAAAAACACAGGAAATGTTCATGATGAGAACAGGTCCTGCCATACACTATTTTAATAAGATAGGGTCTAATACACAGTGCTGACAGCAGGAAATGGGTCCCTTTAGGTACAGTTAGGCTCCTGGAACACCTTATGCCCAGCTGAGGATCAGAGTCCGTTGACATGGAGTTTCACATTAAGCACAGTGATCAAAGGACCAACTGCTACCGCCTGGTGGGTTTCAATAGAAATTTGAAATTTAAAGGCTAGCAAGAGTTTTCATGAGTGAGGGAAAGGATCCTTCTCAGCTTTCTTAGCAATTTAAAAAGAAAATTAACTGTTAAAAGGTGAAGTGAGTTTAACAGGGAATGAGTGGCAAAAACAATCCATTGTGATTGTCCCAGAGGCTCCATGTATCCTTGACATAGACTACCTCAGGAGAGGGTATTTTAAGGACCCAAAGGGGTACCAGTGGGCTTTCAGTATATCTGCCTTGGAGATGGAGGAAATTAAACAGCTGTCAACCTTGTGGGGTCTATCTGAGGACCCTTCAGTTGTGGGGTTGCTGGGGGTCAAAGAACAAGCATCAAACACTACTACCACGGTGCACCAGCAGCAATATTACACCAACCGAGACTCCATAATTCCTATCCATAAACTGATTCCTCAACTGGAAAGCCAAAGGGTGATCAACAAAAGTTGCTCACCCTTTACCAGCCCCATACGGGCAGTGCAAAAGTATAATGGAGAGTGGAGACTAACAGCAGAAGATTGAGGTCTGTTTGCAGTTTGCCTCCAGACAGGTGGAGGACAGGGATGGTCAAGTTCACTGGGCTGCATGGATTTGATGGCCTGGCAATCTGATCCCCGGGGGTATAAAGCTCTAGTGGACACTGGTGTTCAATGCACCCTAATGCCATCAAATTTTAATGGGGCAAAACCCATTTGTATTTCAGGAGTGACAGGGGGGTCTCAACAGCTGAGTAGGTAGAACAGAGATATTGGCAGCATATGAAGGGGTCTGAGGTGATTCAGATGTGATTGGGACTGAAGCACAGCTCCTTCTGGCACTCTGACTGCCAGTGCTGGGCTGGCTGTTCAAAGGGAAGGTTACCTTTACACACCATGGAACTGATGCCACATGAAGTGGGTTGCACTGATCATACAACGGGCTCACATTGGAAACCCCAGTCACCCAGAAATATTGGAAGTAATCACAAACTGGCCAGAAGACAAAGATTTTGGAATGGTGGAAAGGAAGAGGTGATGTGTGCTGAAGAGGCCCCACCATATAATAAACTGTCGGAAAAGAAGCAGTATTCCCTGCTTACTGATGGGTACTGTCTCATTGTAGGAAAACATCAAAGGTGGAAGGCTGCTGTACGGAGTCCTACACGACAAGTTGCAGAAGTTGCTGAAGGAGAAGGTGAATTGAGTCAGTTCGCAGAGGTGAATGACATCCAGCTGCCCTTAGATATCTGAGCAAGAAAGGTGGCCAGTGGTCTTTCCCTATACTGAGTCATGGATGGTGGCAAATGTCCTGTAGGGGTGGTTACAGCAGTGGAAACAGAGCAACTGGCAGCACGGGGGCAAACCCATCTGGACTGCCCCATTGTGACAAGATAATGTTAACCATCTAGAGAAGCTGGTTGTAAAAGTATGTCACACAGATGTCCATGCATCTCAGAGTCGGGCCACTGAAGATCATCAAAACAACCAACAGGTAGATCAGGCTGCTGAGATTGAAGTGGCTCTGGTAGATTTGGACTGGCAACATAAGGGTGAACAATTTATGGCTAGATAGGCCCATGACATCTCAGGCCATCAGGGAAGAGATGCAACATAGAGATGGGCTCGTGACTGAGGGGTTGTGGCGAATGAAAGTACTGACACGGTAATGATTTAGTAAGAAATCTAGGTTTATTAATAACTAACAGCAATTTATTGTTACAAAATAATTCAGAAATGCTGAAAGAAAGAAAAACGACTTATTCACAGATTCTAAAATAACAAGATTCACACTAACTTACTTGACGGTACCTTAAGTTATACATATATACATGCACATACACAAAACAGACATACACATACACAGAAACAAAGGTGTTTGGATTCAGTAGAATGAACACAAAACGGACAAACACACACAGAAAAAGGGTACGTACCCACAACACACAAACACACACCCCCCAATAAACAGAGAAAGAACGGGTGAAAGAGAAGCTACCTCAAAGAAAATTTCCCTCTCAAGTTTAGAGCGAATACTCACAATGCCTTGGCATTCCTCAACAGGCGATAATTGAGACTCGAGCGGGTGGACTTTGCCCTGGCCTTCCATCTGGAGCAGACAACACCTTAAGGGTTTGGTACCTGAGAGGCGTCCCAGCTCAGGGGAGATGCTGGTCACAGGCCCGCTGCGATCCAGGAGAGCTCAAAGGGTCTCCCTGGTGGTCGCCATTTATAGGGTCCAAGATAATTGACTTCTGTCAAATTCCTTCTGGTGCCTTCCAGCAGTTACACACGAACTTGATGAATGTGCAACTCTGTTATTGTTCCCATTTCACCACATCCCAGGCACAGGTGTGCCAGGCCATTAGGAGAGGATGGGCCATTATAACCATTTCTGAGCAATCGGGAGGGGCAGGAGCCAGGCTTGTTAATGTTATCAGTCCTTATCTCCACAGATTGGTGTATAGCTCGGGGGCTGTGGGTGGAATCACACCTAGCACCAAGCAGCCCAACAAGGAGGGGCGGGGAGGGGTAAGAATTGCGCCACCATAGGGGTGGACTTAACCATGGATGCTATTGCACAGGTAATCCATAAATGTGAAACTTGCATTGCAATCAGCAAGTCAAATGTTCAAAATCTCACAGAATCACAGAATCAACTAGGTTGTAAAGGACCTTGAAGATCATCTAGTCCAACCATTAATCTAACACTGCCAGTTCCCAACTACACCATATCTCTCAGCGCTATGTCGACCCTACTCTTAAACACCTCCGGGAGGGGGACTCCACCGCCTCCCTGGGCAATCCATTCCACTGCCTAATAACCCGTTCTGTAAAGAAATACTTCCTAATATCTAGTCTAAACCTTCCCTGGCGCAGCTTGAGGCCATTCCCTCTTGTCTTATCACTCATTACTTGGTTAAAGAGACTCATCCCCAGCTCTCTGCAACCTCCTTTCAGGTAGCTGTAGAGGGCGATGAGGTCTCCCCTCAGCCTCCTCTTCTCCAAACTAAACAACCCCAGTTCCCTCAGCCATTCCTCGTACGACATGTGCTCCAGACCCTTCACCAGCTTCGTTGCCCATCTCTGGACACGCTCGAGTAATTCAATGTCCTTTTTGTAGTGAGGGGCCCAAAACTGAACACAGTCATTGAGGTGCGGCCTCCCCAGTGCCGAGTACAGGGGTAAGATCACTTCCCTGTCCCTGCTGGCCACGCTATTTCTGATACAAGCCAGGATGCCATTGGCCTGTATCATCTCTTTTGTACGAAGGATGATGGTTAAAATATAAATATTGGAGGCCTGATGAACTGATGAAATCAGGCCTATTTTCAGCAACTGTTAACCAGCAACTTCCTCGAGATCAACATTAACCCACAGATCATGAGCATGGACAGTGCCAGATACACCAGCTGTGAGCTCCAAATGTAACATAAAACAGAGACTACACAATATCCTCCTGCTGCACCTAATGACAGCCATTCCAGAAACTGAGTGAACTCTGTCTCACCCCTCCTGCCTTGACAAATGGAACCCAAAGTTATGGATTAAATGAACTCACTACACATTTTGGAGGGACAGCCCATAGACGACTTATGTGTACCTATATCAAAAAAACAGGAAAAAGATGGTGATTAGTTAGAAGGTATTGGAAAACATGGAGCCTAAGCATAACATAAATGGTATGGAATGAGGGGTGGATACTGTCCTGGTTTCAGCTGGGATAGATCTAATTGGGGGGGGGGGGGGGGGGAATATGTCCTTACTTCTTAGTAGATAGAAGAGTGTTGTGCTTTTGATTCACTATGGGTTTTTTTATGAGAAGTATGTTGATAACGTACTGATGTTTTTTATTGTTGCTAGGAAATCAAGAACTTTTCAACTTCTCATGTCCTGCTAGTGCACAGGTACACAAGAATTTGGGGGGGAGCACAGCCAAAACAATGGACCCGAATTGGCCAATGGACTATTCCATATCATCTCACATCATGCTCAGTATATAGATAAGGGTTGATCGAGAAGCTTACTTGGGTTTTCAGGATGGTAGTTTCAGGATTCTCTCTTCTCTGGGATCACTAGCTGGGAATGGGCTGGGCATCAGTCAGTGGGTGGTGAGCAATCACATTGTGCATTACTTGTTTGCATTTTCTCTTATTAGTATTATTATTATTGTTACAATTATTTTATTTTATTTCAATTATTAAACTGTTTTTACCTCAACCTATGAGTGTCCTTACCCTTACATCTCCAACTCTCTCTCCTATTCCACAGGGATGGGGAAGGGTGAGTGAGCAGCTGCGTGGTGTTTGGCTGCTGGCCAGGTTTAAACCACAACAATATAAAAAGAAAAGAAAGAATGGAAAGAAAAAAAAAAAAGAAAAAAGAAAATAAAACCAGCTAAGGAACAAGGTGAATCGTAGTATCAGAAAACACCAAGGCACAGGCTGTAATTAGTTTATCTCAACATTCTTCCTGGTGCGAAGACCTTAATTCTGGGATTTTAATCATCATTTATTATTACTAACAATTTATGTAATATAGACCCTCAGTTTTGTTTATTACATTCTTAAGTTTTTACAGCAAAATTTAATACTCAACCTTGAGTATCCATGATATTCTCACATACTGGAGCATGACTGATAGTAAAATAGAAAAACAGAAAAGAAATCTCTATGTTAATGAGATAGCTAACTCATAACAGCATAATATGTGATTTTATAATATTTATATTTAAAAGTTATAGTTATCACAAACTTTTAAATTTCAAAGCAACCAAATCTAAACACATGTAATTAAAAAAAAGTTTTTCTGTTTCTTGTTAAAATATATGTGTAGGAAACATACTTAAGAAAGTAAATAATTCATTTTCTGAAGTAACATTACCAAAATCTAAGACAATGAAACAGGAATATGTCCATACTTAATAAGGGAAACCAGTCATCCCACATTTCAGTGCCTAGAATAATATTAGGATGAATGATTACAAGCAATTCACATGTAAGTAGAAAATTAGTAAGATTATAAAAAGCACAGCAAATGTGAATCCATCTGGAAAAAAGAATCATGGTAAACGGCTTTCTTTATGACAGGTCTACTGCATTAGTTAGAGGAAAACATTATTTTTTTATGTAACTAAATTAAATAGAAAGTGCAGTTAAAAATATATAATAATTTTGAAATGCATTGTACATACCTTAGAAAACAAGTCTAGAATTAAAGTGGATTTTGGTAAACTTGAGATCTGGCATAAAATCTGTCAGATGAAATTCAATAAAGATAAATACAAAGACCTACGTTTGGAGAGGAGGTATCAAATGCAAGAATGGAAAATGAACAATTACTGACTGGGCTGAAGTGTTACCAAAAAGAACTAGATGTTGAGTAGATAGAATATGAGTCAAAAGTCCAATTATGTTGCTAATCATGGCAGACAGCTACCATTGTGGGATGTAGTAAGAATGTTATATGTAGGACACTGATGACAGCTATTCTGATCTACTTATTCTAGGGAGCTATCATTTGGAGCAGGCGTTCAGCTTTCAGTTAATGATTTAAGTAAATGCATAGAAGAAAAAAAAATGTTGCATCATGAGGAGAGACTGCATCTACAGTCTGCTTTAATCCAAAGGAAACTGTAGTTTTCTGTAAAGAAGGTGGAAGAATAACTGTATTCTGGGATTACAGATAAAAAATTGAAGCCTACTGCAAATAGAACAAAAAGGGTAAAGGCTGGCCTGTAAAGGTTATAAAATCTTTACTGGAAGTTTTTAAAGTACAAAGTAAACAACAGTAGCAGGGATGATCTAAGTATTCTTAATACTACTTCAGACCAGGAAGATAGATAACATGATATCTCAAAGTTGCTTTCAATTCTCCATTTCTTTTATCCCAAATACACATACTATACATGTTCTAATCACAGTTGCAATTGAGAGCTCCATTGCTGGGCATGATTTCGCAAGTGTCACTTAGCTCCTCAGAGACTTCTGAACTAATAAAGTGAATCTGACTGGCAGAAGAAACCATAAACGTTTTAAAGATACAGAGACACAAAATTCATGTTGCAGATTTTTCTATAGATTTGAATGTATGAACTTTTTACTAACTTTTGCTATTGCTTTGAACTCTTTTCTTTTAAAATGCCTAATCTATAACATCTCTGAATACAGATTTTCTGTTAACTGTACTTGCTTAGCTACAGTTACAAAATTTAAAGCAATATAAATTTCTTTGTGTGTTTCATATACAATTTTCTTTATATTTAGACAGACAGAAATAAGTTGTATAGGTTCTCACATGAAAGTATCAAAGCAATCAGATTGTTAGACACTATTTAAATCCCTCAGGCAATCATTTAGTGTCCTTTTGATCAAGACAAGGCTACTTAAAAAACAATTTCTTTGATCCCTACTGTTCCCAGTAAAGTCTCTAAAGGCAGAAGAAATACAGTCCATAGACAGCCTGTAATATTTTGTCTGTTCATACCCAAACTGTCTAATATCACTATATAATGCCATGCTAACCAAATATTTGTTTTGTTAGGTGTTTCAAACACCAAAAATGTGCAAAGGGTAGCCTGCACTCACGCTGTGTTTTCAGATTTATTGTCTGGATGCACAGCAAATATTGACTTCCGGAATGCACATGGGCACTCCAAAAAGCAATACTCAAAAAACCAACAAGATTCGATTTCTTCAACAGTAACCATCTAGCCTATAATATCTTGGGGCATAAACTGCACTTATTTTGTATTGAAGAACACCACACATGCTTCCTACTCTTTTATAGGTAAATAATAGCATTCAAAACTAAAACACCGTAATTTTGAGTGGTTTATTGACACAGTAGATCCTATCTTGCCATATTTTCCTTCTGATCTGTTTTCCACATAAAATCTGCTTATCCTGTGAACATGTAAAGAAGCAGAACGATACAACTAGGCAAAGTTACTCCCTCTTGCTTTAAAACAAATTTAAAAAGTAGTGGAGTCCAGAAAATACCCTCTGAAATTTTTGTTTTGTTGAGAATTCACAGTTCCCAGTGTCCAAAAACATGTATGTAGGACCTAGTCCTAATCATTATGTATAATTACAACAGCTAGAAAGGTATCTAACTAGTGATATACATGCACAATTACCTTGTTTGCAAATATACAAGGTAATTTAAAGTGTAAATTTTTCAGAGATTTGTATGTACAAAATTGTGCAGGTGCATTTTTTAATCTGGGTTCATGTGGATTTAGCTTCTGTCCTTCAAAACAGAATCAGATTGGAAGGTCTAAGTCACACGTTTCCCAAGACCACTGATGTTTGTTTCATATAATGTATTATACGTCTCTTATAAACTATTTTATATTTTAAAAAAATCTTCAGGTGATATTAAACATATTTTGTCTTGTTCAGGGGTTAGTGTACCACAGGAGTTGGTTCTAAGAAGGATGTGAGCCATTTCTTGGCACTGTTCATTTCATATCACTGCTGGATGGTCTCACCTTTTTACCCACACACCAGCATGGCTGACACCTCTATGTCAACAGCAGTTCATGATTAAAATTTGTCATTGGTAGTTTCAATACAGACTTTTACATTGATAAAAAATAGGGTAATGGTCTGAAAACAGGTTGCACACACGTGTTAGGACTGCCTAAAAGAAGGGATTAAGAATGCTTAGTGAAATCAGTAAAATCTATTTGCTAATGTTACATAGGCATTAATATCAACTTAACTCAGTTCTGGATGAGAGAACACTATCAGTGAAACAAATATTAGTAAGTACAGACAGTTCAAATGGTGGCAGGAGTCACTCTAGAGAAATACAGTACTCAGGAGTATGAGGAAAGAGACGAAACCTTTCAAAAATTAAAAAGTGGTAACCACAAGTGAGCTTTTCCATGTTAGATTTCAATGCTTTTAACATTTAGACATCAATAAAATTTTCATTGAACTCAGCAGAATTACTTTTTTTGAAGGAAGAAATTAAATCATGGCCTACCTGCTGTAACTCATTAATAACTATTGGCAGCCCAGCAGGCAGTAGTTCATGGCTCTGGAGGTGTAGTCACCTGTATCAAATGTTAATTCTTAAAGACCACGTTTATCCGGAAGCACTTATTAATAGTATAAGACAGTGAAGACTGGTACAAGAGGTCTGAGATATTTTCTGGGCTGAGTTTACTCCATGCAGTTATGTAGGAGCCCACAGGGCAGTATTTTAGGGAAAGAAATGAAACCGGTTGTATTGGGTTTATGTGGCAAGGGTTGGTAGCTTCAGCGCTGGCCTCTGTGAGAAGACCTCAACCACCTGCACTGCTGGTTGCCCTACTTAAGGGACTTAGTGTAACCTGCAGCGATACCAAAAGAGAGGAGACAAGGACAGTGGCAGAAGAGGTGTCTGGAGTGAAGTTGAGCCTGGGAAAGGGAGAGGAAAGGTGATTTCCCTAAGAGTTTAAATGTTTGTTGTTTCTGTTTCCTAATATCCATCAATAATCAAATAGGTTAAGTTAAATTCCCCAAGTTGAGTCTGTTTTTCCTGCAACAATAATTTCTGACTATTATTCATGTCCTGATTTTAAACTATGAATTTTCTTGATCTTGCTCTTCCTATTTTCTTCCCCCATCTCACTGAGGGCATAGGGAGGAGAGGCTGTGTGGGTGTTCCTCTGTCAGTCAGGACCAACCCACTACACCAGTGTGCTCATGATTCAAACGGATAACCAGAAAATCTCCATTAAGCTTAAAGATGTCTAATAATTTAAATATCTGATGGTAGAAAATGCCTAATGGCTAATAACAAGCTCCCATTTAGATGTGCAATCAGTTATATGGTTGCATGCTTCCATTGCAACGGTTGGAACAGCCATCTAAGTATTGGGCAACAGAACACAAGGAAAGACACTGGTCATTCAAAAAGTAGATGCACATGTGAGTTCTGTTAGAAAGGCAGGCAAGAGGACTGAACCCCTAGAAAGCATAAAATATTTCTTACTTGATTTATGCCAGTTTTGTACTACTTAGGAGAATTCAAATTGGTCTTCAAGCAGCTATGTTACAAGAAAAGAATCGAACTTTTAACATATTTATCGTTTTGACTCATTGTGGTTTGTTTTGTTTATAGTACCAGTCTGAAAGTTACTGTAATTGACTGTTATAATTGTCCTGAATAGGCATCACCATTTATAATTTTTCCTCTGCCAAAAAATGTTTCACTGAGTAGTATTCAAAATGCAGTATCCTTAAATTGAAACATTACCTCCTTTTCAATTAAAGCAAGAAATTGCATGTGTTAGTAATAAAGACAGACAGCTATGGATGATATATATATACATCTGCAAATTATTCTTAAAGAACTCTAAATTTTTTTTGAAACTGCATTAAATGGATAAAAAGAAAGGCAAAATTTGTCAGTCAAGATACACAATGTTCATAACACAAACAAAATTTTTCAAGGTATTGACATGTTCTAATGCATCTCCTATGGTTTAAATAGTACTGGTTTATGCACAAAAATATCAGGTTTTTTTCTGTTAATCCTCTCTGTCATTATTGCACATGCAAAGCAAATTAAAAAAATTTTTCTATTTGCGAACACACGATGTTAGTGCAAACTCCATTGTTAGTTCATTTATACCTGCCTGGATTACAGGTAATGTCCTGTTTGATAGAACTAAGAATAAACAATTTCAAATTATAGAGCTCCAATACAATTTTAGTACAAACTTAGAGCACACCATTCAACAGACCTTTCCAACATACTGTACATCATTGATCTTCTCCATGGGCGTGCAGCAGTCTCTTTGAAAGGAAAGACAGTACACTGGAGACAATCTGAATATGATCAGATAAATTATAACAAAATAACAAATGCAACAGAACCAATTTTCTTATACGAATTTACAATATTATTGCAATAGCTGTAAAATAATGCATAATTGCTCCAGAAACACGCGTTACAATAATGAGTTCTCTAAAAAAATACTGTATTTTGGTGTTAGTTTTACACATGATGTGTTTGATGTTTCTTAAACCATGTTTATAAAAGAGATTATGCTTAAATACTAAATAATCAAATATAACTTATTACAATGCCTGCTTTAACATACACAAAGAACAACATGAATATGAACCTGAATCTTCCACACTTTTAAAGAATTATTTTGGTGGTATCAGCTGACCACCCATTCCAAAAATCTTCTAAAGAAACAAGCAAATTATAGTGCTGGACAAATTAATATTATTTAATATATGTTTATTGTACAATGCTAGATTCTTTCCATTTCACTATTCTATTCAAATTTTGAGATAACAACTCATTCCTGACTGAACTCTTATATCATCCATACTACAGCTGCAAAAGAAACTTTTGCCATTCATAACATCAACTGTCCAAAGCTCATTTGCAACATCTATGTTTTGAACATTTTAGTCATTGTTTGAAAGTACATTTTATTCACTCAAAATATAAATTGTGTTGCTAGATTTTGCATGGAAACCAAATACATATTTGAGAGACCTCAGTCTGTTTGCCAATTTTGTTTAAAATTTGGAGTGTAAAATTTGTTATCTTTCCATCTGCCTATCATCAGGTCACAAGAGATTTAGTGTTAGATAATAGTGTTTAGATGTCAAGTGAAAATGAAATTTGTATGTCCTTAGAAGGTGTAAGTAAATATATACAAAAGTTACAAGTTAGATTTTAAGATGTTTACAAGTGTTAGATATTCTCCAGACATCTAAAAGAATAGTAACATTAGTGGCAAGGTGGATATAGAGTAAGGTAGAGCAAAGATTATAGATATTAAACACATAGTTCAAAACCAGAAAAAAAATGCTTCACTTCCATTTTAAGAGTGTGTGGTTTTTTTAGAAAGGAAAGTGAACATACTATGAAAGCAAATACCAGGAAACTAATAGATTTGAGACAGTAAAAAAATAAATTGTAGTCTAGCTTTACGTACTCATAGTAACTGAGTACAAAGAAGGAAGATATTTCCTTCCAACAGCTCTGAAACAACTAATCCATTATGTTGTATAATTAATAGCACAATTTTATAGCAGATCTGTCAAAACTAGTAGCATATGACCAGAGAACTCTAAAGTGCATGCAAGAGGAAGAGAAGGATAAAGTCAAGTACAAACCATCTGGCTAATTACTAGGGTAGAAAAACTAAAACCAGCTTTGAAAGACAGAATAATTTAAAAAATTGAAGTCAATGAGAGAAAAAAAGAACAATAAAAGAGAGGGGAAGGGAGCTGTGATAAATTAACCTTGATAGCTTTATTTGTTTATAACAAATAACCAGTTTCCCAAATTAGAGAAATTCTCTCAGCATGTCTAACTGGACTTCAGTAAAACATTTGATATGTTGTTACATGGAAAAATATTCAAACAAGTGAAAATGAAGGACTAGTACTAAATTTATAAGGGGAACAGAATCTAGCTGGATCAGTGCAATGAAACTCAATAACATAAAAAAGTACTCAAAGTCATGTATCTTGAACCTATATTTAAGATTTTCTACATTTTGCAGGAAGCTCTTAAAATTCACCTTCATTGATGATAGATATATATTTGATTATGACTAAATCACAAATGAAAAATAGCTGTGATAAAGAAAAATCGTATCTGTTTCCCTTTGAAATGTAAAAGATAAATACTGTTTCAGAAGTCCTATGTTAGATAATACCTTGCTGATAATATACCCAAATGAAGCCTTCAGTCTGGACACCTCTTTTCAAAGAAGTAGAAGTTCAAACTGGGGTAATTGCAAATAAAGTTTACTAGAATGATGAAAGGAAGCTCTATGCCCAGGGAAGAGATGCAAGCTTAGCTTCTCTGTTGTTGTCACTTTGTCTTGTTAAAGCAAATATAGCAAAGACACAAAACCAGGGAGGAAGAAAAGTTATTTAAACTCAGTAACAAACAAATAACTGAATATGAATTGGCCATTAATAAATCTAATTTTTGTTCGAAATCAACTAACAAAGTTCCCTGTAAAAGCAAAAAAAGTCAGTCATCCAGAATCTTATTGACTCTTCTGTTCCTATTAAAAGATACTCTGCAAAAGAAAGTAATCTGTCTTTATAGAACATCTGACATCATTTTACCAAACATCAGTTACATTAGTGAAAACAACTGGGCTACCTGAATCTGAAGGTGGACTTTGGTCCACCCATTACAATGTGTATTTTACTTCAGTGTCAACACATCCATGCATACCAATGTGTATACATGGTGTCTGGCTGTGGCAGCTGCCCTTCTTGATCTTCTACAGCCATTGGCTCTCCATGAACACTGTGCGGTCAGCTGTGTGTGCTGCAAACCCCTGCACACTCACTACATCAGTTGTAGGAATGTCCTGGTTCATCTAGGATAGGGTTAAGTTTCCCCAGCAGTGGGGGGAAGCTCTAGCCGGGTTATTCAATACCATGCTGACGTCACCTCCTGGCGCCCAAGCGCGGGAGAATCGGTGTGTGTGTTTTGAGATCGCTCTGCTCTCACTGCTGTATCGGTAGATATCTTGCTCTGTTCATTGTTATTACTGTTATTGTTGTTGTTGTTTGTTTTGTTGCTGTTGCACTGTTGTATTAAACCTCTCCTTATCTCAGCCCCGGGGCTTTGTATTTCACTCCCTGTGTGGGGGAGGGGCAGCAGCTGCATGGTCTCACACCCTGGCAGGGACTAAACCACCACAAGGAACAAACCATGCAAGTAAAATTGGTCTTTATTTCTTATTCTCCAGGCAGTATAAGCATGAGAAATCATGATTTTATGTTTAAATGAACAGGCTGTGTTAAACATAAATATTTAAGGGAATATAGTAAGCAAAGTGACTAATTATTACTTAATTTCTGAAAAGCAGACATATTCCTCATGAGCAAGAATTAAGATAGATACATCAAATTCCAAGCTCTTTTTCCATCTATGAACTCTAAGGAATTACATGCCCTCATGAATGCTTCCTAAGCCATATAAACTAGTTGACTAGCAGAGCATAGTCAGACCCATCAATGGATTTTCTGACAGGTTATGGGAGAGTAGGGAGAGGAAGTTGTAATAATTCACTGCAAGTAGAGATTCTAAACTCCCAGATCTCAGCACACCCCAAAATATGACTTACCATATTTTGTTTTAAAAGAATTATTAAAAATAAAATTCCAAGATTGAAAAACTGGTCAGAAGAAGACATTTACAAAGCTTAATCTTGCAAAAAATGCCACAAAGCTTAACTTTATTACTGTGAGCAGTCCTTATTATTCATGGTGGTAAATGTAAATACATGCACAAGTGCTGGTAAATTAAGTTTTTATTTCCTGGATAAAAGAAATATTGTACCTGACACAAACTTATTACTCTAGTTTCATACAATTAGAAGGAAAGCCTAAAAATTCAATTAAAAATCTGAAACAATACCATAAAGTGATTCCTCACAAAAGGATGAAAAAATGTGATGAGAGAACATTTATTTTAGGCAAATGAAACAGTTCAAATGTTAGAGTTATACTAAAACTTTTTCAATGAGAAAACAACACCTTAGATAAATAGTCATCTTGAACATAATATAAGGAGCCAAAGGAAAATTTTTGCTGTTGAAAAATCTTCATGCTACTGAATAAGTTAGTGATTACTACGTTAAACAAGATTCTGTTTCTCTGATACAAATCATTACATAGCTGTCAGCAACCTAATAATAAGGTGTTTAAATACTTAAGAATTTTCCCTGTTAATCTAACAACCATATCGTGATCCTAACAGCAGAATAACAGAAGAAATAATTAGTGAGCTAGTAAAGCTGTCATCCTAGATAGGTTTTTATCTAAAATTTTTAAGTCACTAGTGTCAAACTCACCAACTCTTTTAAGAATAAAAATTTAAGAATGTGGAATTATACTCAAGTGGAAAATGTCTGACTTGGTCTCACATAAATGTCATAGACAATACAGGACTTTTCCCATAGGTGAATGTTGCAGCTATATGCCTATATTGTTTTTAAATCCAGCTTATAAAATTTTGTTTTAAAATGTTATTGCATATTGGAAAATCACACTCTTCCCTTGTCACCTAGATCAAACTATACTAATCCATGTGTGAATTTGCTCCGTGAAAAGACACATATGGTAAACCTGAACCAACCTACTGATCAGAAAAGCAGTCAGAAGGAACGAACAAAATTGTTTGATCCAGGTGCTGTGCTGCATGAAGTTTGAAGGGAAGTTTGTTAAGCAAAACTGAGAATATACTCCAAAAGAAAAATCATTCTTCCTGGAGGTAAAACAAAGAAAATCAGATCAGTCACAGAAGCATTCAGGAAACCCATTAATCTGTTCTTTTTTAATATGAAAGATGAAATTATTAGTACTTGTCCTGTACAGATAGCACCAATGGTTTAATTATTGTGAAGAAAGTGAAACCTCCAAAATTCAGCACACAGTTAAACACATTTAGATAGACTAACATATCCAGATTCTAAACTGTAGTCCCAGGGATTGCTGCTAAGAAGTGTATTAATGTCTTATTTTTTACTCTTATGCAAATATTCTTTAGAAAGTATAAAGATCTCTCTTCCACTGTAAAAATCCTAGTAGGCTTCCTTACCCCTGACAGAATAAATTGAGAAAAGACTCTCTTGAATCGGCATCTATTTTCTTTATCAACAATACCTGTAGAGATAGTGTTCACTGGTATGCTAAACCCAGAAAGAGTAAATGGTGAACGTGACCTATGCAAGAGAAATCTGCTGGTATAAAGGTAGAGTAGGCCTTCTGCCAATTCAGTTGTCAAACACTTGTCAGCTCCTCTCTTCCACTACAGGGAAGTACTTCATTGTATATATAATGATGAATAACACATTTAAGTTGGCTTTACTAGTACAGTTTTAATTTTGTTAGGCTCCAAGAACCTCTCAGACAATTGCAGCTGATGCATTCTGTTCCTGCCTTTTCAAAAGACTCTAACAATATCAAGGTTATTTGACTACAGATAGTCTCATATTGACTAGTAATATTTCTTTCCTTTATTCCTTATGACATCTACTTTCAGTTACTTTTTTACATTAACCCACGGTTTTCGTGGGTGTCAAGATAGCTATGCATTATACTCATCAATCCTGTTATTATCTTTAAATATTAGCATAATGTTGAGTTGATCCAATCTTGTGTATTAGGAGAGATGTATAATGGGTGTGAGAGGTTTTAAAAAAAAATGGGTTTTGATATCATCAATTGTGCCACTTGGTTACAAAATTCCCCTTCAAGCATAACTTGTTAAGAATTTCTGCTTCCATATAATCAGTTTTCCTACCCATTACTCTGAAAAGAAACTGAAGACTGTTTTTGTCCATTTCACCAAACAGAACCAACCACTGAGGTTGTCCATCCTTGGGTGAGTTTTAGCTGCTGTGCCATAAGTAGTTATGTCAGAATCTATCAAGTGTCAGCCCTACTAAGTGCATAAAACATTTCCTTGAAGCCAATATCAGCATTTTGAAGATTTTCCTATCCCAAATAAGATTGTGTTATGTATCACAGAATCACAGAATCATCAAGGTTAAAAGACCTTGAAGATCACCTAGTCCAACCATTAACCTAACATTGACAGTTCCCAACTAGACCATATCCCCAAGCGCTATGTCAACCCAACTCTTAAACACCTCCAGGGATGGGGACTCCACCACTGCCCTGGGCAGCCCATTCCAACACCTAACAACCCATTCTGTAAAGAAATGCTTCCTAATATCCAGTCTAAACCCTTCCTGGCGCAACTTGAGGCCATTACCTCTTGTCCTATCTCTTGTTACTTGGTTAAAGAGACTCATGCCCAGCTCTCTGCAACCTCCTCTCAGGCAGTTGTAGAGGGCGATGAGGTCTCCCCTCAGCCTCCTCTTCTCCAGACTAAACAACCCCAGTTCCCTCAGCCGCTCCTCATAAGACCTGTGCTCCAGACCCTTCACCAGCTTCATAACCGAGCCCTGGGGGACACCACTTGTGACTGGTCACCAACTGGATTTAACTCCATTCACCACAACTCTTTGGGCCTGGCCATCCAGCCAGTTTTTTACCCAGAGAAGCGTGTGCCCATCCAAGCCACAAGCAGCCAGTTTCACCCTGAGAATGCTGTGGGAAACAGTATCAAAGGCCTTACTAAAGTCAAGGTAAACAATATCCACAGCCTTTCCCCCATCCAATAAGCAGGTTTCCCTGTCGTAGAAGGAGATGAGTTTTGTCAAACAGGACCTGCCTTTCATAAACCCATGTAGACCAATCCCATCTGCATTCCCCATGTAGGTTCTGGGAGCTGGGTTGGCAACAACTAGGATTAGGGTAGCAGTCACAGATTACTTACTCTGTCTCAATTATTTCTTCATTAAATCAGTTCCAATACCACTTCTTTGTCTATTAAATAACCAAGATTCATAATCAAATGAATAACCAAAGGTGAATGGAAATGTCATGTTCAGTTGTATGCTAAGGTTCTTTTCAAGTGGATAGATTCAAATGACTGTGAATCAACATTTCATCTATATTATTGAGAGAAGATTTAGCCTTAAATATTTTTTTTTCCTTAATTCATATATTTGAACTAAAAAGGTTCTTTACATTGTGTGGATTGGCACTTGCAATAAAAATAAAACATTTAGTATTGTATTTATCCCCTGTAATATGAACACTGTCAAAAGTAACTCCAGGGAAACGTACAACTCCTTGCAGATGGTAGTTGGCAGTGCTTGACAAATATTTCTAAATTTGGTTAATTTAGAATTCTTCTTGATAGTATCTTCCTGTAACAAAATGATGCAAAAAGAAGTTCTTTATTTGACTGTGTCATGGTTTAACCCCAGGCAGCAGGTAAGCACCACACAGCTGCTCACTCACTCCCCCCACAGTGGGATGGGAAAGAGAATTGGAAGTATAAAAGGATAAAAACTTGTGGGTTGAGATAAAGACAGTTTAATGGGTAAAGCAAAATCTGCATGTGTAAGCAAATATAAGGAATTCTCTCACTACCATCCACTGGCAGGCAGACGTTTAGCCATTTCCAGGCAAGCAGGGCCCCATCACATGTAATGGTTACTTGGGAAGATAAATGCCATAACTCCAAATGTCATCTCCTTCTTCCGTTTTCCATCAGCTTTTATTGCTGAGCATGACATCATATGGTCTGGGATACCCCTTTGGTTAGTTGGGGTCAGTACCCTTCCAACTTCTTGCGCACCCCCAGCCTACTCACTGGTGGGGCAGTGTGAGAAGCAGAAAAGGCCTCGAACAGTAAGCACTGTTCAGCAATAACTAAAACAGTGTTAACAACACTGTTTTCATCCCAAATCCAAAACATAGCCCCATACAAGCTACTATGAAGAAAGTTAACTCTATCCCAGCCAAAACCAGTAGAGACTGTCACCTACCTTGCCTCATCATATTGCCTCATCAAAGAAACTTCAAACTGAAATTTGAAATTATCAATGGGTCTATTTTACCATAAAATTTAGTAGATTAAATTCCCAACTGTTTAGACCCAAACTACTTGAAAGTGTTCTTAAAATTGAAGCACTCGTAGTGGGTACAGACCATTTCATGCACAAACAAAGCCAGCCAATTTTCCTGTTGTTTACATGGAAAAGAGAAGTAACACTTAGGAATGTCATTTCAGTGACATTTGGAAACATATACAGATCCTTTGTCAACACCAGACATTCTTTTTTTTTTTTTTCCTCCACTTTGACAAACATGTCAATTTTTAGATGGATGTTCTCTTACATTTTAATCCTTTTTGGAACAGCAGTCTATGCAGGGGGAGGGTCAGCTCAAAGACTCCAAACCTTACAATAAATAATTAAAGAGATTTTGTTAATTTGCACACTTTTTTTTTTTTTTTCTGTATATGAGTGGATACATAGATTTCCTTGTTTTGTGTGTGTGTGTAATTAAATTTTTAAAAATTTATGTGGCATCTTTCTTAGTTTTGGTTTAATCAAACTTATCCAAGATGTCGTGATGATTATAACATCTTTCTCAACCTCCTTCTTGGTTTTCCATCTTCTGTGTTCAAAGATGGCTGAATGAATCAGAGCTTCTCTATTCTTTTCACTATTAAAAAATAATACAAACACAGTTCTGGATTTTGGAACATTTTTAGTATATATTTTCACTCTATTTTTCCTTTCCAGAAGAGTTTGAATAATGATGGTCGGTGTGCTGGTTATACTCAACTCTACTTCATGTGTTTAATCTGGCTACTAGGACACATGTTGTAATCGCCTGTACAAAATAACTTTTTAGATGTTCTATTAGAAAGTGTTTTTCCTTGTTTTAAAAATACTGATTTTTTTTCCCCCTTCTTTACAAGGAACATTGGTATACTGCTCTTCTTTCCTCAGCTAATAACAGAGGTTTTTATTATCATGCCACTGTTTCAACTACAGGCACTCCTTCTTTGTGAGACATTTATTATATACAACAGATTTATCTGTCTCTTAAAGTATTGCAAATGTATTCTGCATCCATATAAAATAGGGGAGAACTATTATTTCTTTGTACCTGACTATCTCAACAGCAAGGCCAGAAGATATTTTTAGATAGAGATGCTGTGGCACATCCGTTCTCATGGTCTATAAATTCTCTTCACCTGTTGTTGTGTGAACTTCCTTGCACGCAATCTGCCACTCCTACATTCTAGCACCAATTACCAGAAAGTATAATGAATAAGATAGAGTAATTATGGATGTAATATTACTTCCCTCTCCAATTTAACATTCAGAGGTACATTTAACTCCATTAACAAGCCATAGTAACAATATTTTTAACTAAGGGATACTCAGAAAGAAAATGTGAATTAGAAGTACTATAAAGTGGTAAAACTGCCTACAATGAGAGTGAATCAAGACTTCTGTAATCCAGTGAGCATGGTGCTGTTTTTTCTTTATATCTAGTCAGCATGGATTTTAAACCTCAGGAAGAACAAATAGCAACTTTTCCTTTCTTGTGAGTTGTAGCATAGCTATGGAGCAAACTCTTTAATACAATCCATGAATAAAGCAGTTAAGATCTTAAAGATAGGTTATTTGACTGATTTCAGCAAAGAACATGAGAATTTCTTGGTACTATATGGTACTTAAGCCTCTAGCAGCTGGAGCACAGATGCTATGGGTTATACATGGGCATAAGTTATCCTATAGACTTTATAAATTTAAACCACAACTTGATTATATCACATGGCCAGAACCCAAGACTACATATTTATACAGCATATCTATCCTTGTAGGTTCAGACACCAGTTCACCTCTACAGTATGCACAACTGAGACATCTTCTTCAGAGCTCATCAAGTGATTGCCCCTCTTTGTTTGCCACTTAGCAAAAATAGGGCCACAACTACTACATAACTCAGAGAGAAAACTACACGTAGCAATGTAACACAGGCAATACTGTTACTTCCCAGTTGTGATGGAAGTGCCAAACCCATCTAACCCAATTCAATCCTTGCTTCTGGCCAATACTGGGCTGTTAGGAAAGGGAAAGAAGCAGACAAGCCTACAGTCCTACTTGCTCTAGGTCCATCCAAAAATCTGAAAGGAATTTCTCTTAATAGAATTCTTTGTTATTCTCTGTTCTGCAGAATGGGACCACAAATGTGAAATGCAAGAGAAGAATCTATGAACTGATGATACATTAATGCCACAATGGGATCTCTTCTAAATAAAGGTGAATTATAAGTAGGATTATTAGTACCACCCATTACAGAAGTAAGAAGTCAAACATTTTTCCAGAACACATCCTTGATTATAGTTTAGCACTTGATTCAACTGCAGTTTTATTGTACAGGTCTCCAAAGCTTATATTTGTGTGGTCTTACTCCAAGCTTGGGCTGATTAGGTCTTTGCTTGCAACACAATTTTTCCAAATCTCCCTAGTTCCAGTAGGATATCTGGAACAGATCATAGAATCATAAAATCATAGAATAGTTTGGGTTGGGAGGGACATTTAAAGGTCATTTAGTTCCAACCCTGCTGCAATGAGCAAGGACATCTTCAACTAGTTCAGGTTCCTCAGAGCCCTGTCCAACCTGACCTTGAATGTTTCCAAGGATGGGACATCTACTACCTCTCCGGGAAACCTGTTTCAGTGTTTCACCACCCTCATCATAAAAAATTTCGTTCTTGTATCTAGCCTAAATCTACCCTCTTTTAGTTTAAAACCATTACCCCTTGTCCTATCGCTACAGGCACCACTAAAATATTTGTCCCCATCTTTCTTACAAGCCTCCTATAAGTATTCAAAGGCTGCAATAAGGTCTCCCCAGAGCCTTCTTTTTTCCAGGCTGAACAATCCACTCTCTCAGCCTTTCTTCATAGGAGAGGTGTTCCATCCTTGTGGCCCTCCTCTGGACCTGCTCCAACAGGTCCATGTCTTTTCTGCACTGAGGATTCCAGAGTTGGACACAGGAATTCAGCTGGGGTTTCACCAGAAACATTCATTCCTTCCACAGCCCACCTATCTTTACTATAGAGCAGAACTTCCATAAAATTTAGCAAATACAGTTTAGGATCCCAACAAAAAGCTCATTACCTGAACTCCATTTATTCCATACAAATAAGGCAGACGTTTGGCAGAAAAAAATTATACAGTATCCTATATTTAAGAAGTTATCTTCACATGTGTACAAATAAAATGGCTGAAACAAAGTAATTCTAATTCTGCATCTCACAACTTTTGAGTGATTGATTTTCTTTTGGCTTTAATAATACTGTTCTCCTAATTTTATGCATGTATTGCAGGATACTTCCCATAAAATAGAGTAAGGTGGGCCTTAATCTTAAAATACACACCAGATATGAACAACTTTCTCAGCCTCCTGTGTGGTAGACATACATGATGCTCTTAGAGTAACGGGTCTGGAGACAGAGGAAGGGATCTTCTACAAAAGCAAAAGTATGTGTGTTAACGAAATTTAGAGAGATGATCTGGACAGATCATCCAAATTATGTTTTATCCTTCAGGTTTTGGAATGCATACTGAGAAGTGTTTTTAGTAGAATAGTTTTAAACTTGTTTGCATAACAGCTTATTGGCTTTGAGGGGCTGTGTTACTCACATTTGATCCACAGATGTAACAGAAAATGAAAACAATAACAACAAATCAACAACTGAATTCACACTAGAAAGATTGTGAATCTTAGACAAGTAATGAGATATTTAACTTTAAATATTGCCAAAGTCAGAAATAGCAAAATGCAAGTTGACTATTAAAAAAAAAAAAAGTTTCTGGGCATAGATAAATAACATAAATGTATGTTATTGCATGATATATTATAGAAGAAAAAAAAGAGAGACGAGAACCGCAAGAAATGTAGAACATAAGTTTAGTTTCCCGTAATCTCCCTGAAGCCCAAAACTTTCCACATTAACCGTAAACTAAAGCAATGAAATTAATCCTCAGATCATTTCAAAATCAATGTGACTTCACCAACCCAATTCTACACTGAAGTTTCAGTTTCAGCATTGGTAATTAAGAACTGAAGTTTGCTGGACGTCTGAACCCAAAGCTAAAAATTAGCAACAAGCCATTGGCCTCCCATTTTTGTATGCTGAAAGTGTGAGATAGAAGGTGGTCAGTAATAATTAAATATCTGAAAGCTTTAAAATCTGATTTTTCTAACCTCTGCTTTCAACAAAACATTTAGATCTTAACTTCTTATAAGAGCTTATATCAGTTAAAACTCATTCCCTTCAAAAGCTGCTCAGTGCCTTAATTAAACATACATACAAGAACATAATTTCCAGTTTTTCTTACTCTCATAATAGGCAACATAGTTACAAAACATAATTATCTATTTTCAAGGGTGATCAGTGCACATGTGGGATATGTTTCCTTTACATTGCTATGTTAATTAGATGCAGATATTTTGTTTAATTTGTTTTCTACCCATAAGGGATGAGGATTATGTTAATGGAAAGCAAAACTCACTGAGTTGAGAAAAAATCATTGCTGAGCTTCAGAACAAGCTATCTTCTTTTTTTTTTTGTTCTATACCAGGATAGATGGGGAAGAGTTCAGTCTTCTTTTCTGTCTTTAATATTTTTGTAACACTGTTTTCATAGTCATGATTAGCACTTTTAAAAAATTATTAATGTAAGTACTGCTCTGCAATTCATCCAACAAAGAGACTTCTAGTTCAACTAACAGTGATAGATACCAAGGAACAGTTACACAACTGCATTTTCCACTACCCATGTAAAGCAAGCAGTATAAAGCCATGGTCAAGAGTTTGTCACCTAGGAATCCTTCGTCTCTACAGAAAGTCTACTTTACATATATATTGATTCTTAGAAAGTCCTGAGACAGAGAGAAAAGACCTGACTCCGTTTCTATAATTTACATGAATGAAGAATTTGACAATTCGATCTACAGACAGCGTTCCTTTAATCACAGATCAGTTTTTATATGTGGGGAATATGATTCCTGTATCTTGAAAGGAAAATGTATGTAAAAATAAATGAACAAGTTATTCAAGAGGAGCTGTTTTGGTCTCTCAGATTAAAAAGGTTCATATAAACACACCGGTTTTGATAACCAGCAGCAGAGAATTGTAGTTTTGATGGCACAAATACCACTCTAAGAGTTTCATAAAAAAAATTTTGGGGATCAAGGCCCTACTACGAGTAAAAATCAAGGCTCAAACTAATAAACCGCAAACTGTACTGTTCTACTAAAAAGTCAAAAAAGGTCATTTTAGTTACAGTATTTCTTCTCCATGCTGAAACAAAGACAAAGAACGTTTCATTATTTAGGATCAATTGGAAACAAAAGTAATTCATATAACAATTTAATTCCTTTCAACAATGTTTAAGATCCTACAATAAGCTAATCAGTTCTACTCTTAACCCCACAAAAAGCTAAATCCATTTACTAATTTCATTCTTATTTGCAATAAAAACAAATTAATTAGAACAAGCTCCTTTGCAAAACATCAAAACCAATTCCTTCAATTATTTCCTTCCAATCTGCAATAAAAAATCCATTAACCTCACCTTAATTCTGAAATTTCAAAGTAATTTATTCACTAACTTCATTTTAATTCACAGACAAGTTAATTACTCCAGGTCCTGTTCCACAAAGACAACTGCCTCCCTTAGTTGAATACACATGCCTTTCTCCATCTTGAAAAGCTATAAATTTGTCTCTCACGTCATTTGAGAAGCTAGCCATGATCAAAGGGCTAGATCCTTGAATCGGCATTTGCTGTGCAGCAGGGGATTTACAAACATCAGTGACCTTTCAGGATTAGGCCCAAACTGAGCTGTTCCTCACAGTTGCTGTAGTCTCAAAGCAAAATTTACAGCAATAATTGCTCTAGGTTGCATGAGTAAACAGCAAAGCAAAGCTTTGTGTTTCTATCTCTAATTCTATTATGTTAGCATTGGTGATGTGCAAGCATCAGCACTGTAAGTCACACTGAGATACTAGCATTAAGTACTACAGGTGGATTAATTTTCCCTCTCAAATACTTCACAGAGAATTGAAGGTATTCATAAAAGTTACAAGACCTTGTAATGTTTCTGCTACTTAAGCCTGATATTACACATATCCATTTCCCTATCAAAATGAAGCTTTTACAGTTTCCTGTAGATGATGAGGGACTAAAATTTTGCCTTTCAGAAAGTCATTCCTATTGCCTTAATATAGGTTTAATGCCATTAAGATGATTAAAGCATATAGAAAGACTGAAGTCTTGAACTGCATATCTATACATTTGTCTGAAAAATCCATGATGCCTCAGGCTAATGTTTCAGGACCCTGCAAAAAAGCAGGAAGAGTTGAGAGTCATTGTCTCCCCTTCACAGCTGGCCATCCTCTTGTTTAGGAAGGGCAATACCTTACCATGCAAAATTACTGCAGAGGTGCAGATAGAACTACCATATGTTTACAGTCTAGCATTCGTTATGGAGCATGATTTTCAGAAAATACTAACTCTACAAAAAGTAGCCTACCAATATATTTGAAGACAAGAAGAAAAAATCACCAGTCACTCTTCCATTTTGTCAAATGGCTAATCATGGACAGTGTTAGAAGAAGAGGAAAAATAAAATCATTATGAGATACAGTGTAATGAAATGGAGAAGTCAGACTATTTTACTTAACTTTCAGGCAAGGTAAGAATAATCACATTAAATGTTAGCCCTATAGATTCTTTCTCCCATTCCTTTAACATTCATCTTTCTTTCAAACATATATGAGCTAGTGTCATTGTGCGAGTAGGGAAGATTCAGACCTCCTCCCTCTTTACTCTTTTAACTTAACTTTGTCATTAAATGATTATCATCCTGGCATCAAACAATAAGGGATCTGAAAAGTAGAAATAGAAGAATCAGTAAAGCTTTCCAACTGCAGGCATAACCCTTGAAAAGCTCTGTCCACAAATATCTTTATTAATACACTTCTCTATATTCCCGAAAGCTACTTTCAATTTATAGACAATTGGCATTAGGTTACCAAGGTCCAGTCATCACAAGGTCAAAGAATGCTGAATCTTATGCCCAGACTCCAATGTCTGAGAATTCATTTCCATACCAAATCTTTGCTCCCAGACAGGTCCAGGGACAGGACCTGCTCACTGCTCAGCAAATTATGAGTACTCACAAACGTTTCTGCCGCTCTTGAAGCAAGCCTCCTGAATCTTAGGGGTTTACAGTTCCCCTGTGGCTTTAAACACCTTCCTGAGTATCTCAGCTAATAAGAAACTTGCTTTTAACCCATCATTACTGAAGGCTATTCTGAAGTCATCAGAGAAGGAACTGATTCACTATGGTAAAAAACCTTAAGACAAATGTGATCTCTCAGGCAAATTGATTGATGTACAGAGCATTATTCTAACTGATAATACTAAAGACTGTAATGTGCTGAGAAATTAAAGTGACAACCTAGAAAAGAGATCTGTTGCAGAAACAAAAGATTGCTGAGAGGTTTTGGAGGCATGACAATAAGAAAAACTTACTTTCATTATTTGCATTATATTACAATGTTTTTGCAATATAGTGTATGAAATCCTTCTGATGAAGTTGCGCTCTCTTCCTGCTTCAAATGCCTTGATTGAAAACCAAGGTTACAGTGAATAGATATTTATCACATTGAAGTGTCTTTTACCCAGACTTTCACACTGATTGATGAGCTAGTTAGTAATCATTTCACCCAGCACTGAAATCTGGTTACTTTTTCTGCACTAATCAACAGTACTCTGCCACAATAAACAACAGCACTGCATTGCTGCTTGCCAGGACCCAGACCCAGAATGTTGTGGAGACTGCCAAGGCCTATCCAGTCCTTTGACTACTACGTGCTGCTGTTCTTCCATGTGGGCACCAGTGATACTGCCAGGAGCAACCTGGACAATATAAAAAGTGACTACAGAATCCCAGGAGTGATAATCAGGGGTATGGGGTCCCAGGCAATGTTTTCCTTAATCCTGCTGGTAAAGGGAAAGGGTTATTAAAAAGGTGGCACTGATACTGTGTGTCAACAATTAGTTGCAGACCTGGTATCAGCAACAGGGTTTTGATTTCTGTGGGATGCTGCTTGAGCACCAACATCTGCTTGGGAGAGATGGGATCCACCTCACTAAGTGGGTCAAGGGTATCTTTTCCAGCAGGATGGCTGATCTCATAAGGTGGGCCTTAAAGTAGGAATGAGGGCCAAGGGAGAGTTACCAGCATCTCTCTGATGGAATGATGGACAGGGTTGACAAGCAAAGAACCTGGAGCAATGTGAATGAAAGGAAACACAAAATGAACAAAACTGGGCTTCGGAGAGGTCACCTCAAGCTTTTACATATAAATAAGTCTGAAGTGACTATAAGACAGCATTTAGGGGGAAAAAAACAAACAAACAAACAAACAAATAAACACACACACACACACAAAAACCACAACAAAAACCAAACACATACAAACAAACAAACAAACACAAAAAAACCCCCACAAACCCAAGCCCAGAATAGGCTGCTTCTGGGAAATCAAGACATGTTGGAGTGCGTCTTTGAAGTGCCTGCACAGTAATGCACACAGCATGGGGAGTAAGTATGAGAAATTAGAGATCTCTGTGTGGTTGCAGGGCTGCAGTTTTCCTGGGATCACAGAGATGTGGTGGGATGGCTTGTGTGACTGAAGTGCTGCAATGGAGAGATTCAGTAAGGACAGGATGGGAAGCTGAGTTTTATGTGAGAACAGCTGGAATGCATGGAGTTCTGCTGGTGGATGGATGAGGAGCCAACTAAGAGCTTATGGGTAAGGATTCACAGGTAGACCACTATGAGTGACAAGGTAGTGGGTGTCTGCTGTAGGCTTTCTGATCAGGAAGAACAAGTGGATGATGCCTTTTACAGACAGCTAGAAGTAGCCTCAATTTCATAGGCCCTGGTCCTCCTGGAGGACTTCATCCACCCTGTTATCTGCTGAAGGAACCACACGGCAGGGCATAAGCAATCCAAGAGTTTCCAGGAGAGCATCTATTAAAACTTCTTGATGGAAATGACAGAGGAGCCAAAAAGGACATGTTCTCTGTTGGACCTGGTACTCACAAACAATAAAAAACTGGATGTGGATGTGAAAGCTGCTGGCAGGCTTTAACAAGAATATTTAACCAGACTTTACCAAGAGTAGTCTACCCCACCAAGCAGGAAATAAGGTTAAAATGTCAGGATACCTACATGGATGAAAAAGGGGCTCCTAACAAAACTCAAACTTAAAAAAGAAGTATAAAGAAGGTCAAAACAGGGACAAGTACTCTAAAAAGGATTATAGTGACACTATCCGAGTATGCAGAATAATGCATGACTGGGAAAGCCAAAACCTACGTGGAACTGAAACTGGCAAGGTATACCAAAGATAACAAGAATGGCTTCTCTAAATCCTTAAGTGGAAAAGAGATGAGTGGAGAAAATGTGGGCCCATTGCTGAATATGGCAGGAGACCTGGTGACACAGGGTATGAAAAAGACTGAGGTACTGAATGCCTTCTTTGCCTCAGACTTTACAAGCAAGGATGGTCTTCATCAGTCCCAGAGTTTGACCAGATGAACTCCAGAGGTCTCTTCCAACATCAGCCATTCTGTGATTCTGTGATTCTATGTGTGTTAGCACAGTGAGATAGAGATCAAGGAGTTTGACCTGGCCTGACTTATTTACTTTAGGCTCTAAATTGATTTTTGAGACCTGAGGGGTTAGCTAGAGGTGTGCATACCAGCTAGATGGGACACAGGGAAACAGACTCCCTGGGGTGCAGTTGGACCTAAGAGAGTCCTGAAAGGAGATGTCACTTAACAGGGCTACCAAAAACTTGGCAGTTACACTACCTTTGTGACACATGGGGCCACTGGCCCTAGGTTCCTTTGTAGTGGCAGGAGCTGATGCAAAACCTGGAGTGAACTATAATATCAGAGACCACCTTAACAACTGTAAGAAAGATTGACTGTCTTCAGTTTCTTTTATGCTATGATCAGGCACTGACAGCCAGTGTCTGACTAATTTAAATCCAAATTATTGTGCAATTTTGGATTAGCCCTGGTGTCAATGGAGTGACAGGAGAATGCAGCACATATAACAATATCAATATGTATTCCAGACATTAACTTATCATTTTTAAAAGCTTCTGGCATAGTAGCAACACAGCTACAAAGCCAACCTACCAGGTGTTGCCAGTAGAAAGGACATGACAGGACAAGGTATAGGCAAAAAACAAACCATGCAAAGAAAGTGAGCTGGTTTTGCACACCTGACTGATAAAACTATCTTTTTGCCATGGTGGCTGTCCCAATCCAATGTCGGGGGAGGTTTCAATGTGATCCCAAGGGTGAGATTAAGATGCAAACATGGTCAAATGCTGTACACCCAGAACAGTTTTTATTATTAAGTGAAGAGTGGTAACGATAGGACAGAAAGGAAGGAAAAGACAGAAATCAAGCAAGCATCCGGAATAGAATAGCAAGAATAGTCACCACCATGGATCCAGCAGCATCCCATTGGTCCTCAGTCTTCAGTTCTTCGGTGGTGGGTGCACAACCCCTTGTCCAATTGAGTTGGTGGTCTTACTCACCCTGCCCACCTTTAGTTTTTCCTCTGTTCCCACAGGTTTTTACTGACTTCATGCTTCTTGAGCAATCATCCCACTTCTGGGGCAGAAATGTCTCTTACCAGTTCTTGTCACCTCTTTAAAGGCGCGAAGTCATTAGCAAGGCATGCATGGTGTCTGGCTTACACAGTAGAGCCACAAAGTGTCAGGTTTACACAATGGAGCCAGTGATTAGTGGTACTTGTGCTTGAGGGGAAACATCTGGTTTCACCCAGTCCACGTTTACCCCCTTTGAGGCTTATCTAAGGAGTTTGTCAGTACAACTGCAAGGGAGCGGGAGGGTGCATCCTTTGATACACTCCTTCTTCGTTGGGTGACATTCCTTAGACTAATTACAAAGGCCACAGCTGGTCCTTGATGAATGTTTGAAGCATTACTTACACCACCCAGTGACTCAAAGCACACATAAGCAAGCTTTGAGACAATCATTTGACATTTCAGTCTCTCACAGTGGCACATATGATGTTATCACTGAATTTTAACAACTTTTTCTCACATGTACATCCTAGGCAAGAAACGTCCCAGAAAACTTATTTTATTTTATCAACTGTCAGTCATTACAATGACATAATTGACTTAAATCTAAGCATAGAATGCAGCAGCAGTTCTTGTTATTTACTGGTAGTAAAAGAGAAGCCAAAACCCTAACCCTGTTAAATCAGTATTCAGCAACTGTGTTTCTTACTTTATGATATTTACTCTCGATGCATATTCAATGGTGACAAGCCCATTTTTCATCCCTATGTTGAATGATTAGTATTTATGAAAATGAACATGTAAGATACACAGGTTTTTTTGTACCCGACCTCATTTTTCAGGAGATGAGATCATTCAATGCAATTAGGATGATGACAGAGACAGATGGTAAACTATCATACCAAACGATTATTATAGTTTCTTTTTAACACTGACACATATTAAACAGTAAGATGCATTAGTTTAACAAGAGAGGAGAGGAGAGGAGAGGAGAGGAGAGGAGAGGAGAGGAGAGGAGAGGAGAGGAGAGGAGAGGAGAGGAGAGGAGAGGAGAGGAGAGGAGAGGAGAGGAGAGGAGAGGAGAGGAGAGGAGAGGAGAGGAGAGGAGAGGAGAGGAGAGGAGAGGAGAGGAGAGGAGAGGAGAGGAGAGGAGAGGAGAGGAGAGGAGAGGAGAGGAGAGGAGAGGAGAGGAGAGGAGAGGAGAGGAGAGGAGAGGAGAGGAGAGGAGAGGAGAGGAGAGGAGAGGACAAATGAAAAGACACCGCAAACTAACATTTGAACTAACATTCAAACTGAAATATCAAGGGACAGTTACGTTAGTTATCCTAAAAGCACTGAAAGTCCATATTATCACTTGCTTGCAATACCTTTAATTGCTTATTACTTTGTGCAAACACTTGAAATTTTACTTCTTTTTTTTACACTTACTGCTTTCAATTCTGGTATTTTGTCAGGATCGGGATGGAAATTAAAGGCTGATGGTATCATTAATCACAAAATAAAATAACTTTTGATATATTTAGTTTAAGAAATAAATGAACAAATTCAGGAGAGTTTTTATTTTAGGCTCAGGTATAACCTGGTTAAATTTCTTTCTTATTATATCTTTTTAAAAATATTTTTTCCATCAAATATCTGCCATTTAGGTTACATCTTTGTGAAGTATGCTCAGAATCCATCATTAATTGTACTACATTGAGTAAAGGGAATAAAAATCATAGTGGGTCCCATAGGAAGTCCATAATCAAGCATGAAATACCATTGTATTGACCTTCTGTACATGAAAGTACACTAAGAATTACATGAAGCACAGTTTCATAGAATCATAGAATACCAGGTTGGAAGGGACCTCAAGGATCATCTGGTCCAAGATTTGTTGTCAAAAGCATGGTCTAGACAAGATGGCCTAGCACCCTGTCCAGCTGAATCTTAAAAGTATCCAACATTGAGGAGTCCACCACTTCCCTGGGGAGATTATTTCAGTGGTGGATTTCTCATTATGAAAAATTTTCCTCTTGTGTCCAAGTGTGTTCTGCTGATCGAGGATGACAATTAAACTCAGACACCAGAGTGAAAAGAGTAGGCTGATTTTACTGTTAATAATTAAAGGATATAAGTAAGTACTACAGAAAATTAGTAAGAAAAGTACAGAATAGCACACTTACTTATTGCTACATACAGTTAAGCAAGGCAATGCACCTAATCATTACTACACAATGGGGAGAATATTGATTAAGAAAGATACATCACCACTTGCATACATTACCAACATCCAGATCCACAGCCGCTGGGGAGCTCTGGCTGCAGCGAGGATTTGGAGAGCCTTTCCCTGCAAGCGGGAAGTCCTATGCAATGCATCCATTCATAGGTGAGGCATCTAAAGTCGTTGCAAGTGGTTCCAGCCTTATATACTAGAGTTCAGCAAGCCAGAATAACTGGCACCTTTGTTTTGAGCGGAAACATCTGATTTCATCCTCCTGTTGGATTCCACCCAAAGCCTGGCCAGGGCTCAGAGGGAGAACCAAGGGAGTTTCTAACAAGGCCAAACACTTGGGTTCTCAGCCCTGAACAAGGCTAAACAAGGAAATCAAATACATTCTCACAGCATTTCACCCTCACTACTGATTATATTCTGTCTAAGCTACATATTTCACTAGTGAGCATACATATTTTGTTAATGAAGATACTAATAATTCAGATACTAATAATTAATACAGGTTTTACTAATTAGCAGATACTGATAATGGGTAATGTTTAGTTGTGAGGTTCATCTAGAGGTCAACTTTGTTTCAGGGCCTATTATTCAGGCCCTAGCACTACAAAGTGGAATATCCCCAGGAGTAACTTGTACCCATTACCCTTCATCCTTTCCATATGACTCCTTGTAAAAAGAGAGTCTCCATCTTCTTTGTAGCCACCCTTTAAATACTGGAACATGGTGATAAGGTCTCCCCTAAGCCTTCCCTTCTCAAGGCTGAACAAGCCCAACTCTCTCAGCCTTTCCTCATATGACAGGCTTCCCAGTCCCTTGATCACCTTTGTGGGCCCCCTCTGGACCATCTCCAGTCTGTCTATACCTCTTTTGTATAGCAGGGACCAAAACTCAACATGATATTCCAGGTGTGACCTGACAAGGGTTGAGTAGATTGGGGTAATAACTACTTTATCTCTGCTGGTGATGGCCTTGTTGATGCAACCCAGCATCCTGTTGGCATCCTGTTGAGCTTGTTGTCCACCAGGACCCGCAAGTCCCTTTTCACAGAGCTGTTTCCCAGACTGAGCTGCTCTCCTGGATTATCTTTTCCCAGGCATAAGACCTTACACTTGCTCTTGTTGAACTTCATAATGTTCTTGCTAGCCCACTCCTTCAACCTATCCAGGTCTTCCTGCAGGGTGAATCCCCATTCTGAAGTGTTCACTTTCCCACTCAGTTTGGTATCATCAGAAAACTTCATCAGGGTGCACCTGATCCCATCATCCAGATCACTTATGAAGATATTAAACAGCATTGGGCCCAGTATTGATCCCTGGTAGACCCCACCTGTGACAGGTTGCTACTTTGAAAAAGAGCTATTTACCACCACCCTCTGGGTGCAGCCTGTCAGCCAGTTCCCACCCCACACACAGACCACTTGTCTAGACTGTAACTAGCAGTTTCTCTAGAAGGTGACTGTGGGGAAGCATGTCAAAAGCCTTGGAGAAATCAAGGTATATGATGTTTAGTTTAGTCTCTCTCTTTTACTTCCTCCTGGCAATTCTGGCGTCATCTGGTTTCCTCTAGCCTCCCAAGTCTTTGTTTCTTTTCCAACCAATAACATGATTCCTCAGTCAAGATAAAACTGTTTTCCTTTTTTTTTTCTTTTTTATGGTCCAGCAACTAGAACACTTTCTGTGGGAGGTAAGAGGTCAACAGTTATTTTAGCAGTGTTTAAAGAAAACAGGTTAAAAGACACCTTTCCCAGGATTCAGAGGCCTAGTGGATAGAGTTACCTCCTTCCTATCCTGGCTAAAATTGAGGCTTACATTTCCCCTCAAGTTTTACTTGTTGGCAGTAGCCAGTTACATGTTGATTTTGATGAATTCCTCTTTGGGGAGAGAGAGTTGTCTTAAGTGTCATGGAGCCTATTTCTGGAGTTTTGTAAACACATATCACAAATTGTTATTTTGAAGCATATGCTGTTTACTAGATATTCTAGAAAGGCTTCAAGAGCTAGTATAGATGGTATATTTTCCTCACTGTACTTTTCCAGTGGCTTAATCATGAGCTCATAACAGTTTCTAAAGAAAGTCTAAGACCAGTAGTTTTTTAAAATGATGAAATTAGTTTTTCCCAAGCTGTCTCAACTGGCAACTAGGAAGTCTCCACCAGCATGATTATTTTATTCATGAAAAATGTAGATAAATTTTGAATTACATTTTTAAAATGCCCATGTGGGAGGATCCAAATGAAAATTTCATGATTCAGCTTTATGACATCTGTACATAACAGTCAGCCTTTCATCTCCCTGTTGACTTGTCCTATTTAAGAAAAAGTCAGAAATACTTGATAAAAAGCCTACATATGTATATGTACAGTTATGGAATATTTTTGTTACAAGCTATGTTCAAACCATGTAACTTGTGGAAGATAAACGCAAGGACAGAGAGGAAAAAATGTTACTAGTGCTGTACTATGCCAGAAATCATGAACGGTGGCAACATTGCTCAAAACAGCTTAAGAGAGGACTGAAAAGAACAGAGGACTTTATAGCTGAATACAGTATATTACATATTTATCTTATTTAATCATTTAATTTTGTGGCATCATAGAAGCACAGAATGGTTCATTGGGGGCCCAAAGTAAATGCTTCTGTGCAAACACATGTAGCATGAAGAACAAACAAGAAGAGTTAGAGATGTGCACACACCTGCAGAGCTATGTTCTTACTGACAACACAGAGAAGTGGTGGGATGACTCCTATGACTGGAGTGTTGGAATGGAAGGATACAGGCTCTTTAGGAAGGGCAGGCAGGGCAGACAAGGAGGTGTGTTGCCTTTTATGTCAATGACCAGCTGGAGTCATGCAGCCCTGCCTGGGGATGGATGAGGAGCCGACCAAGAGCTTCTGGGTCAGGATTAAAGGGAGGATAGGGACAAGAGATGTTATAGTGGAAGTCTGCCACAGGCTACCTGACCAGGAAGTCCAAGCAGATGAGACCCACTATGGACAGATAAGAGCAGCCTCATGTTCACAAGCCCTGGTCCTCATAGGGGACTTCAATCACCACAGTAGCTGTTGGAGGGACAACACAGCAGGGCATAAGCAATGCAGGAGGTTTCTGGAATATGTTGATAATAACTTCCTTCTCCAAGTGATAGAGGAGCCAACAAGGAGAAGTGTTATGCTGGACCTTGTTCTCACCAACGAGGACAGGCTGGTGGGGAATGTGAAGTTCAAATGCAGCCTTGGCTGTAGTGACCATTAAATGGTGGAGTTCAAGATCATTAGGGCAGTGAGGAGAGCATAAAGCAAGCTCATTACCCTGGTCTTCAGGAGAGCAGACTTTGGTGTCTTCAGAGATCTGCTTGACAGAGTACCATGGGGTAAAACCCTGGAGGGAAGAGGGGCCCAAGAAAACTGGTTAGTATTCAAGGATCACATCCTCCAAGCACAGGAGTGATGTATCCCAACAAAGAGGAAGTCAGGCAAAAATGCCAGGAGGCCTGCACCGATAAACAAGGAGTTCTGGGACAAGCTCAAACACAAAAGTAAGCCTACAGAGCATGTAAGCAAAGACCGGTAGCCTGGGAGGAATACAGAGAAACTGTCTGAGCAGCCAGGGATCAGGTTAGGAAGGCCAAAGCCCTGGTAGAATTAAATCTGACCAGGGACATCAAGAGCAACAAGAAAAGCTTCTATGGGTATATTAGTGATAAAAAGAAGAATAGGGAAAATGCGGGCCCTCTCTGGAAGTAAATGGGAGACCTGGTTACTCTGGATATAGAGAAGGCTGAGGTATTCCATGACTTTTTTGCCTCAGTCTTCACTGGCAAGTGCTCCAGCCAAGACTCAGAGGCAGAGGTGCAACTGGGAAAATGAATAACCACCTGCCATAGAAGATCGTGTTTAAGACCATCTAAGGAACCTGAATGTGCACAAGTCCATGGGACCTGATGAGATGCATTCATGCATCCTGAGAGAACTATGGATGAAGTGGCTAAGCCACTATCCATCATATTTGAGAAGTCATGGCAATTTGGCAAAGCTCCCACTGATTGGAAAAGGGGAAACTAACCCCCATTTTTAAAAACTGAAAAAAGGAAGACCCAGGGAACTACAGGCCAGCCAGTCTTACCTCTGTGCCCTGCATGATCATGGAGCAGATCCTCCTAGAAACTATGCTAGAGCACATGGAAAATAAGGCTTCACTAAGGGCAATTAATGCCTGACAAAATTAGTGGCCATCTATGAAGGGGTTACAGCACTGGTAGGGAAAAGCAGCTGACGTCATCTATCTGAACATTGAACGCTGTGCCTCATGACATCCTTGTCTCGCAATTGGAGAGTGATGGACTTGAGGGATGGACCACTCAGTGGATAAGACATTGGCTGGGTCGTCGCACTCAAAGAGTTGTGGTCAACAGCTCGATGTCCAAGGGGAGAGCAGTGACAAATGGTGCTCCTCAGAAAACCATTTTTGATATTGGTACTGGTGTTATTTAACATCTTTGTTGGTGACATAAGCAGTGGGCTTGAACGCACCCTCAGAAAGTTTGCAAGCAACACCAAGCTGTGTGGTGCAGTTGACAGGCTGGAGGGAAGGGATCATCCAGAGGCATCTTGACAGGCCCTAGAGGTGGACCTGTGCAAACCTCATGAGGTTCAGCAAGGCCAAGTGCAAGGTCCTGCACATGGGTCGAGGCAATCCCAAACACAAATACAGGCTGGGTGATGAGTGGATTGAGAGCAGCCCTGCGGAGAAAGACTTAGGGGTATTAGTGGATGGAAAGCTGACTATGAGTCAGTAATGTGTGTTCACAGCCCAGAAAGCCAACTGTATCCTGGGTTGCATCAAGAGAAGCATGACCAGCAGATCAAGGGAGGTGATTCTCCCCCTCTACTCTGCTCTTGTGAGACCCCACCGGGAGTACTGCATCCAGCTCTGTGTCCCCAATATATGAAAGACATGGACCTACTTGAGCAGGTCCAGAGGAGGGCTATGAAGATGATCAGGAGTCTGGAGAACCTCCCTTATGAGGACAGGTTGATAGAGTTGGGGTTGTTCAGCCTGAGGAAGGGAAGGCTCCAGGAAGACCTTATTGCAGCCTTCAGATACTTAAAGGGGGTCCACAGGAAAGATGGGGAGGGACTCTATCTCGGACTGTAGTGATAGGATGAGGGCTAATGGTTTTAAACTGAAATAAGGTAGATTTAGAATAGATGTAAGGAAGAAATTCTTTACTGTGAGGGAAGAAATTCTTTACTGTTGAGACACTGGAACAGGCTGCCCAGAGAAGGTGGGAATGCCCCCTTCCTGGAAGTGTTCAAGGCCAAGTTGGACGGAGCTTTGAGCGACCCAATCTAGTGGAAGTGTCCCTGCCCATGGCAGTGGTTTTGGAACTAGATGATGTTTAAAGTCCCTTTCAACACAAACCATTCTATGATTCTGTGATTCTATAGTAATATTCACACTTTACTTTTTTACATTCATGTTTACTTTTACCTTTTCATGTTACTTTTACCTCTTCACTCTCTGTATTCATCACATCTTTAAATGTCTAAGCTTTTAACTATGGAAAAATTAAATCCTTCTGCTATCTCACAACGTATATATGCTTTATATGCTATTCATTATATATATATGTTATATACAACGTATGTATGCTATATATGCTTTATATTTTAACACAGAATTCTGCATTCTTGAATGCAGTAAAATATTTAGAGTCACCACACCAAATTCCTATGATTCCTGTGATTTACCCCTAAATTCTCTACCAGTTGTAGCTATACCTGATTTCCAGTCCAGAAAGTTCTTAATTGCATTCCTCTGAAAATAGAGGAAGAATGTGAAGTATCAGCCAGGATACTTTCTGCAGTACCTGCAGATCAGCCAGGTATTTTTTTGCAGTATGGAAACCTTTTCTTACACACTGTTATTATAAACTGAGCTTTTCCTGTGGATGCAGAGGATGAGGGTCCACACTTTATTATGACTTATTAAGTACTCACAGTCCATGTGATTGTGCCTCCTGTGGAGTCCCTCGCATTAGACACAAAGTGGACTTCTATCTTTTTCTTCCTTTTCTTCCATCAGAATTTTCCCTTTCCTTCAAGTAACATTCAAGTTACCAGCACCAAGCTCCCTTGTAACCTTCAGAAAACTTCAGCCATGCATATATAGACATTAATCTCTTCTGTTGTAATAAGAGGATTTCTGTGCTGTGTTTTTCCCCCTCTTTCCTGTTTGTGTTGTACCTGATCATATCTGGGACATTCTGAAAAAGCAGCTTGCTATTGTTCAGAATTTTTCAATAGAAAATCTCTAGAAAGACATTAACAGATTCATAATAGGTAAAAACCACTTACAAATTTTATATGGTGTTATAAATATGAAGTGTGCTGTCATTGTAATATTTGCCTATTATTAATTAGTTAATCTCTTTCTAGAAGTGCTCTTATATTTCAGTTAATACAGTGAAGTGCTAAGGCTTGGACAACAGGCCCAAGCCAGAGTTGACCTATAGAAGAATCCTGTATATTTTATAACTGATAACCATTGTGCTAGTAGGTATTGTACTAAGTTATAACAACCCACTTATGCTGGTGTAAAAAGTGCTAAAGCATTGAAATACTGCAGCCTGAACAACAGGCCCCAAGCTGAAGCTACTAACTTAGCATGTAGTCATTAATAAAATATGTAAACTCGCTAGTGAAAGACAAAATATAATCAGTAGTGAGGAGAGAATGTATTCAACTTTCTTTTCGCAGCCTTCTTCAAGGCTGAGAACCTAAGTATTTGGCCTTGTTAGAAACTCCCTTGGTTCCCCCCGCAAGCTCTGGCCAAGCTTTGGGTGGAATCCAACAGGAGAATGAAACCAGAAATTTTCCGCTCAAAACAAAGGTGCCACCTATTCTGGCTTGTCAATCTCTGGTATATAAGGCTGGGCCCGTTTGCAGCGACTTTGGAAGCCTCACCTATGGGTGGACGCACCGCATAGGATTTCCCACTTGCCGGGACAGGCTCTCCAAATCCTCGCTGTAACCGGGGCTGCCCAGCGTCTGCGGATCTGGATGATGATGATAATATATGCAAGTGGTGATGTATTTCTCTTAATCACTATTCTCTCTCTCTTGTGTAGTAATGATTTGATGCATTACCCTGTATTTTCCTGTTTGTTGCTTTAAGTGCACTATTCTGCTTCTTACTGCACGTTTTCTGTATTACGCTATTACATTACTTGGTTATCACTAGTAAAGTACGCCTACTCTTTTCACTCTGGTGTCCGAGTTTAATTGGTATCCTTAATCAGCAAAACATATGGTAATTTTTAAATGGAGGTTCTAAGTTTGTAAGAAACTCTTAACTTTCTTAAGTTGTCCTTTACTTTGATGTATCTTTATATATTCAGATATACCTCAGAAGGTATGAAAGCCCCCTGAGGGACAGGATGAAATTGAGAGGAACCTGGACAAACTCAAGAATTGGGCCCATGTGAACCTCATGAAGTTCAACAAGACCAAGTGAAAGGTCCTGCACTGCGGTCAGGGCAACCCTCAGTATCAATACCGGCTGAGGAATGAAAGGATGGAGAGCAGCCCTGAGGAGAAGGAATTTGAGGTACTTGTGGATGAAAAGCTGGACATGAATAGGCAATGTGCACTCACAACCCAAAAAGCCAACTGTATCCTGGGCTACATCTAAAGAAGTGTAGCCAGAAGATTGAGGGAGGTGATTCTGTCCCTCTATTCTGCTCTCGTGAGATCCCACCTGAAGTCCTGTGTCCAACTCTGGAATCCTCAGCGCAGAAAAGACATGGACCTGTTGGAGCAGGTCCAGAGGAGGGCCACAAAAATGATCAGAAGGATGGAACCCCTCTCCTATGAAGAAAGGCTGAAAGAGTTGGGGCTGTTCAGCCTGGAAAAAAAGAAGGCTCTGGGGAGACCTTATTGCAGCCTTTGAATACTTATAGGAGGCTTGTAAGAAAGATGGGGACAAATATTTTAGTGGTGCCTGTAGTGATAGGACAAGGGGTAATGGTTTTAAACTAAAAGAGGGTAGATTTAGGCTAGATACAAGAACGAAATTTTTTATGATGAGGGTGGTGAAACACTGAAACGGGTTTCCCAGAGAGGTAGTAGATGTCCCATCCTTGGAAACATTCAAGGTCAGGTTGGACAGGGCTCTGAGGAACCTGAACTAGTTGAAGATGTCCCTGCTCATGGCAGGGGGGTTAGCCTAGATGAACGTTAAATGTCCCTTCCAACCCAAACCATTCTGTTATTCTATGAAAACAGGATTCAAAAAAGAAAACTTCATGGGACCTCTCATTATCATGATGATGATAAAAAGATTCCAAAGACAGGTAAGAAATATTACATTAATGGACATTCTGAATGTATGAAAAATGTTTGTCTTCCTTATTATTCACTAAAATATTCATCTGTAATAAAATCTTTTAAGAGTAAATTCTAAAGAAGTAAATAAAGTATTTTTCATTAATTGACAATATATCCCGAAGTTCACTTTGAATTCAGAATAAACCTATTTCAGACTGGGTTTTACTTAAATGTTATTGCATAGTGTGATAAATAGTGTGTTTGGATGTTACCTTTGAAAGCTTTACACAGCTATTTTTTCTATATGCTGTTTCAGAAATTTTTTATTATGATTCAGAATATCATAGATCTATTACGTTCGCAGTACTAATGCTTATGACCTGTTGAGTCACATTGGCTGTCATTGTATCATTGCATTGTTAACCTGAATTTTTCCTTCTAATTACAGGTCAAACCAAAATGTTTTCTTTCTTATGTGGAATATATAATTTTATTCCGCCAATTACATTTTAAATTTAAATTTCAACTGGCAATCTTTCAACTACGTTTTAGAACTTCTGTCTAGAAACTGGTTCAGTTTTGATGAAGCTGTGCTTTGCTGATCAAAAATTATGTCAAAAGAATCCTTTACTAGTACAACTACATAATGCACCTCAGGCCTGGCCTCATTCTTTCCTGATTTAGGATTTCTCTTGATTTTACAAATGATGGGTAACTTTACACCACATAAAAAGAACAAGAATAGAGTATATTCTTCCTTCTTGCAGAGACTATGCAGTCTAATGATTTGAATGAAGGATCGAGGAGAAGCTAGAGATAATCTCCCTTTCCTAGCAGAAATAGGCCAACATAAAGGGAAAGAAATCTGTGTAATTTATTACTGTACTCTGGTTAACAGCAGGGATTAAGTATGTTGTTTTAAATTTTAAAGAAATTACTTAACATGTCTCTCATTTTTCTGGGTAACGTCAACCTTAAAACAAACATTATGAGTAGTAGCTACTAGCAATGTACTAGCCATCTCTTCAAAACCTGTATTTATCAGTAGTTACTAGATTCAAGTTGTCACCATAATTTTTTCATCATTTTGCAAAATTTATATTTTTCTATAACCAAGTCTGTGATAAACTTTTCACTCTTCTTAAAAAGCATTATAGCAAACCAATTTTTTGTAGTATTTCATCCATGTGAAAATGTGTGATCAATTTATGTTTTTATTCATTTATACATTCATCACATAATCAGCAATTTTTATTTAATTTATTCATGAGCACCATAAACATTAAAAATTGAGCCTGATTCTCAATCCGAATCAAATGGATTGAAGCAGCCTATTGCATATCATTATATTCTAATTTTAAATTTTCTGAATTTTGTCAATCTACCCAAAAGAAACTTGTCAGTCAAGTTAGTAAATAAATGCAATAATCAGCCACTGTTTTCACTATGCATTGCTGGGTAAATAACCTTGTCATCTCCATACATGTTTATTTGCATCAGCTCTGAATTCATTTGTCAACTCTGTGGAGCAGGTTTCATATGTTTTTATCTGAACAATTTATATTAAGTATCAACAGAAAGGTCTATCTAACACAAAGCACAGAGAAGTGCATCTCCCTGAAAGAAAAAATAATAATAAAAAAAAAAAGAATACTACTTCCTTCTTAAGAATTAGAACTCTTAATCTTGATTTTGAGCTCAGTAATGTTGCAGTTAAAGCAGGGTTATAATATTACCAAATAGTCTAAAACAGATTATCTTTGTTGACTCCACAGGTATTTTTCTTAATTTTACCTGATTCTTCAAGTCACTAGGTTCTAATTTGATATAGTTATGCAGACATACTGAGAATCAATAATGAAGTTTTATAATCCTGAACCATCGCCAGGTTACCCATAGCAATGTGTAAAGCATTTGCTATAAAAGAAGAAAAACATGTAAATCACAATGATTGTGATGAGACTGGTTGTTAAAGTCATAGAATTAGCATGGCTTGCAGGGAAAAGGAGTTTGTACACATTCATGCAGCAGAAAGATATGGGTGAAAGCTATATGAAGTGTTCTTAAATTGCATCGATAACCCAGATCACTATGACAATATGGGTTGCTAGTGGACACCTTTTTCTTGTTTTCTGTGTTTGCAGTGCAATAATGAGGATATAAAACTGTGAGAGAATTAGGACTAAATATAACGATATACAGAATGTAAGCCTTACATTAGGAAAGTTTTTAGAAATAAAACAGCTAATATGTTAAAATACCATCTGAGGCAGAGGTAGTATTATTCAATTACAAAATTAATGAAGAATAAATACTCCATTATTAATACAAATATATAACTTTTCAGATTAAATTAGGTGTGGGTTGTGGAGATTTTTTTTCCCTCTGAAAAACAAAGAACCTAAGAGCTGAAGGAAAAATTAGAAAATTATCTTCTTTTAATATTTGGAGGTGTATGGTAACAGATTCCAGCAAAATGCTGTGGGAGTTGTTGTTTGTTTGGTTTTTTTTTTTTAATACATGCAATATAATATGCTTTGAATAAACTAATTTAGATATTACAAATATTATTTTCTGTGTAATATATTGAAGATTTCATATAAAGAATACTCATTTTTAAATTAAATGTTGACTGCTAACACGTGACCCAGAAATCTTCCAGTCACCAAAGCATCCAGTTTACAATCTAAAGTTTAAAGTGCCAGAGCAGTAAACATGATAATTGTGTCTCTACAGACAATATCCTCTCCCATAATTTATCACATACTGCATTTCCCACCTCTATGAACCATGAGGACTGTAAGCACAACCAATCCAACAGATGTTCAGCATTTCCAGCTTTCCCTGAATTAAAATGCTCACACTGATGGCTTCAAGGTAGAAAGTATTTTCCAACTTAATTCTGTTTCAGAATGTAAATGATTAGCTGGATGCCTTTGCATCTTAATTTTTATACTGTGTGCCCACTTTGTTGTTTGGGTTTTTATATTATTTCTGAACTTTCAAATAATTTCTTACCAGTTCAGTACTTTATGTTGGTTTTAAAGTTATAAAATTGCAAATACTTTTTTTGTATTTATTAAAAAGTGACATAAAAATAAAATAAATGTATCTATAACACAATATTTTAATTTTTTTCTGTTGGCATAGTATAGGAAATACGCTTTTAGTTTAATAAGTGTGTCTTACTGTATGTAAAAATAAGCACATCCACACAAACTAGCACAAACTGTCTAAATTATGTGTTCACTTTCAACACACACTATCTACCGTAAAATATAGCAATCTCTACCCTCACTAATGAAACACTAATGACACACACAGTGCCATACCTGTTATTGATAAGACAAAAAGTCTACGAGGAGATATGCTTTGGGAAAGGTAATCTGTGGTGTGATAAAGAATATTTAAAAAATGGAAACGTTGGGCTATAATTTCATCCTGAAATGAGTAATGCAATGTATCAGAACTTCAGAAATCAGATCATAAAAAGGTTTTAATCAAAGGATTATCTTGGAATATATGTTACTATGGGTACCTGGTTACTAAGGTTACAATCAGAACTGTAAAATAATATAAGGTCATGACACACTTCATAACTCAGAATCGCAGTAGAAATCTACAGTTCTTTGATTTGAACAAAGATTTTCCTTCTTTGACTACTACTTCAGCCTTTCTACTTTTTGTTATCCTTTTTGTGGTGGTTACTCTAGCTTTAAAAAAAAAAAAAAAAAAAAGACTTTATAAGGATGCATTTAAATGTGTTATCTAAAGACTTTATAAGGATGCATTTAAATGTGTTATCTAAAACTCCCATTTATTATAATGAATTCAACCTTTAAAGAAAATTGTACACTCAAAAAAAAGTATGTAGTGCCTTCATACAGCCTGGGTCATAAAGAAAAACATTGAGGTGAGAAACAAACCCAAGGAAGAGAACTTTGGTCCACCATTTAATTTCCTTCTGAAAAATCCCTTTTCCATTTTTTTCTCTTAAGATTTAAAAAAATGTGAAGTAGATGCATATTTTAAGGTTCTTTTGTTGCAATTTTCATGTTGTCAGAGCCTACTGATAGAAGGCCAAGTGTGTGTAGATCCCAATGCTTGCCGTTAACTCTGTTAGACATGAAGCTAGATGATATCAGAAGGGCTCTGCTTCAGGTCCTAAACCCACTTGTATAACACCTGTCAATTTGAGAAAGATCCTACATCTCTCCAATCTTTTAAGATCTCTAGGGTCAGCCAGTAGTTTTATTACTAGTTATACAAGGAAGTGTGTGCATGGACATCTGTATCTGTTTCTGTTGTTGCTATTTTTAATATAAATTGATAAGAATGTTCCTTTTCTGAACTGTCAGTTCTTTCAAAGCTAATGATCTGGTGTTCGCAAATCCATAAAGGCCAGACAAGTTTCATAATATCCCAAGGAGGAAAGTGAGGTTCCTTTCAGTTAACAAAGATGTTCAAAGTTTATCATGACTAATGGGAACAAAACAAAAAAAAAAAAAACAACCCACCACCAAAAAAACCAAACAAATCCACAACAACAAAAGTTAAGCAATTATTTTTAAAGAAAAATCTTTGAAAATAAAACTAGGATCCTGGTCAGCTACCCAAAATGTAAAGAAAACATAATTCTTATTTGAAAATCTTCTCATCTGAGCTACAACAGTTCCAATAGTTCCTTTTTAGAAGTCCTTTATAAAGTCTGAGCAAATGTAAGATCAATTTATTAAAGTGAGTTGGAATTTATTAAATATTCTTAATCATAATTAAGCCTTAAGTGACATATGAGACCAATGCAATTGGTAAGAAAACATGATAAATTGCTGTATACTGTAGCTTAGATATTTAAATATTGGTAACCTGTAATTTTACGGAACATTACGGACTAATTATCTGGGACAATAAGTATAATATAGCCTTGCTAATATGTATAGAGAAATAAACCATGCAAAACAAACAAAAAAAAAGGAATATTCAAATCTCTGAAAAAATAAACTGCCATGGAAAAGGTAAATTTAAAATTTAGAAAAAAATCCATAGTGACTAAAGTTTAATGGGAATATGATCAGAATTTCAGTCTGAGATTGGCTCTTGCTCCATAGCATGCTTAGCTCTGAAGCACAAAACAATTTCTCTTTATTTTGCACAAGAAGTGATTTAAGAAGTGAATAAAGTTATTCAGAATTATCTTCATAATCAGAACTCTCTGGAAAAGAATCTGTGTTTTGGAGACTGACCCGTTAAAACTTTAAAAATATTAAAATATCTGACTTAGATATCTGAGTTTCAATTTCCAGTCCAAAAACATTATTTTGTTTCAAAATGCAAATTTCTATTAAACAAGGTTACTGAAAAGATCATAAGCAAAACAATTATTGTTTTGTCTTCCTCTGAATTCAGATTGTTTTCAAAAATTATGTCTTCCCTTGAAATCTACTTACGTATTCTCATCTCCAGCTCTGCTAGAATATGGAGCAGTATAACAAAAGTCAGAAAGCGGATTCTATTCCCAGGTCCTCTGAAAGCTGCCTGCACAACTCAAGCAAGGCACAACTTTTCCCATTCCTCTCTTTACCAGTGTGAACTGTAGAACTGAAAGGAAAACAAGAACTGCTTTCAACTTCACAAGAATTCTAGTAATAATCTCATACACAAATGGACACCTATCTTTGGGCAGCTAGATCTCACTCTTGATGGTATCTGTGGAGTAGAGCTCTGCTGGTGGCAGTGCCAACACAGACAAGTACCTCAGACGTAGACATCTGTGCTGTAAACACCTACAGTTTGGTGACATCTGTCACAAAGTTCCTGTCAGATATTGCTTACACTCAAAGTCTCTCTTCTCCTAAAGAAAAAACATTTATTTATTTTCATTTATTTATTTACTTATGAAATATAACTGTAGATTTGAGGTATTTTAGTTTTAAGGAAGAGTGGTAATTTCTCCTTGTCAGAAGAGGAGTTCATTTTTGGGTGAAAGCCTTTTTCAGCAAATTTGACCAGCCAGCCTGCTTTGGAGATTATACAAAACATAAAATGTTTTTCTTTCTGTTCATGTAGAATCTAAAATAAATTTTAATAAAACAGCAGAAAAATAAATGTAATGATCCAATGTCTATGAAATTATCAACCCTCTGATCCCTTGTATGTACACATACAAAATTTTAACACACTTTCCATTCAGAAATGCACACTGGCATATAATATTAAACTTCTCTATATTTCATGTACTTGCACCAAAATCAACACTATTAAAATAGCAAACTGATCTCATCAACAAGTAATTGTAACTTGTACAATATAATTGAAAACAGATTACTTCAGAAAAATATATGAAGTAAAATCACAGAATCACAGAATCGTCAAGGCTGGAAAAGAACTTGAAGATCATCTAGTCCAACCATTAACCTAACATTGACAGTTCCCAACTACACCATATCCCTAAGTGTTACGTTGACTCTACTCTTAAACACCTCCAGGGATGGGGACTCCACCACCTCCCTGGGCAGACCATTCCAACACCTAACAACCCGTTCTGTAAAGAAACGCTTCCTAATATCCAGTCTAAAAATTCCCTGGCGCAACTTGAGGCCATTCCCTCTTGTCCTATCGCTTGTTACTTGGTTAAAGAGACTCATCCCCAGCTCTCTGCAACCTCCTCTCAGGCAGTTGTAGAGGGCGATGAGGTCTCCCTTCAGCCTCCTCTTCTCCAGACTAAACAACCCCAGTTCCCTCAGCCGCTCCTCATACGACATGTGCTCCAGACCCTTCACCAGCTTCGTTGCCCTTCTCTGGACACGCTCGAGTAATTCAATGTCCTTTTTGTAGTGAGGGGCCCAAAACTGAACACAGTACTCAAGGTGCGGCCTCACCAGTGCCAAGTACAGGGGTAAGATCACTTCCCTGTCCCTGCTGGCCACGCTATTTCTTATACAAGCCAGGATACCATTGGCCTTCTTGGCCACCTGGGCACACGGCTGACTCCTGTTCAGCCAGCTGTCAATCAACACCCCCAGGTCCCTCTCTGACTGGCAGCTCTCCAGCCACTCCTCCCCAAGCCTGTAGCGCTGCTGGGGGTTGTTATGGCCAAGGTGAAGAACCCGGCATTTGGCCTTATTGAAATTCATACAGTTGACCTTAGCCCATCGCTCCAGCCTGTCCAGATCTCTCTGCAGAGCCTCCCTACCCTCGAGCTGATCAACACTCCCACCCAACTTCGTGTCATCTTCAAACTTACTGAGGGTGCACTCGATCCCCTCATCTAGATCATCAATAAAGATGTTAAACAAGAGTGGTCCCATAACTGAGCCCTGGTTCATGATACTACATGACATCTACCCATTTAAGTTTTGCTTTGGAAGAGGTCGGGGTTTTATTCTCTACTTCTGTGTTTCAGTCTGGTGGTCAATATTTTAATCTCCTCAAAAGGTAATCACTGGTTTGCAAACAGTATGTGAAAATTAATCTATTCTCCCTACTTCACAATATCAAGTAATGAGGATCATAAATATGCAGTAATACATTAAGTGGTGAAAAATTCAACTGCTTTGGCATTCTTGATTAGATCAAAGTTTGTTTCAGACTTTGGTAAATGCAATATTCCCTTATGCCAAGTCTAGCCTAATGTGATATAACAATCTTTAATTATGGAAGTAGTTTACAGTGTTCTCAAAATATTATCATTAGCAAAGTATAAAACTCTGAAATTTTCCAAATATCTTAGTGATGCTTGGATAATGTGACCTACTTTCTGCTTATCACAGACTGTTATGATACTAAATGTGCCCTTAAGCATAAGTAAATTCTAAATATAAAACATTTACCAAGAAATATCCTTGCAGCAATGATTTCATATGCAAAATAATTCTCTTTTAAAACAATCATAATCCTACAAACATATGGTAATTCAAAGCCAAGGACAAAACACAAGTAAAAATTGCATAATCAAAACAGGGAATAGAAGTCTTTTAACTGACACTGAAAAAAGACAATACACTATTGTATGAGAGGGGTTAAGCTAATGTTGAAATTTTCCACACTCGTCAACACCCAGTACATAAGAACAATAGCAAAAGTTTATTCTAGAGTACAGATTTTAACTACTACAAAGGGTTATCTGCGTGACTTTTAAATAATATACTCATATGCATGGAACATCTCCTTAAAATTTAGTCTGAACTGAGAGTAATCATATAAAACCTATAGTTTAAAATCTAGTAATCCAGTGTTTTGCTTCTCATTACAGCAATTTGGCGTCTCATAAACAGAATGGTATCACTTCCAAAAGACAGGTCTCTACAGAGATAATATGACACAGGATGAGGCAATAGAAAACACTGTCAACTGTCTAACACTAGTTAAACATGCTGGTGCAGTATGATAATGAAAGCTTCAGAAGCTTACAGATAGACACACATATACAAAGAAATAAATAACTCAGTAATGAAATCAATGCATGTAGATTAAATGGATGCCAAATTTCTACTTTCAAGGATTTAAGTCCTCAGCAATGAAAGAAAATCCAAGAAAAGCATGACACTGCTACAGACTAATGTCAATATTTTATAAAACAAATGTTTAACATTAAACACAACTAGACCTAGTCACTCCAACAATATAACCTATGTTCATGAAGTTAAACTATGCTGAAGTGAAATACTGAACTTTGCCCTGTATCAAAGTAGGCTGAATTGGAATTTTCCCGTTTAAAATATGCAGGAATGTTTCTAAAAAGTTTCTGAAAAAAATCTGAGTCAGAAACATTATATGTTGGTTTTTTTCTTATCTTAGGGGGGTTTCTTAAATAACCATATAGCTTAAATAGCTATATCACCATTATCTGATCACAGTAGGTTATTTACATGCAAGGCAGGTTTAAAGACTGGTTAAGAACACATTCTTTTTGTGTATTCCAGTTGAAATGATATTCAGATGGAAAAACCTAACCACCCAGCTCAAATTAGCAAAGTCAAACACTAATAATCTTCAAATGTATGCAGATTTACAATGCAACTTTAATTTTCTCTTAAGTATGTGCACATTATCTTGTAATCTTCATTTATATTGTTGCACACCATTGTTTTCATATGGCTTACCTCTTCAGTGCATGGGTTTATATATATCCTGAAAAGTTTTCTCCCTTAATTCTAGGAAGTAGCTCTCAGACTAGACTACATAAAACCAAAGATAATAGTGAAGAGGAAAAAAAAAAAATGACCTTTCTGAGATCTACTTAAACTGCAAAAATAATAATCCTCCTCATTCAACCCAACATGAAGTGATTCTTTCTTAGAGAGATACTAGCCTTTAAAACTGATGACAACTTCTTACAAAACAGCTGATTTGGGTTTGTTCTTTAAACTAAGTGTTAGATGGTTTCATCTCAACAATCTACATTTTACATCAATTCTTTTTTCTCCCTTTTTGTTTAGAGGTACATGAATGATACTCAGAGAACTAATTTTTGTAGGAGGAAAGAAGAAAATTTTAGAAATAGCAGGCAGCTTGTTGCAGTAGGAAGTACAATACAAAGAAGTATAACATTACAATCCATTTAATTATCTAACTCTCAGGTACAAAGCTTGATTTAATGTTAACTCTATAAATGTATTTTGCATAGTGCTTGACATGCAGAATACAAATGCCAATATTAGTGGTATCAAAATGGTAAACATCATGAAGTCATGCCTAAGTGTTTGTTAAAATAGTACCCTCTGCAAGGTTATGTATTTTTGTTTGTTTGCAGCTAAAATTTAAAATCAGCATGAAAAGATGTTTCTATGTCTATTTATAATGAAATGGTTTTGGTTTCACGGTATTTAAATAATTCTAAGAGTTCTTGAGTCACTAGAACTGGGGCTTTTTAAAAGTAAAGACATGAATATTAAAAAATAAGGCTAGAACCAATATTAAAGCAAGTTATTCCACAAAGACCCTGACACAATTTGTTACTTTATTAGATTATATGAAGAAGCTATTTCACTCAAAGCGTAAAGAGATCCAAAATAAAATTAATACCACAGTAATAGATATTTAACTACCTATAAAAATAAATTAAATATAAACCCCACATACCCTATAAATTGAAATTACAGGACTGATTAAGAGATAAATATTTGTTTCATACTTTTTGGCATAATATGTATGCAGTATGAAAAAAAAAAAAAAAAGTCCTCTTCCATGCAGTACATCAAATTTAGTCTTACTAGAGAGACAAAAATGTATCCAGTCCGAACTCTGAGATACCCAAGTTCATCTAAGCCCATAAGTAAAGCCTGTGAACTTGAATCCCACTCATTTCAAGGCAGTAAAAGTGTGGTTCTAAACACATGTTTATGCTCTTCTACACAGTGTACTGCCAAACTGGGAACATCGAAATACTTCTAGGACATGGGGACCCCACGAAATTTTTAAATTTTTCAATAGTGCTCTCAAAAAAAAAAATACAGGAAGTATTTCCAACACAACCAGTTATGATTTGTAAAAACATTTCTCACATAAACAGACAATCATCTGCCATAACCTCTTAGCACAACATGAATACTTAGTATGCTAAACACATTCTCCTTTCTGTCTTAAGGTAGTCATTGCAGTAGTCATTTAACCTGGCAGCCAGATGAGCACATACTGATTTATGTATCTGTATACACATAATCCATTTTCTTGTTAGCTATACACTCAGAAGGTACTAGAAGTTACTATATTTCTAAATAAACACTATAAAAATCATGAGCAGATAATAATTTAAAATAAAATGTTGTAGGAAGTTTGGGTAAATATAATTAGTCTGTTAACTTCAGCCTTAAAAAATTACATTGTCTTAGAAGATTTGATCAAAATAAATAATACAAAAGGCCTTGCAGCATGTCCCAGGTTTACACAATACTGATGTGAAGACTGCTGTGCTAATGCACAACATTCTTTTTCAAGTAACAAATTTATCATCTATCATGAGCAGCTTCATAGCACTTCCAGCAGGTACATGCTAAACCTGTATGTCTGAACATATCTCCCAAATTAGTTTCATAGATAGCCTACAGCACACACAAATGCTGAGAAAGAAGACACAGTCTTAAGGATTTTGAAAAACCAAACTCTCACTGTTGTAAATAGAGAGGAATTCAAGCCTTAAATTGATAGAGGAAAATATTCTCACTTCTGCCTTTTCATTTTGGAAGAGTTTAAAGCATCCATTACTTTTAAAGAGAAGAAGCAAAATGATTGACATCTTTGATAAATGTCATAGAATAAATTAAGTTGGAGTGGAATTCTGGAGGTCCTCTGGGCAAGCCTGCCACTCAAAGCAAGGTCAGCATAGGTCAGGTTGCGCAGGGGCTTCTCTGCTAAAACTTTGAGTATGTCCGAGAATGAGGTTCCACAACCTCTCTAGGCAGCTTTGTCCAGCGTTCAACTATCCAAATTGTGAAATTTTTATAACATCTTGTCAGAATTGTAATAAAAAAATGTAGTAAATTGTAAACGCAAAGCTTTTCTTTTCATTTTATGAGGCATCTATAAAAATTACACTAATTTTTTCTAAATTTAAAAGATTATAATTCATAGGAAAATTATAAATATGGTATAAAACCACCTCTTTCAGAATTTTTAAAATGTTTCTGTTAATAGCACAGATCTGAAAACTCACAGTCCTTCTTCATAGGTTTCAGGAACAATATAAGTAAAAAACTTATCAATATTAAACAATAGCACAGTGACTTGGCCTTTAGCATTTAACTTTTAATGGCATGAAAACTACAGATATGTAAGAATAATGATAATCCAGAATTTCTATCTTAGACTTAAATCAGATTTAAAGTTCAGACTTAAATACTGTAGGCAATTTTAAACCTTTGCAGCTTACCCTCTGACTAAAACAAAGTCTTCACCCCTACAGCTGTCACTGCAGCATCTTTCATTATCACTGACTTCAAGAATGTCTTTTGAATTTCATCTTTGCAACCTGATTTTCTCATATTTTAACCTTTTTTCCCTCTAAAATTATCCTGCAGTTACCAAAATTAAAATATATTACAGACACATGTTAACTTACTGTATTAGAGAAAAGTAAATTAACAGTATTAGATAACTGTGACATATTTGTATCACAGCTTTGGTGAGAGGTCAGTAAGATTTAAATCAGTCAACAAAATGGTTACAATGCTGCTGAATTTAAAAACTCCAACAATCCTACTGAAATGAAACCAAATCTGTCTTGTGGTCCCACAAAATCTGTAGCTTCCAGAAATTAGCTCCTTTTTCCCATTAAATTGTCCATCAATAACTGCTTCCATTTTTAATTCTCTACTGTGATTTCTGCATGAATGTGAGACTGACAATATAAACCACACTTTTTTTCTTAAATATTGTCACTGTTATCATTAGGAAGATCTGCTTTTGGGAGATAGAAAATCCGCTGCATAGACACTCTCAGATGAATCTGCAGCTATAGGGAGCTTTCACAATAACCAGCAATCTGCCTGAAACAAAACCTGGTTCTCTGCCTAACGGTTAACATGATCAATCTAATGCAATAACACAGAAGAATGTCACAGTGCTCTGGACAACATACTGAGTGGGTTTAAATAAAACAAAAAAAAAAAAAGAAAAAAATTTATCTTATTCTCTGCTCTCACATTCTCTCCTGCATAAGTCATTTTACCTGGCTGTTTGCATATTCTCATCTCCTGAGCAACTATATTCACACTTAACTGGAGCACCTGAGTCTACAGCTGTTTAATGTTTTGTCAAGAGCTGTTACAGACCTTCAGTAACACTCAAAAATATATCCTACTTACACTTAAGGGAAATATATATTCAAGATTTATTTCTAAATGTCTTTAACTCTTCACAGAATCAAGTACAAAGAAAAATTCCAGGTTTTCTGTAGCAAAAAGATGGGAACTTAGAGTTATTTTAAACTTTTCAAATATGCATTAGAATTTCAGGGTATCTTACATTGCTTGTTTAACACTGTATACAGTGCTGTAGTGTTATAAAAATAAAACAATAAAAAAATTATAACTCCCCTCAAAAATGCTAAGTTTGGCTACAGGTGTTATGAAGAGCAGTCTTAATATTGGGGTTGGTGTATGTACAGTAGCTTCAATACCTACAACTGAACTCACTGGTGACTCAAGGGAATTACAAAAGTGTTGGCTAATAGAATTCCTATTTATCTCAGGAAGTTTTGGACACAAATATTTGACTATCTGGACCCTAAGCGCTTATAAAAATGTCTGCTAACTACACATATCCTCCAAATACTTTGAAAATTCACTCTCCTCTGTTTAATTTTAAGACTAAGCTTTGAAAAAAAAAAAAAAAAAAAACTAAAAACAAAATTAAGAGGTTGTGGGGTTTTTTAAATCATCACAGAAAATATCTAGATTTTAACTGTTAAAATTCTGAAGTTTCTATATACATCCACAAATCAATAAATACATAAAAAGAATGCAATGTCTTTATAGCATGTGACAGAAAAGGTATGTGCTTCATTGAGCAGCAGAATTGTATCATTTTTCCTCTGGTTCTATTAATGTTTCAGGACCATAATTTCCAGCAAGATAAAAAAATACCCCCTAGAAAGCTATGGATTATGAAACACTGATCTATAATATTGAGTAAAACAAAACAGTAAGTTAGTATTATTACATATTCTAGAGTCAAAAAATTGATGCTTTTAGAAAGAATTTGGAAATGAGAAGCATTTTGCATACAGGCCCTGAAATTTCCAAATCAGTGACACTGAGTTATAATACTATCACTGAGTAATTTTGTTTGCATAATAAATCTGTCCAGCCACCAGCTGTTGGGACAATGTGAAATTTAATCAAAACGGATCATAATAATAAATTCGAGGCAATAAATCCCCAAAATGCACCTGGTGTCCTATCTGCCTGCATTGGGCTTAGACACAAATAGTTATAACCACATTGTTTAGTCATGGCTACTGTTGATTCTTGACAGAATGCATAAATAAATCTTTTTAACAGAAAAATATTGGTTGAAATACTTGAAGAAAATATTGATTGCGTTATGGTTTGAATATTTTAAATGTAGAATATAGATTTATAGATTTAAATATAGAATTGGAAGGTTTTGACTCTTGAAGGATCATTCCCTTTTACAAAGGGATTTTCCATTATTCATAGCACATGCCTATAAAAATGTGTTACGTATGCAAATGAGTGTTTGTGAAAGGACAGTGTTCAGGTACACACAGACTCTTGCACTCAGTTTCCATAAATACCTGGTCACTTCTAATATGACAGATAAAACTCCTTCAAGGAAATATTCCATACATACCTCAACTTTGGTGCAGTAGATATCTTTAAAATTGTAACCATTAGAAGTATTTGCTGAAAGTGATATTTTAAAATTCTTTTTGGTACCAAAACATTTAGCCACCAACTCAGCAAGGGATTTTGAATCTATTTAATATTCATTAATGCTATATATATGTCCATTTAACACCATTTTCCATCAAAACCAACTTCGGAAAACATTGGTATTCAAGAAGCTACTTTAATTAAGAACATTTCTTTGCAATTCAATGCTGTTTTCAAAACTTTTCTATTTCTCACTTTCACATTGTACTTTCATGGAATAGGTTTCTATTAGTGTCTTCCATCTTAAATATTTAAACAGCAATATTTTCCTCAACAGCTTTCTTAATTAGAACTACCTGGCCAGAGCATCATTTTACTATTAGGGTTTACTTTCAAAACTGTTGCCTCAACATAAGGATTAAAAGATTAGCATTCCCTCATAGATTTTTATATTTTCCATTAATAGAACCAAATAAAGTGGGCTTGGTGCTACCCATGCTTCTGTTATATTGGAGAAACTACACATATTAGAAAGAAGTGATAGCCAGACAGTAAAATTCATCCAGAGTACTGCAGATGTTTCACTATCATAATCTGGAGAAATGGCTTTCTTGTAAAGATTGTGTTGTAAATGGGAAAATATGAAAGAGTGACAGATGGACAGAAAGAAACAGAAATATGTATTTATTATTGTATTTATAAGCTAAGATCAATAACAAAATGAAGCAGATAAATCATATGGGGTTCTCATTCATTTAGAACAAAAAAGAGGTTGTAACATTTTATGAGAAAGCATAATTATTTTCTATTATGTAGGCAAGATTTGCTTTCTTCAGTCAATCCACTATTGCATTTTCTCAGAACAAATGTATGTAGAGCATGAAACAAATATCAAGTGATGAAATCTACACTGCTCTTTGTAGAAAGGCAATATATTTAATAAAATGTGTATGCACAGTTTCCTCTCAATTCTCAAATATTAAATAAAAGATGGATAAGAACTGACAGAAAAAAAAAAAAAAATTTGTTCCTGAAGGTAATTGTCATGGATGAAAATATTTGACAGGGTTATGATTTAGCAGCAATTCAAGATTTACTAATGGTGTGAGGTGGATCAAAAAGTTGAATTTTAGTAGCACTTAATGATTGACCAATTTAAAGATTAACAAGGTGATTTGGTATAATATTTTATAAATAAAACAGTGACTTAATTACAGATTCAAGAATAACAAGATTTACACTAATTTATTACAGGGTACCCTAAATCAAAGTATATATATATGTATGAACACACACAGAGACAACAGGGAAATACTTATAATCTGTGAAATATACAGACACCCACACTCATGAAGGCAAATGTGCATGTTCAAGCACATAGATAGGTAGAGAGGTGGGTGGAAGAGACCAGTCTAAAATTTCCTTCTTCATGAGTTTGGAGCAAATGCAATGCATGGGTATTCTTCAACAGCGGTAATTGAGTCTCATGAAGTCTGACTTCACACTGGCCTTCTGTCAGCTTTGTGGGCAGACAGTCTTCAAACCTTGAGGAGTCTGTGCCTGAGAGACATCCCAGATCAGTAGAGATGCTGGTCACAGTCCACTGCAATCCAAGATCACCCAAAGGGTCTCATTTAGAATCATTATTTATAGGGTCCAAGATAATTGACTTTCATCAAGTGCTTTTCCATTTCAACCCAACTAGTATGACAGAGTATTCTGGTAATTTCCACCCATTGCACAGGGCCAGAACTTGCCATATTTTGAAGTTCTGGTATCACCCCCTTTGGGTCATGACACAAACACAGATGTACTAGGCTGTCAGGAGGTATTAATTCTCATTATTTTTCTTCAGCAGTAAGTGAGGGGGCAGAAACCAGGTGTACTAAGGGAGTGCCTTACTGCTCTGGTCCACTGCCTTTGTTAGTATTGTTCTCAAACAGTAGGAGAGGGGGAAGGAACCAGGTATGCAAAGGGAGTGTATTAATGCTCTGGCCCACTACCTTTCCCAATTCATATTGGGTTGGCATGTAGCCTGGGGTGGGGAAATTGCAGCAAGCATGAAGCAGCCCAAGAGCGGGATGGAGTTGCACCACCACAATAATAAAAATACAAATACAGTTACATTGAAAATATAACAAAACTATTTATTTGCAGAAGGATGCAGTCAGCACATTGTATAACCATAACTGATTCAAGTTTGGTCTTACATATGGTACCATTTATTGGCCAGCCTGTCTCATGACCTTTTTGATTTTTAACATAAATTTCTGCTTTCTTAATTTAGTTCCTTTGTCTTGGTCATTATCTCTCTTCTATCGCAACCCTTTTCCTCAAATCCCATTTTTATAGGTTTCTATTATAATAGTTCTAATCACATGATTTTAAGACCTTTAAAATGATAAGCATAAGAACTCTGGATTTGGGTTCATTCTTGCCTAGTGCATAGAACTGCCCGATATAGCCTTAGCTGAAAAAGAGCATTAGTAAGGTTTAGCTGTTAAAACAACCTAAAGTAAGAATATATCTACCTCTTCCACATATGCAAGTTATAGTTGTTGCAAATGCATATCCTTTTCACATGACTCCTTTTTCAGTATCATAATTTGGATAAGCAGAATTGCCAACTGGTCATCAATAGTTCATAACTGACTGTCATCCCAAGGTTTACCTTGCTTCTCTTAATCTGGCTCTTATGCAGGTATGTCTCCAAAACAACTGACATCATAAAACAGCAGGTCCAACAAGAGATAATAAAGTCTATTTAGTTTATCAGCTGGGCATTTCTGATACCCTTATACACAAGTTTCATTAAGTTGAGGTTGAAGAAGGCATGTGCAATTAGGGCATAAAAACCAGTTTAAGTTCTTGTATTTCAGGAAAGCACTTCCAATTTGCATGGTGGCTACTACTGAAGCTATGCAACCTGTCCAAAGCATATGGCAGATTTCCTAGAGGATATGCTGCTGCACATTATCAAATTGATATCTTTTTCTGGCATTTTTAAGATACCATTGATGCTTGAGACTGACCACAGCAAAATGACAGACGCTATGTAGATATTAAGTGATTCAGGTAAAACCAATCTTAATGAGCCATCAAAGAATATGTGAGTAAACTCATGGATACTAGAGGCATGTAAGTTTACTTAAAAAGAAAAATTTTATTTGCTATTATTAAACAAGTCCTATCATAATTGTTTCCTTTTAGCAGTCCCTTGTGCCCATGCCATTATCATCTACTTATTTATTTCTTTGCAAAATCTTGCTTCTGCTGCTCAGCTCCACTGCTCTGCCACTTCCTATCTGTGTGCTTGAAGAAGGGTTGTGACCTCTGCCAGAAGGGTTTCTGAGTTAGAAGGATTCCCACTCTAGCAGAGTGCACAGCCACATACAGCTGACAAGCAGACACAGAATCTGGAGCTTTTTGTGTCCCAAATGGAGGTGGATTAGGTTACCCACCACCCACAACAGATACTCTCCTGCAGAAGAAGCTCTTCTAAGCTCATTTTAGCAGATTTCAGGATGGAGGTGTAGGACATCTCCCACCATTCTTTTCTTCTGTGGTTTGGCATAAATACATTTTAAAAAGTAAATAATGTATTTTTTACATGAGGTCAGTTACAGAATTACTTCTGAACTAGAATTACTTCTGAACTAGTAAAACACTTTAGCATAAATACAAAGATTCAAACATTGACACCTGCAGCATCTGCTTTCAATGCTCACATGCTCAATTATTTTTTTGAATCACAGTTTGCTAGTCTACATTTGGTTGTTAGCAAAGTTTTGTAGCGTTTTCTGAAAATATGATTAGATTGTATTTACAGGGTTTTGATGTCCCCCTACTTTATGTAACTTTTCATCGCCATAGTCCTCACAGGTGTTAAAATCAAGACTTTCAGACCTTCTGTCTTCTATAAAGGAAAATTGAGGCCAACAGAAGGTTTACTTTTGTTTGCAGAATGTGATGATTATAGGGAAAATGGAGGGAGTCTCCCTCAGACCTAGTAAATGAGATTTGCCTACCTTCAGGAACCAGGATTTCTGACTCCCAACAGAACTCTTCAATGTTAAAACCCAACTTTCACTGGGTTTCTAACAAACTGGAATCACTAGTGGTGCATGGTTTAAGCTGTTCTCAGCATTCCCAGTATACCTTCCAAGGAAGAGGGATGTTTCCCCAAAGGAGTAAAGCATTTACTGTATGCTAACAAGTAGAATGTTAGAAGGGGAAACTCTGAAAGTCCATCTGAGGAAACAACTTTAACATCACAAGAATTTCCCTTATTCTCTCTCACCAGCCTCTCTAAATGTAGATTCCAGTTGTAGTCAGAGACATCACACAAGGTGGAAAACCCACTGCAAGGGTTTAACTATGTAGAGAGCCGGTAACATATAGGCATATTAGTACACAATGTGTAATTTCCACATTGTCCTGTGAGTATTCCAGAAAACAGGCTACACTTCAAAATATGGAAATAAGGTTTAAGCTTAAAATAATGTTAAGTTTACAATATTGTCATATAATTTCTCTAAGCAACATAGAATTATTTTCTGGATCATGCCCTAACAGTGTTTCTGTGTACACAATAATTTTGGTAGCGATAGTTGTGTTCAGCCAAAATTCCCACTGAAACAACAGAGCCAGAAACAGATCTGCTTTGCACATGAGCTCAGTCAGGTCAGTTGTAACAGTGGTTGCCTTTCATCACCCAAAAAGGTAATTACATTATATTTCAGAAATGTTGAGAAATTTATTATTTCACATGCAACTTTGCTCCTCAGCACAGCCCCCTTTGTTGCTGGTTAAGCTTTGCTCATACTTAGCCATATGCTAATAAAACTGATTTTAGACCTGAGTTCTCACTTTCTTCCCATCCTTCAGACAGTGTGATAGAGTTTAACAGTCTTTAGTTCAAGGGGTATATTTCCCCATCACTTCCTACACATCAGTCCGAAAATAAGTTCTTGAGCTCTCAACAAATTCCAGAAAAAATGCTCAAGAGGGTTAGCAATAACACAGAAAGATGCTTAGATTTATAGTTAATAATAAAGATTAAGATAAAGAGTTCAATTTCCCCTTTGTTCTGCTGCTCTGAACTCAGCAAGCTATAACTTTGATTTAACAGGGGTGGGCAAATTGCAAATGATAACAGAGCTATTCATAACATGAAACAATTTGATTTTGTATAACATCTTTTGACAGCATAAGACATCAAAAACAAAATGAAGAAAAAGTAGATACAGCGTGAATAAGCCCCATTAAGGACTGTGTTACTTACTTTCAATGTGCGCTGCTGAAAGCTATTAAAAAGCACTGTGTCCAAAAACCATCATCATCCAGACACAGGATATTGAGTATTGTCACAGCAAAGCCATCAGAAGGGAATCAGGGGTGGATTATATGTTGCACAAACTTTACTCTTAACATTTTTTGGTATGCTGTTTTTTCATTTTATACATACTAGCAGTGAGACCTTGCCTACTAAGGTGGTAACACCAGATCAAAAGATAATATGTAGATTTGGTTTTAATGCCCAGAAAGTAGTACAGATTTTATGCTGTGTCATGAAAAGAACCATGTTGTGGAGAATCTCAGCAGAAAATTTTTTGAACTTGCAAGCAAAGATTTTTTTGCATGACCCATTTTGTGAGACACCTTAACAAACGCAGACCATAGAGCACATAAGCCTGGTCCAGCCACTACCAGTTAGGTGAAAAAAAAAAGGAATGGTGTTCAAACAGGAGAATTGGGTCCACTTGCATGTTAGATGAAACATCTAATTTTTTCATCCTCTTTATCCTCCTAAACAAAAACTTGAATACCCTGCAAAAAAATATCCCAAGTTTCACATTAACATTCCTTCACAGGAGTTTATCTGACACACTGTATAATTATTTAAACTATTTCTAACATTTACCATTCCTTTCAGCAAATATATGCATATGATGCATTCAAAACTGTGAAATAAAAAGAATGTTTTCTTAAAAATCCAGTGTCCTCTCACTGTGTTTACCTCGCTCTTATTAGGATTTTCTTCATAACTGATATGCTGATCAACAACAACAGTCTCAAAACTTATCTGAACCTCTAAATATACTCACAAGAAAAAAAATTTTTGAGTAAACTTGTGTTTGGGGAATGAAAATAATTTTAATAAGAAAAATTAAACATAGTTTTTAGAAGAGGATGATTTTTTGCCCCTTCAAATATACAGGGTAGTTTCCTCCCCAAACTCAGGCCATATATTTTTCTTATCTAAAAACATATGAAGAGATACTAAATGATCATCTGGCTGATAAATGCTTTATAAAGGAAGTGATGACTCTTTTTCAAAATATTCATCAGTCTATTATTTTTACATGCATGAAAGAACAACATTAAAAAAACACAAAGTATATTCAATATTTTTCCACCAAATGTTATGCTAAGAAAAATTTCCATCATCTTTATTTTACCTCATGGGAGTGCATTTCTCTACAGCCCATTGAAAGCATTCCTGTTTTACATAAAGTTATGCTTAGTCACCAAATTTATATAGAAAAGCTCAGAATTTTTCACGAAGAGAAGGTTATTTTGGAAATTCAAGCAAGTGTTACTTTTGAGATGACTGGAAATAATACAAGAACAGCTTTTTTCTATTTTCATTTGACACTTCAACTTTATGGTTTTCTTTTTATATTTTTCTTTTCTTAACTTAGAGTTCAGAGTAAAAGAACTTAACCCAAATTCCATTCTTAGTTTTACATGAGGTACTCTGCAGAATCCACTATCAATGGATATACAAATTACTAGTTGGGTAGACAACAAACAGAACAATTGACCTTGGCCTCATTCCAATAGGTAGGTAGGAAAGCACTACAAGTAATGTGCAGATGTAAAAGAGCAGAATCTTGTTCTGCCTTTGTACAAGAAATCATCGTTCTGCAAGACAAGTCTTGCTTTTGTTTTTCAGTTTAGATTCTTGGTTTTCTCTGGATAATTAAAATTTTTCATCTTCCAAGAAGTCTCCATGAAAAAAAGTAATTTCAAAAATTATAATGTTTTGATTGGTTGAAATCATTCAGTCATTTCTGCTGCTTATCTTGCAGTTTTGTACTAGCTTTGTGAACTTAAATGTTGTTCCTGAGACTAGCAGCAAAGGTGACTGTCACTTAATAGTTCCTTCTTCTTGTGGAAATAAAAATTACTAGAACACAGGTGCCCAATTCTTCCTAAATTTTCATTCCTCTCACCCTCAGCCCCTCTTTAGAACGGTTTTTCAGCATGTACTCTTACTGTGATTATTGAGTAAAGTGTCAGATTGGGGGAGGGGAGTGAAACATGTTGTTGCTTGGTTAAACCAAATTGGGTATCAAGACAAAGCCAGATGAAGTAAATGAGAATATTTTCTAAACAGTTCAGTGAGCATATACCAAACCTGGTATCTACATTTGATTTGGTCCAAGCCAAGACTATTGACAGGTTATGTTTTAAAAACCTTACTAGTAGAATTCTGTCATCCAGGATGAAAAGTAAAGTCATGTCAAAGTTGATATTATTGATTCACAGCCAGTTGCCTGCAGCTAAGGAAATCCTAAAAGCCTGCAGGTTCATCCTACTGCTTAGGAATCTGGAGTTTCAGACTGTACAAGTACAATGAAAAGAACAGACAAATCAGTAGTTTGGCTAATGTGTTTGTCATTCATGAACAGAGATGGTTGGCACTATCAGTGTAAATTATTTAATCCTTAATTAGAATGAATCTGAGGAACAAACACCATTTTCTCAGTTACTCAAACTATTATGCAAGTGCTCAATGAAATTATAGTGAGAAAGGTCACTGTTAACTGAGACCAGAAGCAAGTTAATTAGTCCCAGGTATTACTGTAACATTAAAAGTTAATTAGTGAGGAAGCACAGGATGATGAAAACCTCATATTTATAACAGACATTGCAATGAAATTACCTCAGTGGAGAATATTGTAGGCTTGATTGATGCATCTTAGTAGTAAATGAGTGAAATTTTTCTGCACTCTAAGAGTATACTATTCTGTTTCTAAAAGCTTCTTCTTAGAACATGATATATATTTGATTTGATATGGACTTTTCTAAAGACTAACATGGAGGTAAGGTGTTTTGTTATAGGAAACAGGTTTCCCCACACATACAATCTGGAACTGGGTGTTAATCCTTTCACACTTTTGTAATACTTTTCAGATCACAGTTTTGAAAAAAAACACATTATCTAAAATTAACCTCTTTTCCCTTGAGGGCAAATGAAGATACATGTGCTATATAAATTTTCTTTAGACCGCTAGTGCATCTATCAAGCTGAAAACAAACAAGACTTTCCCCCACATGCCAAACGTTTTATCTTAAGATTTTATTGATATTAGATTAATTGGTTTAATATAAAGCAAGAGATACCCAATATTCTGGAAGCAACATATAAAATGACATGGAAGCATCCCAAAAAGAATGGCAAAATCAGAGCTAAGAACAAAGCTAAGAACAAATCAGATATAAAAACAAAGAAAATGCATGCAATGAGCTTGACAAAATCACCTAATGCTTCTCAAGTCTGATCCTCCTTTATTGCATTTTTCCCTGAAACGAAACAAATAAAAAGAAAATCAAATTAAAAAGAAATTGAATATTCCATAATAAAGATTAAACAGAGGAAGAACATCAAATAGTATTCTCTAAAAAAACTAAAGATTTTTCTAAAGATCTTTGTAGCCTTGTATAAGGAGGTTGCAAATCTTTAGCAGTAACTAGGAACCCAAGTCACAGATGAAGAGCATTTCTACTACATGCTGTGTAAACACAGAATAAAAGAGTAAGCAGAAAAATGTCTATGGATTATTCTGCAATTTGCAACTGCAGTATACAGAAATTGGCACTTGCAGATCTTTGACCTACCTCAATCTTATAACAGAGGGATCCTCCAAGAGCCCTGACAAGGTAGATAGCTGTTTAATCTTCTCTGTATCCATGGTAAATACACCAAAAATGCATCAGTATCCTTTTGGGTCCTTGAAGTACTTTTTCTTAAGGTAGTCTACATCGACAATACATGGGGCCTCGGGGCTGGTCACAGCAAGATGCTTTTGTCAGTTGTCCCCTGTTCAGCTCACCTCAGCTTCTAACACAGACAACTGTTGTTAACCCTCTGTTACTCCATAAATCCAGATGCATTCCTCCCCACTGTGTCCTGATGACATTAGGGTACACTGTGCACTGGTGTCTACCAAAGTCTTATAATTCTGTGGACCTGATGCACCAGGACATCAGATAGATCCACACAGTCCAGTAAACCCAGTCACCCCTTTCCTTCACCTGGCATAAGGCAGAGACCCTTTATTCCTGGTCAGAGTATTTACTGCCTGACTATTACAGTGACAGACCAGAAGTCCTTTCAGTACAATCAAGTGAGGCACTCTCGGTGCTTCTTCTATGTCTGAGGAATCACTGGTTACCTTCTACCATCTCAGCAGCAGCTGGAGTAACAACCTTCTTTCATGACCCCTTTCTTAACAACTGTCTTCTTCCCCTGCTTGTGTATGTGGGCTTCTAGCTTCAAGCTAGGTTCACCATCCCATTTCATCATGTCTTCTCCTTGGTCACATAAGAAAAAACAGAGTGCCACATAGTATGGTTGGAATGGAGCTAACTTTCCTCATAGCAACCAAACACAGTACAATTCTGCATTTGTGGGTTTTTGCTTTTTTTTGCTTCCACCACCTTGGCTGCAAGGTCACATTAGTGAAGTTATTAACACAGCTGCAATTCTGTTAAAACCTTTACTCGTAATATCTTTAAATATAAATATATTCAGACAACTTCCTTCCAAGAAGTTAAATTAATACACTTAAAGATATGGTCACATAAGAAAAAGAAGGTACATCACTGGTTGTCGTTTCATATCGAACTTGATGAACTAAATGAGAGTGTCAGAAAAATATTGTGTATTCTAAGAAAATAAATGTGCCTAAGTCCGTTTCTCATCTATCTCTTATAGCTTTCATTAGGAAAACAGTAACAAGTATAAACTACTTTGACTACCCTATGAGAAAATACAGTGGCAACTGATACTGTCCAAAATCCGTACTATACTACTATAATGTATAAAAATAATTTTCACTGCAGACAATGCTATTTACCTTTACTTAAAGAGAAGAAGAAAAAAAAAAGTCCAAGAATGACAAGTGCTGCATTTCACTGCACTGTTTAATTTAAAGTATGTAACTGCCTGTTGAAATTTACAATCATGATTTAAGCATAGACAGTTTTGAGGTACTAGTGAACCCTTCAGACACATCTACATTATACAATCAAAATCTCAGGCTGACCTATAAGAAGGCTGGAGAACCTACATACTGGAGCTACACCATGTGGGGACTCAGGATCTTAAATGTTATTTAACCTTTTCATAACTGATCCAGACTAAAACTTTCATTTTCTTCCTCTGCAAAAAAGGGGATGTGTTGATAGGACAGGAATTAAAATACAACTTTCTTTAGTCCATATTTTGTCTTTAGGATAGAGTAGTCTGGAATCAGTTAATACATCATTTAATCTCACTAATTACATTAGTCTATCCCACTTTGCATGCATTATATGTACGGATATGTTGTGCCAGTGAGTTCAGCGGTGAAAACATTCAGCTGGGAAATGAGTGCATAACTTCAGACATCTGTTGCACTTATTTGCTGAGAAATAAAATGGAATCCAGGTTTTCCTTCTTAAAGTTCCCAGACATGAAAGGAAATGCCAATATAGCCACAATAGGATGACTTCACTAGTACATGATGGTGTGTCCTGTGTTGTATTACTTAAGAGGAAAATTTATTCAGTGAAATAATTACTTGAAAAATTGTATTTAGATAAATTAAAGTAGGAATTTTTCTTATTATTGAAGTGTAATATAAACATTGACTTGCTTGTTGACTTTAAAAGAAGGGTCCTTGTGTTCTCTGTGAGGGAATTCCTAAAAACTGATCACACACACATCCATACCACGTATAACAAGAATAACTATAACAAGAATAATCAAGTACAACAAGTAAAGAAGAAAAGAATTTACATAGCATATACTTTGGAAGAGTCAGATATGGAGGCAATACAGGAAATTGCCACCAGGAATGAGTAGTAGCCATACAGAGGTACCCACAGTAGCATCTGTCAGAGTCTAGAACACAGAAACAATCTAACAAGATACAGAATAGGTGGAGACATGGAAATTAAATCCAATATGCAAGAGTCACACCACAGAGCAGTGAACTGCGTAGATGATCTTTTAATAGCATCTGAAGAAGAGTTCGCAGCAAGTGAAAGGCATCTAGGGTTCATATGCATGTGTGTATATACACACACAAGTAAAGAAATGAAGTAGAAACCAAACCTCATTAGGTAATAGCCCCAGTAATTATTAGCATATGTTGGAAGTGTGGGAAAAGCAAACCAGTGAAAAATCTGCAAAACACATGTTTCCTTAACACATGGTGCCCTGAACAAACACAGAACAGGATGCAGAACAGGATGGAGATCCAGTGATTTGTGCTGCCGTGACACCAAGGAGGAATGCGAAGCAAGGTGAAGGCTGTGCGGTCCCTTTCTTCCACTTTTCTCAAGGAACATTTGACATGACTATGCAGATTTATCTCCTGCTCTTCCCCTTCTCTCAAGGACTGCTTTGCAGTACTCTGCAGACCTTATCTCTCTTTCTTCCTCTTTTCCCACAAAAATAGCACACACCTTGCACCAAGGAATGTGCTGTGTCGTTACTCAAGAAACAATGGCTTGACCACAGTCCCACCCACTCACACATACATATTTAGATAAATACTACCCCGAGTTTGTAACTAACTCGGAGAGACGATAATCCGATACCAAATCAGAGAGACAGATCGATGGGTTTGTGCTCCTTGCCCGCCCCAGAAGGGACACCTTTTGGTAAGATTTGGGCCCTTGGCTACGCCAAGTGATTTCCCAGGAATTAAGTGTGTGTGATTGCAATTGGGGTTTTTTGTGTGTAGTGCTATATAGCCAACCTGCAGTCTGTGCATTTATCATAGACAATCTCAAAGAATCTGTAGATGTTGCATAAGAATAAACCCTACTATTCATGAACCTGATTGCTTCTCTTGAATGCCACCGGACCCACAGCATACGGGCTGTTCATGCATCTGGTGTCAGGCCTATAGTGACGGCCCCAATTGACATACCTATTAAGAGATAAGACCAGCTGCCTCTGGCCCCTCTAATCTCTGAGGACTGGCTAGAATGCAAGGGAATTCATCTCTTACCAAACTAATTCATTACCTTAAATGCAACAGCATAGTGAAAAATAGAAAAAAGAAGCTGAGCACAATTCATGTTTTCATCTTTGCCACACAGAAGACTAAGATAAAAAGATAACAGGTTTGTAAAGAAATAAAGACACTGAAAGTCAGGAAGTTGGCTCAACACAGAGACACAAAAAATAAAATCTTGCTTGCTATAGAGCATTTATGAAATATTTTTAGTACATTTAATTTTCATTTTCCTTAAATTTTGCTGTATGTATGTGGAATCATAAAATGCTATCTTGTACGTAAGATAGGCCTATATCTTGATTTTATTGGCAGCTGTTTTTCATAGGTGAAAAAATTGGCTAGGTTATGAGCGCTACTAGGTAATATGTAATTCGGTGCATGTGTGAGAGACTGGAAAATTGAACTTTTGAACTCTCATGCAGAAGCCTGCTGCTTCCTAGTTGCAGCTGGTACAGTTTGGTTGTAAATTTTGACAACACCTTGGCTAAACAGAAGTGGCATGTCCTAAATTGTCCAAATAATAGAGAGACATGAGACAGAACCACTAATTAGGAATTTGATCACATGTTGTGACTCTGTACACAGACTGTTTATATTGGGAAAACTGAAGGTTTGGGGGCTTCCAGAAAGAGAACCCAGTGCCAAAACTAAGAGTTTCCAAAAGAGAGGAGTGGTCTTTGAAAGAAGACCTTGGTTGGAGGGAAGATGCTGAAAGTGAGAAAAGGTGTTAAAAGTCAGAGACCTGCATGGAGACAAATGTCAGGGATACCCAGGGACCTTAGTCCCAAATGCCTGAGACTGGGAGCAGCAATGCAGCAGGAACCAACATAACATTGTGCCCAACCATTGCAGACCAGCAGTGACCTTCTTGTTGGGCAGGGAAATCGAGACCTCTTGGAGGTAGGGGTGGCTGGGCATAAACAAATAAGTTAAGTAAGGTAAAAGATCTAATATCATTACTTAAATAAATCCCAGTATCCAGATTTTCTGCAGGCTGTTTATTCTGTCTCACACTGTTCGATGTCTGACACTGAAAATCTTTGCAAAAATTTGAGAATATGTAAAAATAGGGAAGTTATATAAAAATTGCTTTTATCTACTGGGACATCAGATAAGCGCCTGGATGAATAACCTTCGCTTACAGTCCTTGAGTTTTGCAGTTGGATTCCTATATCCAGTCTAAACTTTTAAAGGAAATTAATAGAACAAGCAGTTAGCTAGAGGCACAAGTGTCTCATATCCATAGGAGTTACATTGTCTTAAAAAAGCACAGAAGATGTGGATTGAGCTGAACTACAGCAATTAAAAAAAAAAAAAAAATGCTTGCAAGATAGGAACTCTGAGATCCTCAGCTTTCCAAGAAAAAAATGTCCATCTGATCTAGAGAAAATTCAGTAGAGTCATCATTTGAGTAACCATAGCTCAGATTTGTCTGTACCACCCTACTTCACCTGGGCTATAATCTGGCTTCTCTTGAAACTGGAAGGGTTACACCTGACCTGAAAGGAGTTGTAAATCCTACTTGGGGATAATGTGAACTTATTAAATTATACAGATCTTAATTTTTTTGTTTTCAGTGACCCACCAGTTCTGTGCACAATAATCAAGCCCTTGGTACGCTTTCCATTTTAAAGAATCTCATATTTGCATGAATTGCAATAACTCCCATTCAGAATTCTGAGGCTTATTTTTAATACTCTGTTTACCATCAGTGCACCATTCAAACTGGAGGAAAGTCATAATTTAAATCATTTTAATGAAAGAAACTTGTTCATTTTTTATTTTATATCAACCACAACAAAATATACTGATCACTTACTGATGACTAGTTTTCCAAAGACTTGTTTTTCCTCTGGTTTCTGGTTTTTCCTTTATTGCAGTTTTGCTTCTGATTCCATAAGCACTGCAGATTCCTCATGTGCAGATACACTCATTTAAAACTACATTCAGAGATCCACGCAAAGGTTAAAATATCATTTGGCCTCAAGTTATAACTTTTAGAGAGTCAAAAGTTGAGGGGGGGAAATGAAAAGAAGGAAATGCTTTTAGAACACAATAAGTTGTTCTAAAAATGTATTTTCACCTTTCACATCTTTTTTACAGCAGAGAAGGGTAGTCTCTAAATTTAACTTTGTTATTACTGAAATGAATAGAAAAGCAAAGGGATTGTTTGATAGCTGAAAACAGAGGGACAATCTCCACTGACTAAACTGATGACTACAAACCAGATGACTATTATTTAGGATGGTAAATGTATAAAACAGAAATTCTGTGTTAATGTCCTTGATTAATTTAGTAGTGGTTTGACAGCCTGGGAGACTAGGCTTATCCATCAGTAGAGCAGCTACTTCTTGGGGAAAATGTGTACAAATTTCTCCACACTGATGCACCTCCAACAGTTACAGAGGTCAGCACTGAAGTCTACATTTGTTACTACGTTATGATATCCTAGACACTATAATTCTATAGTCACTCTGAAATTTATTAGTAAATGTGAAGTTTATAATGACACTGCAATTCTCTGTGGGTTACTGTTGTGGAAAAAGAGTGTATCTCAGTCTCCATTCAGATATTGCTTTCTCTATTGCTTTCACTCAGATATTCTCCCATTAAAAACCTATACAAACTACACAAATTTCTCAAAAGCTTTTTTCTGGTAACATTTTGATCAATATTTATCAAGATTTTTTTTGAGGAGTTAAGATACTTAAAATCAATGTTTTAGCTGTATGCAGCACACACGTTGTGCCAACAATTTATGAGAACAGCAGTATTTAAGAGAAAAAAGGCTTTACTCATGGCAAATGAGTTCAAATTGCTTCTTGACAGGTTTCTTTTTTCATCTGTTTTACAGCATTAAGTATGTCTGTTTCTATCTTGAATAATTTCTATCTTGATTTCTATCTTGGATAATCCAACCACTTATGGTCCTGCATTTTTATGACATCAGAAAAAAAACCATATCTGGCTATGAGTTCATCTTATAAGATAAACTTTAAGTGACAAACAGACTAAAACTATTTCCACTCTGCTCCACATGGAATTATGCTACAACATATATTCACTTGGATACTATCATTTTCTTGAGAAGTGCACACCACCCAAAGGCTAGTGTCTCACAAGCACCATTCACTGGCACATCAAGTTTTTGCAAAATTTAAGTTACTTTAAAATTAAACTTCTGTTATCTTCCTGTGCACTTCACAAGCAAACACCAGTAATTGCTCCCCAAGTGTAACTGCTTAGATGCTAATTTTAGATAGTTAAAAGGCAAATTGCATTATTGTTTAACTATGTAGGCCTATTTTTAAAAGAATGTTTCACTAACTCCTTTACTGGGAAGTTATGATGAACGGATCAATAGTGAGAACCAAGAGTGGAGATGTAATTACACATTACTTTGGATGATTGATTACTGTGTAAACTTCTTTCTCCCCTTTCTTTTTCTTTCTCTGATTGATGAAGAAAGCCTATCAGTTATGTTCAACCCCTCAGCTTCCCTTGCACACAGAAAAAAAGTCTAAATCATACATATATATATAGATATATATATATATTGGTATTTAAAGAGAGCAGGTCAGAAATTTGAGGTCTATTTGCCTGCTGAAGACTGTAGGCCAGTTCCTTCCTAACCCATTATGGCTAACACTGTGTACTAGATTTAGTTGGGATACAGTTAATGTATGGCCTTATATATGGTGCTTTTTTGGATTTGTGACTAAAACAATGTTGATAATACAGGGATGTTTTAGTTATTGCTAAGCAGTGCTCACACAACATCAAGGCCTCTTCTGTTTCTCACACTGCCCCACCAATGAGTAGCTGTCATGGTTTGAGCCCAGAGGGCAACTGAGGACAATGCAGACTCCTCCCTTCCCCCTCAGGAATGGGAAGGAGAAAAATAAAACAAAAGGCTCAGGAATCGAGATAAAAACAGGGAGGGATGATTTACCTATTATGATCACGGGCAAAAGACAGACTCATCAGGGGAAGAAAAAGAACATCAATTTAATTCAGACACTAACAACAACACTTAACAGAGTAGGACAGTAGGAACCATTACCATATCTTAAAAACACCTTCCCCCTACCCTGCCCTTCTTCTGGGGCTCAGCTTTTCTCCAAATTTCTCTACCTCATCCCCTCCTAGCAGCACAGGGGGCAGGGAATGGGGTTACAGTCAGTCCCATCTCTCCTTTCTCAGTGGGGAGGACTCCTCGTATTCTTCCCCTGCTCCAGCATGATGTCCCTCTCACGGGAAACAGTCCTCCATGAACTTTCTCACACATGAGTCCTTCCCACAGGCCGCAGCATTTCCCCAGCTACTCCATTGTGGGTCCCTGCCATGTGTTGCAATCCTCCCAGCATCAAACTACAACAGGAGGGGCTTCTTCCCACAGAGTCTCAGCCTTCTTTAGGCACAGCCACCTGCTCCAGTGTGGGGTCCTACATGGGCTTCAGGTGGGCATTTGCTTCAACTTGGACCTCTATGGGTGGTAGGGAGGTGGTCCTGCCATCTCACCATGGGTTGCAAGGGAATGTCTCTGCACAAGCACACTGCCCTCTTTCCTCCTGCTTTCTTCCACTGACCTCAGTGATCACATAGGTGCCCTCCTCACAACAACTCCAACTCCTCATCCCAGGTTCAGCTTCTTAAATACGTTATCATAGAGGTGCAGTTACTGACACTAATTGGCTGGGCCTTGGTTCAGAGACAGGTCAAACTTGGAGCTGGGGGATCTTTCAAGAAGCTTCTCATAGGAGCCACTGCTGAAGCCCCCTTCCCCACTACCAAAAACCTCAGCCACGCACACAAACCCAGCACAGTAGTCTGGGGGTGCACAAGAAGTTTGGAGGGGACAGAGCTGGGACAGCTGATCCCAGCTAATCAAAATGATATCTCAAACCATATAACATTATATTCAGCAGTAAAAGTTGGGGGAAGAAGAAGGAAGGTGGGGGAGATTCGGAGTGATGGCATTTGTCTTCCCAAGTAACCAGTATGCATGATGGAGCGCTGTGTTCTGGAGATGGCTGAACACCTGCCTGCCAATGGGAAGCTGTGAATGAATTCCTTTGGTTTGTTTTGCTTGCACACATGGCTTTTTCTTCATCTATTAATTTATTTCAACCTACAGGTTTTCTAACTTTTGCCCTTCTAATTCCCTTCCCCATCCCACCATGGCAGAGTGAACAAAAAACTGTGTGGAGCTTAGCTGCCTACTGAGGCTAAAACACAACAGTCCTTTTGGGAACACAACATAAGTCTTAAAGGGTTTGAGATAATGACAGATTTGGCTAGAGTGTGCTAGATCAAATTCATAGCTGTTATAGCTATTTAGCTATTAATTGGCATGTTCCTGTGCTTGCCATGGGGCTTGTTTGTCGTACTGTATATTAGAGTCTAGTGCTCATTAGTGGTTACTTTTTAGTTTTGCTGCTTCTGTGCCACTTATTATCTTACTCTGTTGTGTCTGGGAATAGTCTGATAACAGCAATGGCCATGCTCCTGATCTAGCAGATGGCCAGGGAATCACTGATCTTCCTGTGCTGCTGTACTGGACAGATTGGAACTCTGGTGTGAACTCCAGTCAAAGGGACTATGACCTAGATGAGCCCACATGGAAGAAGTACACCCCTGTGAGGAACTGAAGGAGTCAAACATTCATCGATGCAGAAAATCTCAAGGTCAAGTTGTGAATTAACTATCTGCCTAAGGAAGCATTGAGTGCATGGAAGGGTGCACAGCTCCACTCCCTTGCAGTTGTATTGCCAAGTTTCCTAGATAGGCCTCAAAGGGAGGAGACATAGACTGAGTAAAACCATATGTTCAAGTTAATGTCTACACTTTAATTTAGGACCTTGTTAAATTATGTAGGTCTTGCTACGATGATACCCTTGAAGAAGAGCTAAAAGACTGATAAGAGGGAAGCACCCAATAAGATGAATTTAAAAAGTGACAGAAAACATTTCTGGGTGTGCACCACCACCCAAGATTACTGGACCTGAGACAACGTTTGAACCGGAGGTGGTCATCTGGGTTCTTTGACTCTCCCTCCCTTCTTTTTCTTTTATTTCCTTTCTTTTATTTCTTATAGATTTCTCAATAAGAGGCCACATCATCTGTTATTCTTTCCAAACTTAAGTTGTTTCTACTGCAAATTAAACATTTTAACCAGTCATTTGGTGTTGTTTCACCTTAATTTAACCCAAGGGGGTCATGAAATCTCTACGACTCTCTGGGCTACACAGTCCAGGTTGTAAAAACCCCAAAGTGTGTGTAGCTATGGATGAGTCCACAACAGAATAGGCACACCTCAAAAATGTCTGTGGCCATGGATATGTCTGTGCTGCAGCAGGTATACCTCTGAAGGGACTGTGGCCCAAGGATAAGTCCATGCTGCAACAGTGTCCTGGTTCAGCTAGGATAGGGTTACGTTTCCCCAGCAGTGGGGGGAAGCTCTAGCCGGGTTATTCATATACCATGCTGACATCACATCCTGGCGCCATTAGCGTGGGAAGAATCGGTGAGCGCGTGGGTTTGTGCAGCCAGTCCTCTCACTGCTGTATCGGTACATACCTTGCTCTGTTCATTGTTATTACTGTTATTGTTATTGTTATTGTTTGTTTTGTTGCTGTTGCTCTGTTGTATTAAACCTCTCCTTATCTCAGCCCCGGGGCTTTGTATTTCACTCCTTTTGTAGGGGAGGGGCAGTGGCCACGTGGTCTCAGACGCCAGCAGGGACTAAACCACCACAAACAGGTACATCTTGAAGCATCAGTGGCTGTGCATGAGGTCATGCTTGAACACCTCAAAGCGTCTCTGGCCATGAATAAGTCCATGACACAGCAGGTACACCCCTGAAAGGACTGTGGCCATGGGTAAGGCCATATTGGAGCAGGTGCTCTCCCAAAGGGACTGTGCCTGTAGGTAAGGCCATGCTGGAGCAGGTACGTTCCTGAAGGGGTTCTGGCCCATGGATAAGGCTGTCCATGCCACAGCAGGTATATCCCTGAAGAAACTATGGCTCATCAGTAATGTTCCACTGGTCACAGGTGCAGCCCTGAGGACTGTGGTCTGTCGATAAGTCTTACCTGCCTGCTGGAGTTAAACCACAATACACTGTCATTCACTTAATTTCACAGAAAAATCACCCACTCCAACATAGTACATTTAGTCTAAGACAGCAACCAAGAACACGATGTCTGGCCTATGTCTTTTGAATTTAAGGACCACTGACTAGATAGCAAGTTGGGGGAATGAGAAAGACAGACTGTATATGGAGACCATAAATGGAAACTGTAAAATTGCATACTTGAAGGAAAAAGTAGGTACATACTAATAGGTGATGTCCAGCTTATTTAAGGAGATAGAAACTCACAACTATGAGACCAAATGGGATAATCAAAATGGAGGAAAAAAAGAAAACAAACATATTTGCCTTTGAAATACACCTCAAGGAAACACTTATATTCACTGTTTCTGAAAATCTTCTCTACCTAAATATAGGCCTCGCATTTCCAAATGCTTATCTATCTGCTTGACTTGAAGAACCAGACCAGTTCTATTTAAATAAATGAGATGAATGTCCTAATTTTTGTAAATGGAACCACTTGTGCTTAAAGTTAAACATGCATCAAAGTGAAAATTATTTTCAATACTAGCAGAGAGATCAACTCACTCACAGGACATTTTCTAGGTTGTTATACCACAGGGTCTTTTGGTTACTTTTGAGCATTTTATATCAGTCATTCAAAACCTGTAGAAAACTAGTAGAAAATCTGATTCACCTAAGTCCTAGGTCAGTGAGGGTCTTGTTTGGGTTTAGGGGTTATTTTAACATCATAGAACAACCCAGGTTGGAATGGACCTTGAAAGACCATCTGGTACAACGTTTCATGGGAAAGAGAGCCTAGATGATATTACATAGCATGCTGTCCAATCATATCTTGAGAACCTCCCGAAACAGGGACTCCACCGCATCCCTGTAGAGGTTGTTCCAGTGATTGATGGTTCTCACTGTAAAAAATTTCTTCCTTATATCAAGATGAAACCTCTCCTGGTGCAACTTGTACCCATTTCCCCTTGTCTTCTCCTTGTCGTTTTTTACCCAGGTGTCCAGAATAATTGAGAATTAATTAGACTTTAGGGACAGATACCCCCATATGCCAACAAATTTATTCAGTTTGTTGCAGCTTATTGATAAACCACAGTGTGGTCACTATTACAAAGCAGATCTTCCATAAATATGTCTTGAACTAAGTCCTATGCATCAGTCAACCATGTCTAGAACACCACCTTTTCTTGCATAATCTAGAAGTATTTGTTGTAGGAAGCAGACAGTTACTACCTCCAGAAAGTTTCATCCCTATATCAGCAGTGCCTCACTAAGGACATGCATAGTCCTGGAGCACCCGAGCAAGAGACTATATATATATATGTGTGGGATGACCAGGCAGGGCCATGGGGAAGAGATGTCCTGTGCAGTTCAGTTAAGGCCCATGGACAAGATTAGAATAGAATAGAATAGAATAGAATAGAATAGAATAGAATAGAATAGAATAGAATAGAATAGAATAGAATAGAATAGAATAGAATAGAATTTAAGCCAAGTGTCTTGGCTGAAAAAGCTGCTCCTAAGTGAAAGCATACAGAAAAGAAGATCCAGCTGAGGCTTCTTCCAGGTTTTTCTTCACAGCTGACTGAACCAAGATTAGGCACCTGCACTGAATCAGAGATATTGCCTTGAGTGCAGGCAGCTAAAGGTTTAGGAGGAAGGGGAATGTACCTGATACCCTTAACACTTTGTCATCCTTATCACCATTCTAGTCAAACAGTCTGTAGTATTGCCCTAACATTGCATTTTTGCTGTTAGCATTTAGATTTCCAAACAACCATTCCATTATTATATGTGGGGACCATTTTTTCTTTCTTAATTTCAGCATCATTCTTCCACTGATATGTTCTGCTCCATAAAATCAACAAAGCTATCTGCTTGGTAACATTAGCTCACTGTTTATTCTTCATCCAGCCATTTTGGGTCACCTATTATATAAAGTTGTGGTTTCAGAGAGCACTTTATTGCCACTTCAGGTTTTCAATGTTGGTAAAGAAGAAATTTTGGCACTTGCAATATTGAGCTACAAAGCAGGAGAAAACAAATAGTATTTCATCAATAAAATATTCCTTTCTCATTTTTTAAGATGACACTATTTATTTTCCTCCTAGCCAATTCAGAAGTTACTCAACATCTCCCTCTCAAAGGCCAGTCTGGAATGGGTGTTTCTGTTTATCAGCTTCAAACACACACACACACACATGCACACACACAGGCAGAGCTTTATTTTTTTTTTTATTTTCAGGGCCAGTAACCTGTCCATTTAAAGGTAAAAACACCCTTTCTGTAAAACTTCTTATCATAAGAAGTATCACAGCTGCCAACATGCCTAAAGAGTTCTTCTCCACACCACTGACTCATTTATTCAGAAACACAGAATCATCTAAGTTGGAAAAGACCTTGAAGATCACCTAGTCCAACCATTAACCTAACATTGACAGTTCCCAACTACACCATATCCCTAAGTGTTACGTTGACTCTACTCTTAAACACCTCCAGGGATGGGGACTCCACCACCTCCCTGGGCAGACCATTCCAACGCCTAACAACCCGTTCTGTAAAGAAACGCTTCCTAATACCCAGTCTAAAAATTCCCTGGCGCAACTTGAGGCCATTCCCTCTTGTCCTATCGCTTGTTACTTGGTTAAAGAGACTCATCCCCAGCTCTCTGCAACCTCCTTTCACGTAGTTGTAGAGGGCGATGAGGTCTCCCCTCAGCCTCCTCTTCTCCAAACTAAACAACCCCAGTTCCCTCAGCCGCTCCTCGTACGACACGTGCTCCAGACACTTCACCAGCTTTGTTGCCCTTCTCTGGACATGCTCGAGTAATTCAATGTCCTTTTTGTAGTGAGGGGCCCAAAACTGAACACAGTCATCGAGGTGTGGCCTCCCCAGTGCCGAGTACAGGGGTAAGATCACTTCCCTGTCCCTGCTGGCCACGCTATTTCTGATGCAAGCCAGGATACCATTGGCCTTCTTGGCCACCTGGGCACACTGCTGGCTCATGTTCAGCCGGCTGTCAATCAACACCCCCAGGTCCCTCTCTGACTGGCAGCTCTCCAGACACTCTTCCCCAAGCCTGTAACGCTGCTGGGGGTTGTTGTGGCCCAAGTGCAGCACCCGGCATTTGGCCTTATTGAAACTCCTCCAGTTGGCCTTAGCCCATCGCTCCAGCCTGTCCAGATCTCTCTGCAGAGCTTCCCTACCCTCGAGCTGATCAACACTCCCACCCAACTTGGTGTCATCTGCAAAGTCACTGAGGGTGCACTCGATCGTCTCATCTAGATCATCAAGTAAGATGTTAAACAGGAGTGGCCCCAAAACCGAGCCACTCGGGGGAACACCACTCATGACCGGTCACCAACTGGATTTAACTCCATTCACCACAACTCTTTGGGCCATTGAATCACAAATGGCTGAGATTGGGGGAGACTTCTGGAAGTCACTTTGTCCAATTCCCCCAGCTCAAGTTGGATCAAGAATAGATATTAACAGGCAGCAGGTCTCTTAACAGGTGTTACAGACTCTGCCCAGACTGGACTCTCTTAAGTTTTAATCCATTAGTTGTGGAAGCTTTCGGTGATTCCAAGGGGAAGGAACTCAGTGAGGGATGAAGCTGTATGCAAACACCCTGCCTTATCTCTCTTACTGTGCTGTTGGAGACAGAATATGTGGTTAGGTGGATTGTGCTCTGAGGTAGTGTGGCTTTTCTTATATAGTAGGTTGCCTAAAATAAGCCTTCATTTTAAAGCAGTTTTGTTTTCCATTAATTCCCTGAAAAAAAACAGAAGTGACATCCCTCATATTGTCTAGGTGCTGCTGTGGAGACGACACAGAGTATGTCTCATTTTAAGAAAACTGGGGAAGGATTTTGCATTCAGTTTGGCCCAATCTCTAGTCCCATGAAAATAGAGTGAGGTAGGATTTGCCAAGTGCCATATCACTCAGCCCCCCCAAATGTCGGGGGTCTCTCCTTATTAAGCCTTTCATGATTCCCACAAACTTGAAACCTTTTAGACACACATGAAGGAGGTAAACCCATGACCTGTATTTGAGACATAAGCTTCAGTTGTGTGTACAAACTTACTGTACCCGAATCTTTGAGGGAAGCAAGTATATCTTGTACCATTTATGTGCAAGTAATGCTGTACATCAAAACTGCAGACAAAGTCAGTGGAAAACTCAGTGTTATCTACATGGAGCTTAATCCTTGAGAACATCACTTATTGCATCAAAACCCAATTTGTGTATAAAAGCAATAGGACAATGATCCTGAAAGGAAAATTGTATAATTCAAAGCCCACACAAAATGCTATTGACTTAAGAGAGAAGTTACAAATGGAGCTTAGGGTTCTCCTAATGAGGTGTTCAGAGTTTAAAACTAGATTTCAGCTTTATGGAGTACTCAGTGTTTGGAATATGGGTCTTTTCTTGGGCTCCTTTTAAACTGCCTTGTGTTGAAGGCGGTATCAATTACAAGTGTTCCTTTATTTATAAAACCAATTTCTTCTACATAGAAGGATTGTGCTCTTTGAAAAATATGTAAATAATGATAAAAAAGGTTTATCATGAAATGTAAATAGTTGAAATAGTCAAACATTACAGCCAGTGAATATCAAAGAGTAAACATTGGATCATATTAATTTATTTCAACAGTGGTGAATTAATACTTCAATAACTTGTATCACAGAATGCAAGGATAAAAATAAGGTTAAATGTGCCTATTTGTAAATAAAACATGTTCTTGTTCAATCCAAAATATGTATCATCCACTTCATTGCTTAGATAATGAACAATGCTGCATATGAATCAGCTCAATTCCAAACTAATGAAAACCACAGCGAAGAAACTAACATAGCTTGAGTTAGGCAATGAATGAGGAAATACTAGTTGAATAATTTACTAGAAAAATGTCACAATTCACTGAAAAAATTATTTTGTGAATATTATTCATCTGCCTTTAGCAGTGGGATTAGTGAATCATAATCTGACACTAAAACTGACTGCTTCATTGAAAGTGCATCTTTACGAAATGTTACCTCTGAAGAAGTCTCCACTTAGCAGGTTGCAGATCAAAATGATCCATGTGAAAAATAAATTGCTCAAAATACCTTGATGGTAGCAGTCTATCAGAGGTAAACTCTTTAATATTAATGAAGTTGCAAGCGTCAGAAAAAGAAATGTGCTCAGGAAATAGTAACAGTCATCCATTGACTAATAACAGAAACATTCAGTAAACTAACTTTCTTAGAAGCCAGGAGCAAATGTAACCTATTAAGGCTCTGACATCATGGATTACCCAGTCTCTGAATGACCCTAGTCAGAAGAGTATGGATGAAGTTTGAATGCTTTGTATGTATAATTAATGCAGATGTGCCATCCATTACATTTTTAAATTATCATCTAGGTAATGGAAGTAAGTGAATTTAAAGAAAACCTACTTTACTTTGAGATAAAACTAACAAGACTATGACATGAAATTGCTATCGCGGCACATACAATTTTCTAATGCTTTACCATCACAATCTTATGGGAGTGCAGGAACATCACCCTTCTCTGGTGGTTCTTCTCTGTAACAAAAGACTTGTCTGTTTGTTTCTTTTTTACTGGTTTTAGCAATTTTTTTCCTCTGCATCAATAATGACACAAAAGTGCTTCTTCCAAACTGCAGACTAGGTTTCCAAGTCCAAATGCACTTGATGTTGTTTGGTCAATTACAGATGCAGACTTGCTCTCAGAATGAAGCAATCCGAATCTCTTTGCATGTTAAGATTTTTGATTATGCAGAATACAGTAACCTCTACAAACTTCTTAAAAACAATGTTAGGACACAATTCCTTACAGTCCTTGACAAACCTCCAAACAATGCAAAATGGCATCATCTGTACAAGTGAAAATATATATCTTAGTACTGAAGTGGGAACTGTATCAGGCTGCCAGTCTACCTATCTTCAAAAGAAATACCGTCTTGTGAACAAATGTTGTCTCCACAGTAGCACGACAGCTTTGCATGTTTGGTTTTGGAAAACAGATCACGCCTTATCAAAACATAACTCTGAAATTCAGTGTCTTTAATGGGTGGTAGTAGTAGACAGTAGAATAAACTTTACAAAGTTTCTGGATTTTTTTGTCCTTGCTTATGATCTCAAAGTCATTCTGAGGGCATACTGAAGGGAGGAGAGGCAAACAGCTGTTCAAAACTTGTTAATGACCAAAAAGGTTTCAGGTTTAAGTAGTGCCAATGTAGTCATATTGCATGAGCAGAGTGATCTTCAGGACTCATATTTCCATGCTACCAGATGAAATAAGTGAATCCATTTGAAACTCACCTTTTGTGTCCTAGAACATAAATTCTATCAGAGAATAATGTCATAGGCACAGAGAAATATCTATTCCCCCTACCATGATGTATACCTGATCTTGAAAAAGATGTTTAATGTCATATTAAAATGACATTTCACAGTTGATCATAAGATAGTATGAATGCATCAGCCAATTAATGCTGAAGGAGAGGAAACAAAATTAGTTCCACGATTAGGGTGGTCACACTGGCCTTAATATGAATGTCCTTCCAGGGTGAAGGCTCTTCTGGATAATAGCTAGTTTGAAGATATTACAGAAGAAGCTATATGCTAACAAAATATCCAGTTTTCTACTCCATGGTTCCTTTCATAGAATCACAGAATGGTTGAGGTTGGAAGGGACCTCTGGAGGTCCAACACCCCTGTCAAGCAGGGCCACCTAGAGTGGGTTGTCCAGGACCACATCCAGATGGCTTCTGAATATCTCCCAAGGAGGAAGACTACCCAACTTTCCAGGGCAACCTGTGCCAGTTCTCAGTCACTCTCACAGTAAAGTGTTTCCTGATGTTCAGAGGGAACCTCCTGTGTTTCAGTCTGTGCCCACTGCCTCTTGTCCTATCACTGGCTCCATCTTCTTTGCACTCTCCCTTCTCATATTTATATACTTCAGTAAGATTACCCCTGAGCCTTCTCCAAGCTGAATGTTCCAGCTCTCTCAGGCTTTCTTCATACGTAAGATTAAGATCCACTGATCATCCGTGTTGCCCTTTTTTGTACTCTCTTCAGTATGTCCATGTTACTCTTGTACCAGGGAGCCCACATCACTCCAGGTGTGACTTCACCATTGCTGAGTAGAAGGGAAGGATCAGCTCCCTTGGCCTGCTAACACTCCTCCTAATGCAGCCCGGGTTACCATTAGCCTTCTTTGCCACCAGAGCACATTTCTGGATCATGTTCAACTTGGTAACTGCCATGAACCATAGGGCTTTTTCTGCAAAACTGCTTTCCAGACAGTCAGGCCCCAGTGTGTACTGGTGCACGGGTCTGTTCTTCCCTATGTGCAGGATTTTGCACTTTTCTTTGTTGAACTCCACGAGGTTCCTGTTGACCCATTTCTCCAGCCCATCGAGGTCATTCTGGATGGCAGCATGACCCTCTGGCATATCAGTCGTTTCTCCTGGTTTGGTTTCATCTGTAATCTTGCTAATCATCCAGATCTTTAATGAAGATATTAAGCAGGACTTGACCAAGTATTGACCCCTAGGCTACACTGCTAGTTACTGATCTTCAACTAGACTTTGCACCAGTGATCATCACCCTCTGGTGCTGACCATTTATCGCTTTTCAATTCAAGTTATTGTCTGTTCATTTAGCCCATACATCATCAGCTTCTTTCTGAGGATCTTATGGGAGACAGCTTTAATGAAGTCCTTACTGGGCTCTGTAAGGTAGTATCACCACATACAGGGAAAAAATGGATGTGCTGTCATCATAAGCCACAGTTTAAGATCATTCAAGTTCACATTACCACAACAGAGGAATGTGATCACAAACTGGCTGTACTTGTGTATGAGTGATCTTGATTTTATGTCAGTTTGAAAGACATTCCAGAGCTTGACATTTGTGCTTCCATTGTTGCAGTAAAGCCAGTGATGTTCAGATATTTTTGATGCCAATGTCAGCAGACTCAGCCAAAGTTATTTCATGTATCTTTTGTTATACTGTAAACTTGATGTCTCTGGCATTGACTTCCTAGCTTTAAGCATCTATTCAGATAGTCTTGTTAAGGGCATCTGGTAATATCCTGAGTAAAGAGGGTAGAAAAAGCAGCCAGCTGAAGCTTTTTACCAAACACTACTTGACTTTGGATGGTAAAAAAAACCCAAGAAAACAATAAGAAAAAAAATCCCACCACCATAAAACCCCCATGCAAGAAATACCAGTATATTAAGCTCCTGTGGAATAGAGAATGTAGTAAGAAAGAGGAGTGTGAAGGAATAATTTCATGTTCTTATTTAACTTGTCTTTTCTATCAGTATTATGAAAATAGTAAGCTCTCCTCCACCATATTTGATGTACTATGAATTCTAAGCTAAATATTATTGCTACCATCTGTACTACAAACATAATTTAATTGCCTCCATAGCAGAGACCATATTGACAAGATTTGTCCTGATAAATTCTCATGCATTCAAAGAGGCCAACAGATCAAACTTGAGGGATGAAGAATATTTGTGTCCTTAAGTGCTGAAAGACTTGAAACACTGAGCAATGTCAGGATTTCAAGTAGAATGAAGAGCTGGTCTAGTCTGTTTGATATGTTAGATATCTTTTAAGTAATTTTCTTCAGTCTCAGAAGGTGGAATTGGGTGAATAAAGGAAGCTATATAAATAAGTACCTAGTTAAGAGAAAAAGCCCTCTTGACATTCTTAAAACCCAGTTTAAACTCCCTAGTCACAGCTTAATATTAATTTAAAACTCATAAAACATGCATAAAATTATTTACATTGAATAGTAATTACTGTACACAAATGATCTGGAGGCCAGTAATTATTCACAGTAATTATTCACTAATAAATTAGTTAAAATAATAAAGATCTAATGATTTAGTGATATATTTGCTGACAACCAAAAAACTATGCAAAGTGTTCTGAATAAATTATTTTTGAATTATCATCAGCTCTTACATTTCATTTGATGATTAAGTGGAACAGCTGTATTTGCAAAATAGTTTTCTTTACAAATGGGATAGAAACAGGACAAGTGACCAAGAATCTTCACATACTTGAAGGAGATGACACAAATAGAAGTTCTGAAGAGATCATTAGATTCCTTGACTGTGATATTTTTGTTTCAGGCTCAAGCTTTTTATTCTTCATTTCAGACCATATTTGGTGATGATTTCCAACAACCAAGTGGTGGATACCTTATGATTTCAAATAGTGAGATACAGTGTTTAGTAGAAGTTTTCATGAAGTTTGATTAAAAAGTGTATGTATTCTAGTTATTGAGAACTCTTTTCAGTACTCTTTCAGGAGAAAAATATGTATCTATTACACAACAAACTCTGACTGGGTTAGTAATGTGAAAATTCTTCTCACCCTGTTTCAAAAAAATCTTTTGTGTCACATTATTGACCATGATTTCCCTCTCCTATTATGCTATCTATCCAACGAGATTAAACATATTTCCTTTCCTGAGTTACTACAATTTTAGCACCACAGAGCACAGTTTAGAGACCTGTTCGTTGGCTGTTATGTCTTCTGTTTGTCTTATTCAGAACTGCTTTGATGGTGGGCACTGTAGAAATATATGGATGGCTCAACAGAAAATTATAGTCTGTCAAAGATATCTATATTCAAATCGACTCTCCAGGAAATGGGCAGTAAGAACTTATTTAATCACTACTTCTTTAGTCATTTCTTATCACAAAGAAACTTTACAGTAAGTAACTAATAACAGTGACAACCTATTTAATCTTTTCTCAGTGCTGTTTTAATAGGATTGAGTGGCAAAAGAGCTTTCTAATGGAGCTTATAAAAGAAACCAGATGAGCTGATACTTTGTCACTTTGATGCTTTTGTATCTCCTGTTTCTGCTTTTATTTATAAGACCTTTTTTAATTGCAGGGGCACTCAGGTAGATCTCTTCCCTAGAATTGACAAACTATCTGTATTTCATATGTGACTGAGAAAGCAATGGTTACTCAGCTTCAGTTCTGCACCAAAAGATGGAAAAATTGGACTTTGGCACATCAATCTAATATGGTAATGGGTCTCACTGGAAGGGTACATCTGCCTTGAAAGAGGCTGTGCAGTAGCTGGAAGAATGTATGGAAATTAAGGTTTTGAAGGCACTATTGCAGCCAGAGAAACATCTTTTTCTTCAGCTTCAGAACTGATGAGTGGTGAAGTAGTCAAAGTGGTGGATACCTACGGAGTATGAGGACTGAGGAAACATCAGACCCCATGTTTTTCACAAAGTAAACCATTGCATAACGGACCATGGAAATATTGTTCCCTAAATAGAGTTTTGCTGATGTCTGTTTCACAGAGACTAAGGCTGAACAGTAGTGATAGCTAGTCATAATATCCAAAAGAGACAAAGGCATTTTATAAACATTCACCTACAGAAGAAAACTGTGAGGGGGTCCAGGGAGACAGCAAACAGGGGTTGTGCCCTCATTGACCAGGGATGCAGTCTGACAGTACCCAGACAAGAGCAGAGCAGGTCTGGAAACAGTAACCAGTTAGCCGTGAGTCCCATGACTGCCAGCCGACTTCGTAGTGGTAAGACAGGTCCAAGGACAAGCCAGAAAGGTCAGGATCAGCAGGTCCAAGGCTGACCAGAAGCATAATTACAACATATCTCAATAACTCAAGCAAGGAGCAGGAGCAAGAGCAACAGTCTTGATGTAAATGCAGCTCCCAAGCCAGATGGAGGGTGCATGTATGAATTTCCTAGCTCTCTTCTCACACAGGTTTTTTCTCACACTAGCTCTTTTTCAAGCAATCTGACTCCAGGTTTCACATCTGCACCATATCAGAGATTAGGCACAAAACCTGATAGATGGGGAGGAGAAATTACTGTGGTCTTTGGTGCACTCAGACATAAACAAAAGAAAATACACCATTTGTGAATACAATATGCAAGTTTGTTAGGCTACAAAAACCTGTGGTAAATGTTGTTCAACTAACCATAGTCTATCATCTGGGAAGCCTCCTGACTCTCCTTTTGTGACTTTCTGTCTTAACCAACCTGCCTCAGAACAAACCTCTTTAAGTTTCATTTTCATTTTCAGCAATGTATTTATTAGCTGACTATTCAGCAGTTTAATACAATTTCTAACAAATGGAATGAACTATTGTAACATAAATGTTTTCATTCTTCATGTTCTACATTAGCATACAACAACCACTTCCAAAACTTTCCACTTCAGAAAAGTCTTTACACAAAACATATGACAGTAAATCTTAGGCCAGTCCTTATGCTAAGGAAGGCAATAAAATCTGGAAGTCACCTAGTCCAAACCATTGTTCAAAGTCAGCAAACCAGATCAGGTTACTCAGGACCTTCTCTGGACAGGTTCTGAAAATCTCAAAGGAAGGAAATTCCACAGGTTTTTTGTGTAACCCATTCCAGTACTCAACCAGACATTGCAAATATTCTGTTTTTTCTCCTATATCTACTTAGGGTTTCCCTTTTTGCAGCTTGTGACATTTGTGTCTTCTGCATTTGTTGTGCATCTCCAAAAAGACTCTATCTTCTCCACACCTTTCCTTCACTGAGAACTGACATTACAGAAAGAGCAGACAGCATCCCACAGATCCCCTCTTAGCCTTATGTTTTACAGGCTAGACAAACCCACCTCCCTCAGCCTCTTCCTGTATGTCAGGTGCACAAGCCCTTCCCTAAACACGCTGAGCCAAAGATCAAGATCCAATACTCCAGATTTAGGCTCATGAGTATTGAGCAGAGGGAAGTAGCCACTACTCCTGACTTACTGGCTACCGTCTTGCCAAGGCAACCTAGAGTTTGTTAATGTCTATTTGTCAAGGTATTTCTGTGCTTGATTGCTAAGAGAAACTACAGCTTGTAATACTGACACAGTTATTTCTGTCAAGCTTTATGGTTTTGTTATTTATCTAGAAATACAGGACACTGAAGTCCTGTGTTCCAGCCCTCAAACTGTTATATGCCTTACCTAAAGAGGTAGTCACTATGCAAATAGAGAAGGTCAATGAAATTATTGATGCTATAAATATTTGGAGATTGTTTATAAAGCAAACAATGTTTTTAACTAGGATGGTAGGTCTCCTTCAGAATTGTGTGCAATCAGTGATTGTGTGGTTTCCATTTGCTTTATCTGGAAGCAGAAAAGATATAGGAGGGCAGACCAGGTGTATCCAAAGAGTCAAATATGTAAAGAATATAGATGTGCTATTAGTTCATGCAGTAGTTTTCTGCTCTTTCAGATGTCAAAGATATTGGTAGGAGAAAGATAGGATATTAAAAAAACCTTTTTTTTTTTCTAATATACACTGACAAAACTTCTAAAAACTACTGTGTTAGGATTTCCTCTGTATACACAACTCAATGTATGATAAAACCTTAAGTAAAATTTAAGCTGTAATAGATCTGTATGTTGGGGTTTTTTCTTATATCTAAAATTCTACCATGTATTTTTTTCTCAGAAAATTCTTGCCAAAAAATAAATTTCCACCTATTTACATTTGTTTCCCAATGTTGCTTTCAGCTGGATGTTGATCATTGTTTCCACCTACAAAAGAAACTAGAATGTTTTCTGCATGAGTCATTCTGGACAGAACTATAATGTGCAGGGAGCTATTCAACATATTATCTTCCTACTAGTAACACCCACCTCAAAAGCCTTCTTAGGACTCAGAAAGAAATTTCTAGTTGTATAAAGAAACCACAGCTGAGATAATTCTGTGGGCTAGCTGTCTGAACTTTAAAACAAACAAAAAAATAAAAATGACTTGTGCTTTGAAGGAGGAATGGCTGAGAAGAACTGTTATCAAAATAACCATTTAATCTTATTCCACTTGTATACTTCATAAAACACTTCATAAAACACATATACACTTCATAAAAGTTACTCTTTTCATCTGAATGGAGGATGCATTTTTTTTTTTTAACTTCTTGCTTGTAAATGCATTACTGTATTGTAAAGAGCCAAAGGAAGTGGAGATACTAAGGAGAGAAATGAGTGAAGTCATGATCATGATATGGGACAGAGGAGAACATAGACCTAGACAGGGAGACAAATAGGGAACTTCCAAAAGTCTTTTCTTCCGCTCTCATAGGGAAAGCATAGAAGAAACCAAGAGAAAGTAAAGCACCAGTGTTTGGGGTTTTTTTTTTCAAAATAGTGAACAGTAAAATATCAAAGTGATGAAATAGAACTGACAGAAATCTTAGTCAAGGCCTAATCCTGACACATTTTAGTAAGTGACATATTGCAAAACATCATACTGAATCTAACTTCATATATGACCATAGATGGAACATGGGACACTGAGAATCAACCAACCTGCTGGACTTACTAATACTGTACTTCTGCAGAATGAGCAGGTGAAAACTGGTTCACAAAGCAAGAAAAATTTGTATTTTGCTCTGTATTTTGCTTCCTAATCACCTTGAGAGAGTAATTATGCATCTTCTGGAGCCTGACACAATGCCTAAAGGAAATCTTTCCATTGACTTCAGCAAAACTTTCACTGTAACCTCAATGTTCCTTTCAAGGAAGTCCTATTGATAGTTTTCATCCTATATAATACATTATGGTGCACTTAGAACCAAAACAAAATGGTAAATAAACACTGACTGATCAATAATACAGGAAAACAGATTCTGCAGCACGCTTAACAAAAGTTAGTAAGAAGACTAATCATAGCATTAGCCTGAGTAATAAAAAAACCTAGGACTGATCTGGCAATTTTAGCAACAAGGATTCTGAGTTCAGCAATTTCTGCAGAAGTTGTCCAACACTGCAGAAAGCAGTTCCTCATTCCTTTGCCAGAAAAGGAACAAAAGGATGCATGCAATACTTCAGTCAGTTGCTTAAGCCTCTTCAATTTGACAGTGGTAATAGTAGGTTGCAGTCCCTTTTCCAAGGATTTCTGCAGTGCTGACTCCAGAGCAGTTAGACAAGGAGTGATTCAGCCCTATCAAGTCCAAGGCACTTCTGTGCACACAAAAAACCCCAGCTATATATAAGCCTAGGGAACTTCAAAATTTGGACACATCAAAGTTTGAGAACACAGATTTCAACTCAGGTACCTAAATTCTGCTCTAGTTACAGTTCAGGTCCCTCTGTCCTTGATTCTTCCATGACTGACAAAGTCAAATCCAGATGATCCTAATGAGGTTGTAAAATGGTCATAGCTTATAAACATATATCAGACTTTCTGCCTACTGTTGAAATTCTGGATTTCAACAAGATGCAGGAATAGGCTTGAAAGGTGTGTCTAGTTTTCTTACTTAACTGGATAGTTATCTTCAAGAATGAGAGCAATTTGTTTTAAATTCTTTAATAAAACATGTCCTTATTTCTCTATTCTAGCTATAATTAGCAAACATACAATTTTCAAGGAGCACATTCAACCAACTACTTCTACAGTTGCATTTTAAACAGAAAAGTAGTTTCTTTCTGTGGGGAAAAATAGTCAGTATTTAGTATTTCTGCCATGTCTGGGTTTTATTGTATGCTAGAAATTATAAGAAGTTACCATTTAACTGCCTGCTGACTTGTTTTTGTCTCCAAAAATGTAAGCAACTTTAGGTTGCAATGTTGTAAGGTGAATCTTATAGCTAAATCTCCTTTTTTGTGGGAATTATATTAAAATATCAAAAAATAAACTTGACTGTTTCTAAGCGCCTTAAGAAGACTTTTTTAGGTCTTTGGACATCTCTCAATTCATCCTAGCGACTCTCAAGCAAACTTCATGCCACCAGTAGTCTTTGCCAGAATGCAGTCTGTCAAATCAGTTACTTTTGTATCTTTAGAGCCAAGTGACAATTAAATCAATTAAATGCAACTCTTCTCTTAACAAGTATATTACAGTCTGAGAATGCCTATTACAAAAGTAATAACAACACCAATATTAGGAAATACCTTTATTTAATGATTTTAAGTATCTACCCATATATTACAAATGTGATTTCTTTCCTTGCCAGCCTTTCGGGTTCACTTCAGTGTATGCTCATTGCTTAACCATGCTTCACTTTGACAGCTTTCAACAGATCTCATGGATTTGTCAACTAGTTTGAGGGGAATAAACCATATTCACAGATTCACATATTCACAGAATCATTCAGGTTGGAAAAAACCCTTAGGATCATCGAGTCCACCCATTAGCCCTACTCTACAAAGTTCTCCCCCACACCATATCCCCCAGCATCTCATCTAAATGACCCTTAAACACATCCAGGGATGGTGACTCCACCACCTCCCTGGGCAGCCTATTCCACTGTCTGACCACTCTCTCTGTGAAAATTTTTTTCCTGATGTCCAGTCTGAACCTCCCCTGTTGCAGTTTAAAGCCATTCCCTCTTGTTCTGTCACTAATCACCTGTGAGAAGAGACCAGCACCAACCTCTCTACAATGTCCTTTCAGCCTTCTCTTCCTCAGACTGAACAGTCCCACCTCCTTCAATCGCTCCTCATAGGATTTGTTCTCCAGGCCCTTCACCAGCTTCATTGCCCTCCTCTGCACTCGCTCCAGCACCTCGATATCTCTCTCGTTTTGAGGTGTCCAAAACTGGACACAATACTCCAGGTGTGGCCTCACCAGTGCAGAGTACAGGGGGACTATCACCTCCCTACTTCTGCTGGTCACACTATTTCTAATGCAAGCCAGGATGCCGTTGGCTTTCTTGGCCACCTGGGCACACTGCTGGCTCATGTTCAGCTGCTTGACAATTAGAACCCCCAGATCCTTCTCTTCCAGACAGCTCTCCAGCCACACCTCCCCAAGCCTGTAGCGATGCATGGGGTTGTTGTGGCCCAAGTGCAGGACCTGGCACTTGGCCTAGTTGAAGCTCATCCCATCAACGTTAGCCCCACCGATCCAATCTATCCAAGTCTCTCTGTAGAGCCTCCCTATCCTCATGCAGATCAACACTCCCACTTAACTTGGTGTCATCTGCGAACTTACTGATGATACACTCTATGTCCTTATCAAGACCATCAGGAAAGATGTTAAACAGAAATGGTCCCAACACCGAGCCCTGAGGAACACCACTTGTGACCGGCCGCCAGCTGGATTTAACTCCATTGACCACCACTCTCTGGGACCGTCCATCCAGCCAGTGCTTGATCCAGCAGACCGTACACTCATCCAGGCCATGAGCAGCCTGTTTTTCTATGAGAATTCTATGAGGAACTGTGTTGAATGCTTTTCGAAAATCCAGGTAGACAATATCCACAGCCTTTCCCTCGTCCAATAGTTGGGTCATCTTGTCATAGAAGGAGATCAGGTTTTTCAGGCAGGACCTGCCTTTCATAAACCCATGCTGACTAGGCCTGATCCCCTGGTTGTAATGACTTGTAATATGACTTGTAATGGCACTCAAGATGATCTGCTCCATGACCTGCCCTGGTACCGAGGTCAGACTGACAGGTCTATAGTTTCCTGGATCCTCCTTTCTGCCTCTCTTGTAGATGGGTGTTACATTTGCTACCCTCCAGTCCAATGGGACCTCCCCAGTTAGCCATGACTTCAGGTAAATCATGGAAAGCGGCTTGGTGAGCACATCTGCCAACTCTTTCAGCACCCTTGGGTGTAACCCATCCGGTCCCACAGACTTGTGTGCATCCAAGTGGTGTAGCAGGTCTCTGACCACCTCCTCTTTAATTGGGATGACCTCATTCTGCTTCCCCTCCCAATCTCCCAGCTCATGAGGCTGGGTGTCCAGGGAACAGCCAGTTCTACTGCTAAAGACTGAGGCAAAGTAGGTGTTGAGCACCTCAGCCTTCTCCTCATCCTTAGTTACCATGTTTCCCTCTGCATCCAGTAAGGGAAGGGAGATTTTCTCTAATCCTCCTCTTGCTGTTAACGAATTTATAGAAAGATTTTTTGTTATCCTTAACAGCTGCAGCAAAGTTGAGCTCTAGCTGCACTTTGGCTCTCCTAATGTTCTCCCTGCATAACTTCACTATGACTTTATAGTCTTCATGAGAGACCTGGCCACTCTTCCAAAGGCGATAGATTCTCCTTTTGTTCTTGAGATCCAGCCGAAGGTCCCTGTTTAGCCAGGCCAGTCTCCTTCCCGGTCTGCTTGTTTTTCAGCACACAGGAACAGCCTGCTCCTGTGACTTTAAGACTTCTCTCTTGAAGTATGTCCAGCCTTCCTGGACTCCCATATCCTTCAGGACAGCCTCCCAAGGGATTTTGTCAATCAGTCTTTTGAACAGGTCAAAGTTTGCCCTCCGGAAGTCTAAGGTGGCAGTTTTACTAACCCCTCTCTTTGTTTCTCCAAGGATCGAAAACTCAATCATCTCATGATCACTGCACCCTAGACAGCCTCCAACCTTTACTTCCCCCACAAGCTCTTCCCTGTTCACAAGAAGCAGGTCCAAGAGGGCACCTCTCCTGGTCGGCTCAGTCACCAGCTGTGTGAGGAAGTTATCCTCCACACATTCCAGGAACGCCCTGGATTGTTCCCTCTCTGCTGTGTTGTGATCCCAGCAGATACCCGGGAGGTTAAAGTCCCCCACAAGAACAACGGCAAGTGACTGCGAGATTTCTCCCAACTGTTTATAGAAAGCTTCATCCACCTCACTGCTTTGGTTGGGAGGTCTATAGCAGACTCCTACAGCAAGATCCGCTTTATTGGCCCTTAACCTACTCCAAACACTCTCAACCCCATTATCACTATACTTGATTTCTGAGCTCTCACAGCATTCTCTTTGAGTCAGTCCAGCAAAACTTACCAAGATCACTAACTCTTTGTCCTGCAATCAAAATATTTCTTAAACTAGAAGAGAAATTTTAGGGGGAGGAGGGCTAAAACAACACATTTCTTTTTCCCTCGTCCTGTAAGACTTCTCAAATGTGAAGCAATTTAAAACGTCATCCACTACATCTGCCCCTGGGTCTACTCAACTCTTTCATTAACAAATGCTGAAGCACTTGTGATGGAACTAATCTGCATTTTGTAATCCTCCAGTTTACAGTGTAAGCACTGGTAGACTATAATGATCTTATACATGTTAGGGGTATCTATGCATCTGGTAATCATGTAGTCTATGGCTATATAGACTGGTGTAGCCAGTCTGGTGTATGGCTATGCTCTATGTGTAACAAAACTGTCTCTCCTCTACTTTACTGCATTGAAAGAAGGAGAATAATGAGTGAAACTCATTACTTTCTAACCAAGATATTAATTAACATCATTGGGTAATTTTTAAATTGCCCTACACGTATTTTAATATATTTGGTTGCCATAAATTTCCCCTTATAAAAACAGTGTAAAAGACCTTTGTAATTTATTTCAGCAATAAAAAATTGGAATTCCTTTAGATAATAACTAAGCATCGTTGATTCTTATTATAGTAAGAGCTGAGTAATTTTACAGCAAGAGCATGGTCTTTTACAGCATGATAGAGCACTTCTTACATCTGACTTCTGACTAGAGACACTTTCCTGTCTGGGTCACTAACATTTAACAGAACACAATCTCCAACTACTCTTCACATACATACAATACAAAAACCACTTTGACAATAAACCTAATGAGAAAAATAGAAAGGGAAAGTGGAAATAGAACATGAGGAAAGACTGTTATTCCTTTAAAGGTTCAGGTATTCTACCAAGAAACACAACCTGTTGATACATCTACAGAGTCTGTAAGACAGAAGAAAAATAAGCAGCAAGATTTAATAACTTAAATGTTTCCACTAGAAGACCATCCACTTTCCCAGGGTAAGACAACTCATAAACTCAGCATATTCTATTGCCATACATTTTCATTTAGACAAGACCAATACAATGCTAGCAGTATCTCTCTCTCTATCAAATACTGTCTCATAAAAAAACAGTCTTCTCACGTGATCTTCAGACTTTTATACCAAGATGAATGTAGAGTCCTCAGAGCTTTCAGTAGAGGTAAAGATTTTCATTGATCACTTTCTCTAGAAAGATCTGCATCCTATTGTTTCTCCATCTCTTAGAGATGAAACTATCATCAAATCATTTTTAAAATTCAGGATATCACTGGGCTACTGGATGTATAAAATCTATTTCAAATACCTTTGATGTCATCACAGAACAATCCTGCTTGAAGATCCCTAAAAGAAGAAGTGAGAAACTTTTATTCCTCCACTGCCACATGCATTTGCAGGCAACAGAATTATCCTGCAGAGTTAAGTGGCCAATCCACATATCAGACAATCTCCAGCCTCCGTGAAGAGATCCCTTTGTTCTTAATGGAAAATCAGTGTCCATCCTGCACATCTTTCCCCCACCCCAAAAAAAAAAGAAAAAAAAAGGAGCAAGTCACAAACTAAACAAGAAAATGTTAATGATCTCCTCAATCTATGAACCATTAGTTTCCATCTTCACCTCACCTGCAACAATGCAAAGTGTGATTCCAGTTGCTCTTCTCAGTAGTGAGCAAGACCATCAGAATTTAATTCCTTTGGAGAAACAGAGGTGGAACTTTCTGAAAAAATATCATAGCCCTTTTTTTCAACAAAGCCAATGTACAGAATGGGCAAATGTTAAAGAGCTTATAAATCAAATATCAGTACTGTGTTCTGACCCTAACCCTATGGATCTTTTGAATGCATAGGCTGAATAAATTTGCTTATTCTTAATTATTTCCCCTTCCCACCCTTAACTTTGCTTTTCAGATCCTTCAAAGAGAAAGAGAGAGAGAAAACTTTCTTAACTGTCACATACAGTGGAATATGCAGAGATTCAAAGACCATTTTACTTGGATTTTCTCTTCTCTAATTTCTAGCTCTCTAAATCCAGGGCCCACCACTCTGCATGTGAATAAGGGACTTCTGAAGACAGCTTCTCTTCAGAAAAGAAAAATTCAGAAAATACACCCAAAAAAAATTAATCATCTTTCTGAATTATTTTAGTGGTCTATCTTTCCCCACTAATAGGCAGCCATCAGAAGTACCAGAGCAGACTTTAGCCCCAGTTGTCTATACAGAAAAGCTTTTTACCTACACTTACAGTTCTGTACATTGATTTAGCTAAGTGAAATCTTATAAGTCATTATCTTTATTTTAGCTCACCTTAACTTAATTTTTTATGTGACAAATCCAGTATGTGTTTAGACTAATTATTCTATAAAAATCACTTTTCCTCAATCCAGACTACAAGCAGAATATTAGAATGATAAATGAAGAGTAAATATGAAACTGATAGCCTATTTTAATTGAGTTGTTTACTGTAGGATTCTGAATGAATTTATTTCACAAATGTCTGCATATTAGTTAATAACGGAATAAAAAAAAAAAGCTTTATTTCAGCTGATGGAGATATTTAATGCATCTAATCTGATTTCACTTCATATTTATATAAACTTGTGGGGTAAGAGTGTTCTTTTCTATTACAGTTTAACCTTATCCCAAATGGTTAAGGGAGGTGCTGGCTTTACAGATAAATACTGTCAAGGTAAGTAAGCGAGATTTTATTTTCCAGCCCACAAAGGCACTGTGATTATAACTGTGAGAATTTCTCTCATCAAGATTCTGGCTCATGACGACTAGCAATATAGCTAAAGGCTCAGAATAAGCTCAGAGTAAGGTAATGATTATAAGGCTGCTTTTGGAGAGAAAAGACATTTTTTTCAAATACCTGATCACGTTATTTAAATATTCATCTACCACTTTTTCACTCCTTCCTCTTTGAAATATTTTACTATTATAGCATCCAAGAATATATTAAAAGAGAGTAAAAAAAAATGACACAGTGGAATACCCACTCAGAAAAGCAGAAGGAAGAGCAGTGTACTGGGTTCAAATTCCTGTTTCAGATAATGTTTAAATTAAGTGTTTGAATAAAAGTTTAACACAAAAGATTAAAAGTACAACACCATAACACCCAACCATCTGATATTTAAGGTGGACAGAAAGGTCCAGATCTCCTCTCTCAGAGGAATTAATTGAATATTTCTTGCCTGAGTACTCCAACAACATTCATCACTAGGCGTTTTATCAATTTAACTCAAATGCGTATAAATTGAACATAAACTACAAGTATATTTAATTCTTTTCATTTTGCAATGATAAAATTCTAAATTTGGTTCAATACCTCCATTTGTATTGTAGCTGATTATTGTTTTTGTTTACTGAAACAAAAAATATTTCAGTTCTCACAAGGTTCCACTTTTAGATCCTTTTTGAAGCCTCTGGAGAAAAGTCCCTTACTTCCAAAAAGTTATTTTATTCCATCAGTAAAACTAGCCAGGCATGAAAAGAGATCAATTAACATCAATTAAAATACTTTAAAAAACCCTTTTTAAAAGAGCTTGTGAGCAGATTTTACTGTATGTATATATGTGTTGCGTCCAAACGTTATATCCATCTCACGAACTCTGCTCTGCATCAGACAAGAAGAATCTGTTTGAGCAGAGATGCTGCCTAAGGAGGTTGGTACCTTCCCCACACATAGCTGGCTCCATCCCATCAAGAAGGAAACAAAGCAGGATTTTCACACAAAGCTATTAACTAGGAATGCTGGAGGAGGCAAAATTGGATCACAGCATCCAGAAAGGGCCTAGTGTTTATGTGTACCTATAGTAAGAATAGGCCAAAAGCAGGAAGCCAGTGTCCCACTGGAGATACAGGTGAGCCCTGGGCTGCTGACATGTGCAGAAGCATGAACAAAACAAGGCTGGATTAAGGATCCTCTGCCAAATGCTGTGAAGACTTCAAGAAACAAGTTTCTCAGTGAAGCACAGGAACAAAAAGAACAGAAAACCATGCAGTCAAGAACAAGAACAAACACTATGGATTTTAGCACTGTAGCTTCTTACTTCCAGTTTTTTAGTATTTGAATGTAAGACCAAGAGAATACCTGAATGTATTAAAAGGAAACACTTTCAAAATTAAATCAGTTGTTTTGATATGTAAAATAATATTAATAAGTGGTATTATTCTCTTTGCAACAGGATATTGGTTTAGGTAGTTAATTAGACTTTTGGAAATATTAGAAAGGAAGAATGACCTCTACATTTACCCTAAGTAAGATAAATAATAAGTGCCTACTGTTTATAAACACATATTGACACTGTCTAAATGAGGAAATAAGATTGAATTGTTATTAATAAAAGACATAGCAGTTCAGAATATAAACAAATCATCAGCCTGGCTCTTAAAAATATTCATTAATGCAATATTACTCAATGAACTACATAATAGGAATCTTTGAGAAGATGTTTGTGTCAGGTTTCATTAACGTTAGTAAAGGAAAAGTTTCAGTACTGTTGTAGAATACTTTTTGAAAGAAGGAAATTATTTGCTCGAACCCACAACTCTCATTGTGCTCTCAGTTCTGGCTCCCCAATAATCTATGTGAAAGTTGATTCCTGTGGACATGAATGCATGTAGGACCTAGTAATCTCAGAGATATAAGTAAATGTGCTGTGGTGTATGAAATAAACATTATGGTTTAAAAAAATAAATCTTGCAGAATTTTCATGTCTGAATTCCTTTCCTGCAAACCAATTTAATTCATATCTCTGCCAGACATGTGCAAAGGTTGTGAGTATACTCCACCTCAGCTACAGTAGAGTTGTTTATATACCATATATGGGTATTTGAAGTGTTCATCTGACATTCTTTACACTACAGCAAGATCTGAAAATATCTTTCTTTTCCAGGATTTAAAAAAAATAAAAAAAAATTAAAAAAATTTAAAAGGTATACCCATCTCCTCTGAAAAGGTTTGGTTTTCTCTATCCACTCTGGTCAACTGTCTATAATAGAAGATGACTTGCTCCTCACAGTGAATAAATCTTATACATTATCACATTCAAATCCTTCCTCCATTTCTTAAAAAAATGGCTCAGCATATACATAACAAAAGTGAGAGTGCAACAGACAGAAAACCCAGACCTTGTAGCTCCGGGTGTTTTATCAAACTTCTGATGCACATACAAATTAAATTTACTAGCACTTATGTGATCCTACAGATATTCCAATACAGACAACACCTTCTACAAATTAGCCAGGCCATGGAGAAGAACTGTCCATCAGTTTCCTCATTTAAAATCTGCAGCCTGTAGGTTACTCATCAAAAAACTGTGTAAGGATATTCATCAATTTATTTATATGTCCTCCACCATCAGGAAAATTGAAGCACTGCCAAATGTCTTGAAAAAGACTTTCTCTTCATTCTTTAATACTTTGCAGGAAGAAGAAGAAGAAAAAGTTTATTTTTATGTTAAAGAGATTTCTGTATTTGTTTCTATTTTCATCTTTTATGTATTCATGAAAAAAGAATCTTCATGGAAAAGTTGACTGTAGAAATTAGTTTTCCCCTGAAAGCAGTGAGCTCTCATTCTTATTTCTTGTGAGACAACAAACAATAATTTTGAAAGTGAGACAGTTTTCCAAAGTATTTATACAAGATTACTCATAAATTGGGTACTATAAACAAAATACAAACTCACATAATGAGATCCAGCTTTATCACTTTCAAAAGAACTGGGGGAAAAAAAAAAAAAACAAAACAAAACAGAAAGCTGAGCTTTATTGTAATAGATTCTCAGAGATATCACATAGCTGCTATTATAAAATTAGCTGTTGTGGTGAAATATCAATCTGAGCTTCTAGGCTTTGCAGTACACTTCTCAACTCAGCATATTTATTTACGAGGGGATTGTGTTCAACAGAACTTCACTTAAATTTGCTGAAATTTTTGGGAAATGAAAAATATTCCCCAAAACTACTCACATTCCCAGTGAAATCTCTGCTTGGCCATTGACTCAGATGCAGGCTGAGGATGGACAGGTTATAGAACTCACACGCAGTGGCAGCAATGATTTCATCCTGTCTGCATTCCTGTTCTGTGCATTGGCAGAGTGAATTAACTACCTACATACACTGAAGTACCTACCAGCAGATGCTGTAAATGACTTCATCTGTCACCATTACAATCATGATATCAATCCATTTAAAAGATGCTGAAAGTTGAGTTTTCTGTTGTTGCTGAGGGAGAAGGATGAGAGGAAGAGAACCACAAACTAGTTACTTCTGCAAATGCAATGGTCTCCCTTCATAAACAGAAATCATGTTCAAAACCAGTATAAATATTTGTCAGACATTCAGGGAACTTCAGGTTCCCAAAAAATACCATAGGATTCCTTTTTCAAAAGTGGAGTCTTAAAGTGCAGTCTTTCCTACATTAATGTTTACCTTTCATGAAACATGAAAAAGATGGAGTAAAGAGGAGGAGTCTTTACAACTAATGAAGTCGCAGAGTGCTAGTTTGTTTTGTTAATAAGGTGTTCCTTGTTAATAAAACATAGGCCACTCCTGTCCATTAATGTATTTTGGAAGCTCTCTCACCAGCTCTTAATTTCTGTTGCAAACAGCAACTTTGAGGATTCTAGTGAGAAAGATTTTTTCTAAGTACTCACATTGTCATGTTTATTTATACAGTAAACACATGACAAACTTCTCAATACAAATGAGAATATCTTCAAACTGACTTACCTGATAGGGCAGAATGACACTCAAAGTTTCTGTTCTGGAGAAAGCATCATTTGCCTTGAAAAAGGCTGTCCTATGCTGGCCAAAGAGCCTTGCAGCCCTTGGTGCTGCAGATCCATCTGCTCCCGGGGAGCCTGGCCTACCTGTTACTGAGTTTTTTCTAAAGCCATTGCAAGAAAGAAAATTAAAAAAAAAAAAAAAAAATCAGGAAAAAGGAAAATTATAGTGTTATCCACAGCATTTCTCATCCTTCTGATATGTAAAATATGGACTAAAACAAAAGCTCATATCATATCAAATCAGTAAGTCAAAACATAAGTTCAAGTCAATTTGAAAAATTCATTCCTTCTCTTCTATCGTGTATCCTGAGTCATTACCAAAACCAGCCTTAAAATTCTCTTTGAACTTCTAGATCAATAAAAATAAAATTCCCTCTCAGCAGAAATTAGCTGGTATAAACAATGCACACATCTTAACTCCCTGCAAAGAGACAATTTCACCTCCAGTAAATGCTTAGTTTTACAGGAATGGGTATAACCATTTGGCAGTCTATTGTATAATGAAATTCATATGCCAATGGAATTAATGAATGGGCAGAAATGAGTAAGACACTACTTCAGGAAGAAATTATTCTTTCTCTTTAAATAAAGATGCCTGTTTTACAAATCTTAAGTGTAGTCTGTCTAGTGCTGATGTTAGAAGTCCCATTTGCAGGATCTTGTCCCAGTTTTGATTTGGGTAATGAGGACCTCTTCTGGGAAATAAGAGAATCAGACACAATTTTTTTCATACTTTTAAATGTCTTGTCTTTGTCACTTCAAAAGGCTTGGTAGGTCATTCAGGCACCTGGGATTTTTTTCACATTCCATTTAATTTCTCTCTAATTCTACTCCATCTTCACTTAGAGCCTCCTAGAGCACATTTCTTATAAGTTAACTGTAAAATAAATATTTGTCATAGATATCAGTACACTGTCAATTGCAATTTTATTTGAAAATAGTCAGTCAGGAAATTCTTCAGTGAATGAGCTTATCCTTCCTTTTAATCTCTCAATGAGTGAAAATACAATAAACTTTAAAATGGACTCCTAATCTGTGTTTAATAAATCATCACAGGATGTAACTGTAAAAAAGCTTGATCTCTTTTAAAGATCTCACCACACTTTGTGAAGTTCTTCAGAAGTTCTTAGAGAGGTCTGAGTGTATTTTAACTTAGGAGCCCATATATTCATTCATCTGTGTGTCACTCACGCTATCAATGCCCCTCTTTCCCAGCTCAAGTGATAAGAATTGCAACTTGATTTAGCTAAAAAAAAAAACATTTACAACTGAATGTTGTCAAGACGAAAGACAGATCCTTCTTAAAATGAAATAATTGTGTTGAAATAATTACTGGTGAACTTTGCAAAACTCCAAGGGTCACTGAGATCATACCCTGATGATAATGAATGAGAGTACAAGAGCAAACAGTATGACACAATTGGATTACGTTCATTGTTACTGAGATTCATTGTTAATCAGAGAACTCCCAAGGCTCTAACAACTTTCTTTGTCTTTAATAATGTAAAGTGGGTATCTGACATATATTTTGTTGTTTATCATTGGTGAAAATTACAATCAGATGTCCCGTGCAGAACAAAAGTTCTTGGTAGTTCAATGGGCAGCACAGTTGCTTGAAAGAATGTTGGTTACATGTGAGAGTTTATGTTGTAAATCCTACTTACCAAGTGATTGAAAAAACAGAAAATGCAGTCATGATTTCTGCTTCTTCATTCAAACTGAATTACCAGATGACTTCACACTGGACTTAGCTCTCATCTGGTACAAGTTGGCTCAACTCAGTGAAGTTGAACAGAGTCCTGCCAACAAATATCTGGCACAATAGGTTCAACTTTCTGTCTGCTCACTAACAGCACCCTGATCTAGTCCTGTAAGTAGTTGTCTCCATGTGGGGACCTTCTCTCTGGTTCTGTACATCCTGGCACAGAAGGAACGTTATTTCCATTCTTTGTCCACCTTGTTTATTTTTACCCATCTTAGTATTTGAAATCTCCAGAGCACAGTAAGAAAATCTACTTCATTTTTTCAGTTGGGAGTTGTATTCACGGGAATAAAATTCATTACATAACAACAATGGGATGATTTTCCACAAGCCCACACTTACTTCACTTTAAGTCATATAGTCTTAAAATATCAGCAGACTTCATACTGTTTTGCAAACAATGAGGACCACTGCTGTCAGCATGACACCTTCCACATATGGGATGCTAATACTCTCCATGAAATACAGAGGAAGAATGGAGTTTACATTGTTTCAGGATAAATAGAAAGCAACAGGAGAGGAACTAGGTGACATAGGAAGTGCATAACTAATACGATGCGCACCTTTGGCATTAAGCAGGTGAGCAGTAGGTTTGTTTTCTTCCATCCTTTGTAAAATTTCATTAAAATTGCCCATTTGTTTGCATGTCTATCAAAAGAGGACCCTTGTTTTGGGACTATATTATAATTAATTAATTCATTGATTGATTAATTAATTAATTAATTAATACTCTCTTGTATCACTACTAGTCCTTCTGCCATTTTCTAAAATAATTAATTGCCATCAGTCAGCTTATTCATCCATCATTTAAAAAACAAATATTCTTCCTTTTTTAACAGGGATGTCACTAGTCTTTCTACTCATTCTTTCTACCCAATAAAAGATAAAGGGTTTTTTCAACAGTGTCTCTCTGTAACTTTACTGCTATAATGCAAATCAGTTTTAGGGCTGCAGTATTGCAAAATATGTATATATCACGTTACTTTTGTATGTTTGTTCTTTTTCTCCACCACGCTAATGTCAGATGTGTGTTTACCAGCTAAAGAATATTTTGTTGTTTAAAATGTTTCTTTTCCCTAAGTCAAAAATTTTATAAAACACCAAAAACATTTTTCGGGCCATTTTTAATGAGAGTTTAGCAAATGTTAATGACATGAAACACCATGTAAGCCAAATTAATGAAACAGGATAATTATTGAAATATTATGATTTACTCAAGCTGAAGAAAATATTTATTTTCACAAAGAGATCAAGGTTCGGTATTCTTGCTTCCTTGAAGAGTTACGAGTCCAGTATGTGCTGAAGAGCTTTACAAAAGCAGAAACCTTGGCTCTCCTAAATCAAGGGAGGAGACATTTTCTTCTTCTCGTGGCCCCCTGTTGGGAGAGCTCTTGTTTGACTTTGAATGCACATGAGGATGAGAACCTGGGTGTGAAAAAAGCACCTTCTTCTTCCTAGAGTGGAGGAATAAAAAAGAGGGCCAGATTACATTTAAATCAGTCCCCAAAACTAGGAGAAGGGGAGCAAACCAGGGCTGCTGGCCACAACCACAGGACTTGCAAGCTGCATCGCTTAGAAACAACTAGATACAAGCATCAAAATGTCACAGGCCTTTTTTATGTCACAGGGCTTTTTTTGTGTGCTGTAAAGAATTACAGGAACTACAGAGAAGGATGTAGAAGTGTCCTGTATAATAAAATAAGAAGCTTATGTAACCGACAACAGCTCCGTAAGTTTTTATCAGACTGAAGTCCCATCTCTAGTAAGTTCTTGGCCATATCTTTGTCTCCATTTCAGAACAACAGAGTCCTGCAGATTTTACACAATGATTTAAGATTGAATGAAACCTGTAAAAGTAACAAACTATGACAGGAAAGGGCAGAGAAAGAAGGGCTTTATATGAGAAACATGCCTTCAGAGACCTCATTTGCAGCTATATGATTTCTGTGATGAATGTCAGACTTACAACCATATTCAGATGGACAGAACCCATGAACTATAGAAAGCTTCAGGACATTTCATGCAAGAACAGACCTGACTGCAGAAATAATCACACCTTTTTAAGAATATTTTTTTTCAGTTTTAAGGTTTGGTAATAATCATTTATCTTGTGCATATATTCAAATGTAATGACATGAAGAAAATTTATACCTAGATTAGCATCCACTTGTTTACCACAATTTCAGAGATAATTCCTTATGACAAATGCAACACACAATAGAGGACACCAGGATATGGGCAGGAGGCCTTACACTCCATTTATCAGACTACGCTCCCGGGAGGAATAAATGATCTTATGAATCTGGTCACTGTAGTGCACAATTGGTATATTCACATTTCTAAAATTGTTTCAGATCTAAGAAAAGTATTTCTTACTAAGGTACACAACATATAATAGCTTAATTTCTAAACACTGCTTAAAATTTGCATTAAGAATGCACCATTCATCTCATATATGATCTTAGTGAATTGCACTGTACAATAATGTTCCACTTAGACTCTGTAGCTGAGATGATCTTTTGCAGGTTAACTTTCCCTTTCCTTTTTCTCTATTTTCTTCATGACTAACTCCTGCAATCATGATTTGGCATTAGACTAGAGTGAATCAGGTCTTCAGAGTTTGAATACAAGTTCAATCCAATACAGCTCTTGCTTGGAGCATATCTGATTTATGGATATCAGCACAAGAAATATATAAAATAAGTAGGTTTTTTGCATTCACTTGGTAAAAATCTGATATTGCAGTGTTTAAAAACAATTTGAGAAAAAATATGTTTTAAATACATTAGAATACTAGACAAACCACTGAAAAATGCGCGAAAATCTTCAAGCACTAGGTTATGGCTCTGCTGCTGACATTACTGTAGTGAAGGGGTTGTGAGTCTTTCCATTAAAAATGCTATTTTCAATACTTTGTAATTCTGCTGTAAAAATCACACTGGAAAGATGTAATTTAAATTTTTTTTATAACTGTGCCTTAGTTTAATTTGTATTTGTAAATGCAGAACAGAAAGAAATAAGTTCTTAAGGCATTTTGCACAGATAGAGAGCACAAAAGCAACTCTACATGCATTTAAATGTGATTGATACTGGCAAAGTCTAATTTTACATATCCAAGAGGCACACACAAAAGTATTTTTTAAAAGGAACAGGCCAAATTTGATTACATCAGGGCTCAGATTTGCCTCACATTATAACCATGCTCCCTTCGTGTTTAAACTAAGAGTAATGTTGTATATCTATTTACGTCAGTGATAATAAAGTATTTTGGAGTAACTATTCAATTAATACACAGCAGTTAGTTACCTTCTAAAGTATCTCATCAGTATCTAATCAATTTCTAAAGTGTGTATGAGGGTTTCTCGATGCCATGATTTACATCACAATTTCATGGCAGATTTTAAAGTCCTGCCCTTGACTTATTTCACATAGTTTACTTTTCAGAGTACAGAAGCAATGTAATGATCTCATTTGTGATCCATCAAGTTCACACTTGATAAATTAAGATTTCAAAACAAAGCTCGTGTTCCAGTCCACTTTCTGGGTACAAACTAAATTGATTACTTTTACTGCTAATACAAACTTGAAATCCATAACAGAAAAAAGTGCTTTGTCTTCCATATCTGAAACACTTTATATGTCAGTCTTGGGGATCCAATTTAAAAATTTAAGTAATGAGGGCAAAATATTTCACCAAAGTTATTTTTAAGGACTAAGAGTATAAGGGAAAAATAAATATCATGTTGGCAAGATCTTTTTCAGTTCACTATTTCCAGAGAATATTTTCTTCATAGAAAGGTACACAAATCCCACAAGGCCAATTGGTAAAGTTTTTTCTTAAGACACAGATAGAAAATTAGTTGTTTCTATCATGAAGTCAGGTGTCTTTCTTTCAATTTTCTGTATTTAACTTTTTGAATACAACATCATATATATTCCTTACGCCCTTATTTCATTTATATCTCCTTTAAACTATGCCAAGGTCTTGAGCTTAAAAATATTTAGAAGCAGTAAGTTTTTCAACTGAACTGTGCAGCTTTTTAAAAAATCCTTTTATCAGTTGTAAGTTTAATTCTCTTCAAAATCCTTGAACATGTCTTTATCCTTGCAATAAGAAGGCACAGTGAGAAGTCTTACTTTTCCCCCATTATGTTTTATTTATCTCTTCTCCATATGTTCATACTCTCTTACTTTAAATTATGTTAGTTAAATATATTAAAACATTCATCCTTCCATTCTTAGTGAGTTAACAGGTGTAATTACAATTAACTCACTTAGATGTTGTCCCAGCTAAGCTAAAGAATATTGGCCACATTCTTGACTCTCAGTATCAAATGTAATCAAGGTATTATTAAAAGTTCGCTAGATTTCTGAAGTGATAATTGTGAATGCAGAGTGTTCCTTTAACAGTGAATATAGAACTTGTTAGGAGTTCCCTGTCAGCTCTCTTATTAATGCCTTAAGTGTTGTATCTAAACACAAAGTATCACAGAAGTTCCCCAATATAAACTTCGTATTTTCATTTGAAGTTTTCCATTCTTGACAGTCTTATTCGTATCTCTTATCCATTGCCATAGGCTACTACTTTCTGTAGCCATTCTCATTATGAGGAAGGAAAAAGGGAATCATAATGTAACAAGTGCATAACTTGATTTAGATGCTTTTTCTAGTTTTAAGAAACACAGTGCTGCTGTCACTGCTTCTGCAATTGCAACCAGCTTGTTCACGTTTTTGCTGTCTGTTCAAATGTATCCATCTGGATAATTAGAGAGCCAATCAAATGCTTACTGTAGAAAGCCTTTGGCATCTTGATTACCTGAGCTCTATTTCATTCTATTTTTGAAGCAAAACATTCTGCACATCTAATTAATTTCATGTTTCTAATTGTCATGGTTACCCCTTGCACTTTTATATGCTATTTTGTAACCAGCACCATTTTTATGTGGTATATTTCAAAATAATTAATTCTGTCAGATATGAGATGAGATGTCTTATTATGTTTCTACATAGACTGAGCTTTGAAAGGAAATAATACAGTATTCTTTGTTCCTAACCCAGTTAACACCAACTTTTCTTCTGAATTCTTATAATATCCCAAAAGGATTAAAATTATTTATTCTCTGGCCAAATTTCTGCCTTCATCTTTGTACACCAATAATCCTTCCAGGGTAGACTGCAATAAAACACATCTGTTACATTTATATTCTGACATTAGTCCAACTCTGTGCTCTGAACCATTGTATTTTGATGTAATGCATTATTTAAGCAACTTCTGTGTTTTTCAATAAAGGAAGATATATATCAATGAATGATTAAGTAAACAATTTACAGATGGTATTAATACCAGCATGAGTACTTTGTCCTAGGGCCTGTATCGACCTTGTACCTTGGTTAAATTCTTCTGCTGAACTGATATACATTGCTTTGATGCACATAGTTAGCCTTCACAATAAACAAAATAAACCACTGGGAAACTATATCCAGACAATACTGTGACGTTTCAGGGAGCTGTAAGCAGGGATGTGAAAAGTTGAAAAATATGGTACGCACTTGGAAAAAAAAAAAAAAAAAAAGGAAGCCAAATGTTATTATTGTCCATTAACAGACAGTATATTTTGTACCTTTTGTCAAAACATATAATTATTTCTGGACATAGCTTTCAAGTTTTTAAATATGAGCATTTATTATTGTTTATGTTACAGGACTGACACCACTTTTTCTTGCTGATTGGACCACAAGTACCTCTGTCAAATATATTGGTGCTTCCTGTGAGAAAATATGTGAATACGTTTATGGATTCTATCATACAATCACAGAATCATCTAGGTTGGAAAGGACCTTGAAGATCATCTACTCCAACCATTAACCTAGCATTGGCAGTTTCCAACTACACCATATCCCTCAGCACTATGCCAACCCTACTCTTAAACACCTCCAGGGAGGGGGACTCCACCACCTCCCTGGGCAGCCCATTCCAACGCCTAACAACCCATTCTGTAAAGAAATGCTTCCTAATATCCAGTCTAAACCTTCCCTAGTGCAACTTGAGGCCATTACCTCTTGTCTTATCGTTCATTACTTGCTTAAAGAGGCTCATCCCCAGCTCTCTGCAACCTCCTTTCAGGTAGCTGTTGAGGGTGATGAGGTCTCCCCTCAGCCTCCTCTTCTCCAGACTAAACAACCCCAGTTCCCTCAGCCGCTTCTCGTACGACATGTGCTCCAGACACTTCACCAGCTTCATGCCCTTCTCTGGACACGCTCGAGTAATTCAATGTCCTTTTTGTAGTGAGGGGCCCAAAACTGAACACAGTACTCAAGGTGCGGCCTCACCAGTGCCGAGTACAGGGGTAAGATCACTTCCCTGTCCCTGCTGGCCACGCTATTTCGGATACAAGCCAGGATGCCATTGGCCTTCTTGGCCACCTGGGCATACTGCTGGCTCATGTTCAGCTGGCTGTCAATCAACACCCCCAGGTCCCTCTCTGACTGGCAGCTCTCCAGCCACTCCTCCCCAAGCCTGTAGCGCTGCTGGGGGTTGTTGTGGCCCAAGTGCAGCACCCGGCATTTGGCCTTATTGAAGCTCATACAGTTGGCCTTAGCCCATCGCTCCAGCCTGTCCAGATCTCTCTGCAGAGCCTCCCTACCCTCGAGCCGATCAACACTCCCACCCAACTTGGTGTCATCTGCAAAGTTACTGAGGGTGCACTCGATCGTCTCATCTAGATCATCAAGTAAGATGTTAAACAGGAGTGGCCCCAAAACCGAGCCACTCGGGGGGACACCACTCATGACCGGTCACCAACTGGATTTAACTCCATTCACCATAACTCTTTGGGCCCGGCCATCCAGCCAGTTTTTTACCCAGCCAAGCGTGTGCCCATCCAAGCCATGAGCAGCCAGGATTGCCAGGAGAATGCTGTGGAAATGGTGTCAAAGGCCTTACTAAAGTCAAGGTAAACAACATCCACAGCCTTTCCCTCATCCAATAACCAGGTTGCCCTGTCGTAGAAGGAGATCAGGTTTGTCAAGCAGGACCTGCCTTTCATAAACCCATGCTGACTGGGCCTGATCATCTGGTTGTCCTGCATGTGTTGTGTGATGGTACTCAGGATGAGCTGCTCCATCAGCTTCCCGGGCACGGACGTCAAGCTGACAGGCCTGTAATTTCCCAGATCATCCTTCCAACCCTTCTAATATTTGGGCGTCACATTGACTACTTTCCAATCTGTCAGGACCTCCCCAGTCAGCCAGGACTGCTGGTAAATGATGGAAAGGGGCTTGGCGAGCACCCCAGCCAGCTCCTTCAGCACCCTCAGGTGTATCCCATCAGGTCCCATAGACTTGTGTATGTCTATGTGATGCAGTAGGTCACTGACTGTCTCCTCCTGGATTGTGGGGGGGTCGTTCTCCCAGTCTCTGTCCTCTGACTGAGGAGGCTGGATTCCCTCAATACAACTAGTCTTGCTATTAAAGACTGAGGCAAAGAAGGCATTAAGCACCTCAGCCTTCTCCTCATCACTTGTTGCCGTGTTTCCTCCTGCATCTAGCAGGGGATGGAGGCTCTCCCTGGTCTTTCTTTTGCTACTGACATAGTTATAGAAACATTTCTTGTTATCCTTGATTGCTGAAGCCAGAGTAATTTCCAGCTGGGCTTTAGACCTCCTGATTTCTACCCTGCATAGCCTCACAGCCTCTTTGTAACCACTGTGAGTGGCTAGTCCCTTCTTCCAAAGGCTGTAAACTTTCCTTTTCTCCCTGAGTTCCAGCCAAAACTCCCTGTTCAGCCAGGGGGGTCTTCTCTGTCGCCGGCTTCTCTTACAGCACCTGAGGACTGCCTGTTCCTGAGCCATTAAGACTTCCTTCTTAAAGAGTGCCCAGCCTTCCTGGACCCCTATACCCTTCAGGATCGTCTTCCAAGGGATCCTTTCAAGCAGGTGCCTAAACAAGACAAAGCCAGCCCTTTTGAAGTCCAGCATGTCAGTTCTGCTTAGTTCTCTCCTAGCCTCTCTAAGAATAGAGAACTCTATTATTTCATGATCGCTGTGCCCTAATCGTCCTCCGACCGTCACATCATCCACCAGTCCTTCTCTGTTCACAAAGAGGAGGTCCAGCAGGGCATCTTCTCTGGTTGGTTCTCTCACCAGTTGCGTCAGGAAGTTGTCCCCCACACATTCCAGGAATCTCTGGGACTGGTCTCGCTCTGCTGTGCTGTATTTCCAGCAGACGTCTGGGAAGTTAAAGTCTCCCACAAGAACAAGGGCAAGCGATCCTGAAATTTATCCTAAATGCCTATAGAATATTTCATCCACCTCTCTGTCCTGGGTGGGTGGCCTAGAGTAGACTCCTACTACAACATCTGCCCTGTTGGCCTTCCCCCTGATTCTAACGCAAAGACACTCCACCCTGTCTTCACTACACTTGTGCTCAAAGCAATCATAACAGTCCCTAACATACAGCACCACCCCACCACCTCTCCTTCCTTGCCTGTCCCTCCTAAAGAGCTTGTAGCCCTCAACAGGCGCACTCCAGTCATGGGAGACATAGCTGGCTTCCCTGACATATTAAAAAAACCAAGTTCCATAAAATTGGAATGCAATAACTAAACATGGAAAAAGTAAGTCAAGGACATTGTATACTACATTCAGGTACCTGCATCATGGTTTAACCACAGACAGCAGTTGAGCCCCACACAGCTGCTCACTCACTCCCCCATGGTGGGATGGGGGAAAGAAGCAGAAGGGTAAAAGTGAGAAAACTTGTGGGTTGAGAAACTGCCAGAGAGGAGATGCACAAGAAGCTGTGAGGGAGCATGGCCAGGACAGCTGGCCCAAACTAGGTTAAGGGATATTCCATACTATAGAATGTCATGCTCAGTATAGAAACTGGGGGGGAGTGGGCTGAGAGGGGCCGATCACTGCTCAGAGACTGGCTAGACATCAGTCAGCAGGTGGTGAGCAACTGCATTGTATATCACTTGTCTTTCTTGGGTTTTATTTCTGTCTCTTTTTGTTATCTCCCTTTTCACCATCATCATTATTATTGTTGTTGTTATCTTTTATTTCAATTATTAAACTGTTCTTATGGCAACCCAAAAGTTTTACTTGTTTCGTCAATTCTCCTCCCCATCCCAACAGTGAGGAGTAAGTGAGCAGCTGTGTGGTGCTTAGCTGTCAGCTGGGGTTAAACCACAACAAGAAGCAAAGCAAACAAGGATTTCATTCACTGTTTCCCATTGGCAGGCAGGTGTTCAGCCATGTCCTGGAAAGCAGTGGTCCACCATGTGTAACTGTTACCTGGGGAGACAAACACCACCACTCTGAATGTCCCCTCCTCCATACTTCTTCCTCTCCAGCTTTTTTTTGCTGAGTATGATATTGTATGATATGGGATATCCCTTTGGTAAGCTGGGGTCTCCTGTCCTGGTTCTGTCTCCTCACAGACTCTTGCCCACACCCAACCTGTTCACTGGTAGGGCAGCATGAGAAACAAAAAAGGTCTTAATTCTGTACAAGTACTGTTCAGCAATAACTAAAACATTCCTGTGTTACCGTTACTGTTTTGGTCACGAATCCAAAACATAGTACCATATGACCTACTATGAAGAAAATTAACTCTATCCCAGCCAAAACCAGTATAATGAGTATAATAAAAAATTAAAATCTATTTCTGGAAAATAGAATGCAGCTACTTAAAATACTCTGCTATTTGCCTTTGTCAGATTCTGAAATAAAATTACATTTAAATACTGATCATTCTGTAAACAAGGGGAAGGTGATTATAAGCTTTTCCTATGGACATCAGACTGAACTCAGCACTGTAGATATAGCCATGGGTCTTATTACAATCAAAGAAAATTATATTCCAACAAGTCAAGGTTGAATTTTGCTGCAATTACTGTACATATAGGTTCTGAATAAGGCTAGACATTTTACATATGAATAACAACTCAGCGGATGACCCACAGGATTTACAATTGAAGATTAGACCTTGTCCTATGAATGAGAACAGCAAACAGTAGACAGAGAAGAAGAAGAAAAAGAAATTTTACAAGTTCTTTGTATTCATTAGAACAAAATCATTATGCTAATATTTCCTCCCTCATCATCTGCCTTTCTTTAGACTTGAGTATATTACAGGTATTTTTGTGTCTTTCTTTCAGACAGAGAATAGGATTTTTAACAAATCAAAACAGCTTTCATGAAAAGTGTCTATTACTGCTCCAGAAATTACACTGGCTGACCAAAATGCCCAAAGTTACTTTTTTAAACTGGAAATTATTCCATTAGCATAATTCCAGGATAAAGTTTTCAAATTAAAATCATTCAACTTAGAATTGCCCCTTCTTCACAATAAAATCTCTGGACAGGGAAAGCTCTCAATCACAATTCCCTCTGATCACAGTCTGTCTGGGGACAGTCATCATTTGATCACTCAGAGAAAATGAACACACTTGAACTGGTACCCTACTGGTTAATCATACTTGGAACATGCTAAAACTAGAAGTCATGAATTTAAATCATTCCACCATCAGCCATTTGTCAGTATTGTCACTTCCTGCATGTTCTGCAGACCCATGTTAAGGTGACAAAAGCAACTGACAATACTTATTATTTTTTTCTATATTAGTTCTAACATACCATCTTTGTACTAACTCAGTATTGAGCATTCAGACATGATTCAAAGGGGGGAAGAAGGATGTCAAAGTATAGGATGACTGCATTGTCATTTGAAACTGAAACTTTTTCTATCTTGTATCCAACAAATTATTTTTATCTCAGCTAAATGACATTTTTTCTCACTGATACCACAAGAATTATCCCCATCCTATTATATGAAGAATTTATCCCAAATGAGCACAAACCAAAAATCAATAAACCTAATAATTATTTGTGAAGATGTGTACTACTTAATCCTATTCCAAATAATATAAGCATAAAGTTAAAAGATAGAAACCTGCTATCTCACAGGTTAGCTGTGTGGTGGGCAGGACTGCTGATACCACCCAGGAACAGCTGGTTGCCTAGGGCAACAAAACAGCAGGGCTGCAAAATATTTGCTATCTGTTTGAATGTTTATCTAGATGCCAGGCTGCAGAGACTTCTTCTTGTTTGCCTAGGGCATTAGATCTCTTAGCGCCAGACTAGGTATTAACTAAGCCTGCTTTTATTTATAATGACCTCCTCTTTAAGGGTCAAAACTAACAGCTCTTATACCAGTGTCCTTTCTCTACCTAACTAGGTTCATTCTCTGTGAAACATATATTGCTGGATGATGATGTATGGCTTACCAAGATACCTATGATTAGTGAAGCCATTCGTGAAAATGTCACATTTAATTGCACTGCAGTGGAGTCTGTTGCAAGTGCCACAAACCTCAGATGATGCTGGGCCACAACCAGCTCAAACTCCTGCAGGGGCTGCTCCCACAGGAGACAATCTGCAACATTTCTCCTTGCGCTGCCGTCCGCCCCAGAGGAGAAACACATCCAGAATCTGCATTCAGTGGACATTTAAAATGGTCTTGAAATGCAAATATAAAACACACGCCAGGGTGTTCTCAGTTATCAAATCCAAACAGATCAAAGTCTTAAACTTTACAAAAGACTACAGCTATATCAGGGTAAGTTTTAAATACTAGAAAGTCACCAGAATTTTCTTATAGTGTGAAAAATATCTTCCCTGCTCACATTCAGATTTCTTCATCTGTACGTTTGTTTTCTGATCTCATGGGCAATCCACCTTTAGCCTATATAAATAGATCAGATCAGTTTTGAGCTGTAAATGCTATTTCCTCAGAATGTTAAGGAACTCTCCTTCCAGAGCTGTCATGTTTAAAGATTACTTGTTACAGTATTATCATATTGCAAAATGCTCTACATTAAAATAAGCAAAAGAATTATCCTGATCAGTGTTATTTTCACATATGTCTGCTCCTAAACCTAGCCCTATGTCAGTTCTAGTTATAGTCACTTTCTACAAATGCTCAGCTGTAAATGTATGTATATATACATTTACATCTGGGGATGAGTCTCTTTAACCAAGTGGCAAGCAATAGGACAAGAGGTAATGGCCTCAAGTTGCACCAGGGAAGGTTTAGACTGGATATTAGGAAGCATTTCTTTACAGAATGGGTTGTTAGGTGTTGGAATGGGCTGCCCAGGGCAGTGGTGGAGTCCCCATCCCTGGAGGTGTTTAAGAGTAGGGTCGACATAGCGCTGAGGGATATGGTGTAGTTGGGAACTGTTGGGTTGATGGTTGGACTGGATGATCTTCAAGGTCTTTTCCAACCTAGATCAATCTGTGATTCTGTGATTCTGTGATATATGTTTGCAATGTAAACTTCCACTCTTGATGAATAGTACTGAATAACTGAGAGATATTTTTATCTAAAAGCCCAAAACTAGTCCACTTTAAACACTAACATGGTGTTTCCAAAATGTAGCAACTCTGCTGCATCAGAGCTGCAGCATTACAAAAAGGAGTTACTAGTCTTTAAAAGATTTATATTTCAATTCTTTTTAAAGGAAAAGCAGCAGTAAAAGAAAGAAAGCACATCATCTCCTTGAAACCAGAGCCTTCTTACAATATCCCAAGGCTGTACTTTGTTTCCAATTAATGTTTGCCCTCTTGAAATCATATACAAATTGTTTTTATGTTCTTCATGCATAGCAAATCTGTGTAATGATTTCCTTACCATGTTCTAGTCCAGATAAAAGTATTTAATTGCTGTAACAACATTAACTTCACAAGTTTATCATTTGTGACTAGCAGTTAGCTGTTTCTTAAGTTGTACTATCACATACGAAGTGGAAAATGCAAGCAATCTAGTGAAAACTGACATTGTTAAGAAAATGTCCCTTTTTAAGCTCTTTATTATATGCTATCAAAATTACTAGAGAAAAAAATGCAATGTTGCATGACATGAATTTGCAGATACTATTTTCTATGGAGGAACCAGAAAAAAAGAAAACACATTTATAACCAATGATATTGAGTTTACTTATTTATACTTCTGAATGTTCCTGGCTATATACCTCCTTGTTTTCTCTTTGGAAATGTGTAAAGACAGCAGGAGAAAATGCACACTTAAAGTATATGCAAAGGAAGAATCATAACAAAAAGCTTACCCTTGATGGTCCCTCTTCTTGTGGTAGAACTCTAAAACTACACTACCTCTAGAAATCAAGGATGTCTTACAACTCACCTTTAGGAAATAAAATCAGGTTTCTGTCACTGAAATCATACTACATTAAATATCCATACACTGGAAAACCATGAAAATATTCACAAACGGCAAACTTAGAATAGAGGAAGAAGTTCTATTGCTTTGAAAAGCTAATAAAGCAACAAAAAGAAAACAGGTAGCTCCAGAGTTTCATGTTACTTTAACTCCACTTACATATAAAACCAGTATGTTTTCCCACATGCAAGAGAAAGAAACAACAGTTCAGTGTTCACTCAGCTACAGAGATTAAACATAAGGACATGGAAATCAGGAAATCTCTAAAATGTCTTATACCACCAACACTTGAACCCAGGTCTCCTGTGGCCTCATTAATTACTCTAAAGGCAGGGCACTGCTGGAGATTTCACAAAACATTTTTCACACTCCATTTACATTGAGAATGAGGATGAGGAAGAGGGAGGAGCTAAAACTGTGCACAAAAAGTTGCAGAGAAAAGCTGTTCCAGTTCAACTTTGTATTTAAATGATGAACAGGCTTTGTATTAGCGCTCTGTTTAGGATTGTATACATCATCATATCTCATTTCATCAATACAATGGGAATAATTAACTCTACTATTACTGAAGAAATTAAAATCTTGTTCTATACACTCAAAGTACCCAATCATTTCTCAGAAACTGCAGAATACAGTGTACTACTATTATTTTCAAAGCTCAGAGTTTGGTTCAGTCAGCCCACCAACAAACTCCAGATTATTCAAAAGTTTAACGAATTATCTGAAAATACAATCATTTCCTTCAGTGTATCGAAAGTCACACTATAAACTCTCTTGACTTAGTTATTTGCATCTTTTTGAAGTTCAGCACCAGTATTTTGTAGGATTATTTTAAACTTTTACATTTAATTAGATAAAAATTAATTTTAAATCACACCATTTTAAGTGTCATTTTGGCATTTAACAAACAAAATTTTTCATCTTTAGGAAAAAAAGTCAAAAAGGTGTTTTGCACCAGTGGGGGGGAGGAGGGTAGAGGGCAAAGAGAGAGAGAGAGAGAGATTGACACTCAGTAAGAAAGGCCCAACAACAAATGACTTGTCTGCTTAGTAAGATAAAATAAAAAGAGGAACATAGAGAGTAAATCTTTTGTCCCTTGAGATACTGGTAACCCCACATTCCTACAGCTGCCAGATGGATCTTTCTATGCCATGCTGCACACATTCCCTCTGTAGAGAGAGGTTAACTGTGATGTAAATCATTGACTCCTCAATGTTCTTTGGGTTAGTATCACTAAATTCCACCCCTTGATCCACAGACAGTTTACCTTTCTCAAAGATCTTGTAAACTACAGGTTATTTTAATAACATGCAGGCCTCTCAAGCTCTAAGTACAAGGCCAAATAGAGCAGATATAAGTCCTCGAGTACAACGTCTTCTGCAAGGCTCCCAGTACAGGTTTTCCAGAATTTGAAATATAAAAGAACTTATTGATCCTAAAAAAAATAAATCCAGCAACAAACGCACCAGTTTAAATATTTGTTACTTGATGTTGTTTGTTAAGGGACTGAGAGTCATAACCTCCATAGAAAGTATTCTAACTAATGTTTTTAATTCTATATATAACTACTGAAGCACTGTTGGATACTGACATTTTGTTCTCTTAAATAGATGAATGCAGACAAAAAATACACTAAATCAAAACTCATTGGTCCATGTGTATAGTCATATTCTGAAATGACAAAACCCTTCTCAAAAATTCTGTACTGACTACAGAGGGGATATCAGCATTTTGATTATGTGAGTAATAATGCTTCTGTTCACAAGTTTAGACTCTGAAATCTCTAGATGCTTCAGGTACAAAAAGAGTAGATGTAATCCAGTTCCAAATTTCTATATTTTTCAAGTCTATAAATTCTTGTTTCTGGACAGACATGAAAAGAAGTTAAATTTTTCACTCATTTCAATAATTTAAATTTCTTCTTTAACCTGCAGTTGAAATCAGGGGAAAATAGAGAAAAGGGAAAAAAAATAGATGTTTAGAGGATTGTAAAGGTTATCTATATTTTTTTCTTTCATATTTAAATGAAAAACTTGCTAAACAATCTTAAACACAGTTTTCCATCACTACTCAAGAGGGTCAGAAATATTCACACTTCACATAATTTATATTAGTTCAAAAATTTATAATGCCAAAAGTTAGTAAACTACAACCAAGCATTAGATGTGAGAGTCAGAAAATTTTAGTGTACTAATGTTTTGAACAACCATGGTCAAATGTCTCGTCTCAACTAACATGAGGGGTCAAAATCACATACATACTTGAGATCAGTGGTATCTAATAGCATTGTTCAGCTCCTGCTTCTGAAACCTTTCCCAGTTTTAAAAATATTATGAATATATTATTGTCTGACTAAAGTAGTCTACATTAGTATAACTCATTGTTTTGCTGATCGAGGATGCCAATTAAACTCAGACACCGGAGTGAAAAGAGTAGGCTGATTTTACTGTTAAGAATTAAAGGATATAACCAAGCAATAGAGAAAATAAGCAATAAGGAAAATACAGAAGAGTACACTTAATTATTACTATATACAGTTAATTACAGAAAATATGAACAAGCAAGGCAATGCACCTAATCATTACTACACAATGGGAAGAATAGCAATTAAGAAAGATACATCATCACTTGCATACATTACCAACATCCAGATCTGCAGACACTGGGGAGCCCCAGTTGCAGCAAGGATTTGGAGAGCCTTTCCCTGCAAATGGGAAGTCCTACGTGGTATGTCAATCCGTAGGTGAGGCATCCGAAGTTGTGTCAAGTGGATCCAGCCTTATATACCAAAAATCAGCAAGTCAGAATGACTTGCACTTTTCTTTGAATGGAAACATCTGGATTCATCCTCCTGTTGGATGCCACCCAAAGTCTGACCAGAGATCAAGGGGGGGAACCAAAGGAGTTTCTAACAAGGCCAAACACTTGGGTTCTCGGCCTTGAACAGGCTAAACAAGGAAAGTTGGATACATTCTCATGACATTTCATCCTCACTACTGATTACATTTTGTCTAAGCTACATCTTTCACTAGTGAGTATACATATTTTGTTAATGATCAGATACTAATTAATAAATGCTAATGGTAATACAGATTTCTATTAATTAGCAGATACTAATAATGGATAACGTTTTGTTGTGAGGTTCATCTAGAGGTCGACTTTGTTTCAGGGTCTTTTATTCAGGCCCTAGCACTACACTAATATAATGTATAAACAAGAGAAGACATAAGTTATTACCTAAAGTTGGAGTAAAAAAGACAGAGTTGTGCTAAGAATCCTATGCTCCTTTAAAGAAGGCAAAGTATCCATTCCTGGAATAAATTAATACAAATGTAATGGGGAAAGCTGTCAAGCCTGTCCTGAGGAATGAGCACACTTGGGTGCCTCTTTGAAGTGCCTCTACACTAATGCATGTAACATGGGAAACAAACAGCAGAAGTTAGAAGTCTGTGTGCAGTCACAGGCCTGTGACCTCCTTGGGATCTCAAAGGTATGATGGGACAGCTGACATGACTGGAGTGCTGCAGTGAATGGTTACTAGCTCTTTAGGAAGCACACACTGCGAAGAAAAAGAAGGTGTATTACACTTCATGTGAGAGACCAGTGGAAGTCATGGAGGTGCATGGAGTGCACCCCATCCTTGGGACTGTTCAGGAGCCAGTTGAGAGCATACCCTTCAAGATTAACAGGTAGACCAACAGATGTTGTTGCAGTGGGTATCTGCTACAGAGGTCCTGATTGGGAAGAAGATGAGGCCTTCCTCAAACAACTGGAAGAATTCTTACATTCACAGACCCTGGTTTACATGCAGGACCTTAACCACCCTGGTATTTGCTGGAAAAACAAGACAGCAGGACACAAACATTCTAGGACATTTCTGAAGATCAAGGAGCCAACAATGAAAAGTGGATGTCATACTTATAAACAAGGAAAAACTGTCTGTGGATGTGACAGATGTGAGCAGTCTTGGCTGTAATAACCATGAGATGGTGGAGTTCAGGATCCTGAGAGGAGGGAACAAAGCAAAAAACAGGATCACATCCTGGATTTCAGGAAAGTAGACTTTAATTTCTTCAGAGATCTGCTTGGAATAATTCCATGGGATATGGCCCTAGAGAGAAGAGTCCAGGAAAGCTGGCTGATAACCTGCTCCAAACCCAAAAAAGGTGGCAAAAGGCCTGCATGGAGGAGCAATTTAGAGCATGCAAACATTACCCACATGCCCAACTCTAAAAATTACTTAAAATTTAGCACAGACCTAAGAGAAAGACCTTGGATTTGGCATCCAGCTTTGAAGTGTCAGGCATTCCTGACATCTTAAAATGTTAACTTTTTTCTCACTGGACTAGGATTCTCCATCTGCAAAAATCAAGAACTACCAGTTTCAATTTCAAAGGAGAACAGGGAAGAAGAGTTCATTAATGCTTGTTAAGTAATCAGAGACTATGTGCCCTGAAAAAAAAAAAAAAAAAGACAAGTAAATTAATAAAGTTCAGGATTCATATGATGTGCAACAATTAAGTAAAGCCATATAGTGAATAATGGTGATCAAAATAAGTATAGAACATCTTTTTCATGATACAGGAGTTTAGCAGAAAATATAGTATCTGACAGTTTAATTAAGAATCCAAGATCATTATATTGTTGTTATAGTAGTGGTTGGCTAACATCTCCTCATTGGTAATATTAATTACCAATGGTAATATTGGTAATATTGCAATATTAATAGCCATCCTTTTTCAGTGTGCCTTTTGCAAATGAAGGTGTGATTGTGATGTATTAGAAGCTGTGTTACCTTATGTGCTAGCTTTTAGACATGTACTCTGATGCATGGAAACAAACTCTACAACTCAGAATTTCACAGAATTTCACAGAATCATCTAGGTTGGAAAGGACCTTGAAGATCATCTAGTCCAACCGTCAACCTAGCACTGACAGATCCCAACTACACCATATCCCTCAGCGCTATGTCAACACGACTCTTAAACACCTCCAGGGATGGGGACACAACCACTGCCCTGGGCAGCCCATTCCAACACCTAACAACCCGTTCTGTAAAGAAATATTTCCTAATACCTAGTCTAAACCTTCCCTGGCGCAACTTGAGGCCATTACCTCTTGTCTTATCACTTGTTACTTCCTTAAAGAGACTCATCCCCAGCTCTCTGCAACCTCCTTTCAGGTAGTTGTAGAGGGCAATGAGGTCTCCCCTCAGCCTCCTCTTCTCCAGACTAAACAACCCCAGTTCCCTCAGCCACTCCTCGTACGACATGTGCTCCAGACCCTTCACCAGCTTCGTTGCCCTTCTCTGGACACGCTCGAGTAATTCAATGTCCTTTTTGTAGTGAGGGGCCCAACACTGAACACAGTCATTGAGGTGCGGCCTCACCGGTGCCGAGTACAGGGGTAAGATCACTTCCCTGTCCCTGCTGGCCACGCTATTTCGGATACAAGCCAGGATGCCATTGGCCTTCTTGGCCACCTGGGCACACTGCTGGCTCATGTTTAGCCGGCTGTCAATCAACACCCCCAGGTCCCTCTCTGACTGGCAGCTCTCCAGACACTCCTCCCCAAGCCTGTAGAGCTGCTGGGGGTTGTTGTGGCCCAAGTGCAGCACCCGGCATTTGGCCTTATTGAAGCTCATACAGTTGGCCTTAGCCCATCGCTCCAGCCTGTCCAGATCTCTCTGCAGAGCCTCCCTACCCTCGAGCAGATCAACACTCCCACCCAACTTGATGTCATCTGCAAAGTCACTGAGGGTGCACTCGATCGTCTCATCTAGATCATCAAGTAAGATGTTAAACAGGAGTGGCCCCAAAACCGAGCCACTCGGGGGGACACCACTTGCGACTGGCTGCCAACTGGATTTAACTCCATTCACTACAACTCTTTAGGCCCAGCCATCCAGCCAGTTTTTTACCCAGTGAAGTGTGCGATAATCCAAGCCATGAGCAGCCAGGATTGCCAGGAGAATGCTGTGGAAATGGTGTCAAAGGCCTTACTAAAGTCAAGGTAAACAACATTCACAGCCTTTCCCTCATCCAATAAGCAGGTCGCCCTGTCGTAGAAGGAGATCAGGTTTGTCAAGCAGGACCTGCCTTTCATAAACCTATGCTGACTGGGCCTGATCATCTGGTTGTCCTGCATGTGTTGTGTGATGGTACTCAGGATGAGCTGCTCCATCAGCTTCCCGGGCACCGACGTCAAGCTGACAGGCCTGTAATTTCCCAGATCATCCTTCTGACCCTTCTTAAATATGCGTGTCACACTGGCCACTTTCCAATCTGTCAGAACCTTACCGGTCAGGCAGGACGGCTGGTAAATGATGGAAAGAGGCTTGACGAGCACCCCATCCAGCTCCTTCAGCACCCTCAGGTGTATCCCATCAGGTCCCATAGACTTGTGTATGTCTATGTGATGCAGTAGGTCACTGACTGTCTCCTCCTGGATTGTGGGGGGGTCGTTCTCCCAGTCTCTGTCCTCTGACTGAGGAGGCTGGATTCCCTCAATACAACTAGTCTTGCTATTAAAGACTGAGGCAAAGAAGGCATTAAGCACCTCAGCCTTCTCCTCATCACTTGTTGCCGTGTTTCCTCCTGCATCTAGCAGGGGATGGAGGCTCTCCCTGGTCTTTCTTTTGCTACTGACATAGTTATAGAAACATTTCTTGTTATCCTTGATTGCTGAAGCCAGAGTAATTTCCAGCTGCGCTTTAGACCTCCTGATTTCTACCCTGCATAGCCTCACAGCCTCTTTGTAACCACTGTGAGTGGCTAGTCCCTTCTTCCAAAGGCTGTAAACTTTCCTTTTCTCCCTGAGTTCAGCCAGGGGGGTCTTCTCTGTCGCCAGCTTCTCTTACAGCACCTGGGGACTGCCTGATCCTGAGCCATTAACACTTCCTTCTTAAAGAGTGTCCAGCATTCCTGGACCTCTATACCCTTCAGGATCATCTCCCAAGGGTTCCTGTCAAGCAGGTGCCTAAACAACTCAAAGTCAGCCCTTTTGAAGTCCAGCATGTCAGTTCTGCTTAGCTCTCTCCTGGCCTCTCTAAGAATAGAGAACTCTATTATTTCATGATCACTGTGCCCTAGTTGGTCTCCAACCACCACATCATCCACCAGTCCTTCTCTGTTCACAAAGAGGAGGTCCAGCAGGGCGCCTTCTCTGGTCAGTTCTCTTACCAGCTGCATCAGGAAGTTGTCTCCCACACATTCCAGGAATCTCCAAGATTGGTCCCTCTCTCCTGTGTTGTATTTCCAGCAGATATCTGGGAAATTAAAGTCTCCCACAAGAACAAGGGCAAGTGATCTTGAGATTTCTCCTAAGTGCCTACAGAATATTTCATCCACCTCTGTGTCCTGGGTGGGTGGCCTACAGTAGAATCCTACTACAACATCTGCCCTGTTGGCCTTCCCCCTGATTCTAATGCAAAGACACTCCACCCTGTCTTTACTACACTTGTGCTCAAAGCAATCATAACAGTCCCTAACATACAGCACCACCCCACCACATCTCCTTCCTTGTCTATCCCTCCTAAAGAGGTTGTAGCCATCAACTGGTGCACTCCAGTCATGGGAGACATCCCACCATGTTTCTGTAATAGCCACTACATCATAATTTTCCTGTTTCATCATGGCTTCAAGCTCCTCCTGTTTGTTACCCATGTTGTGTGCATTGGTATACATGCACTTCAGATGGGCTGATGTTTTGCCCCCTTCCCCCTTCAAATCTAGTTTAAAGCTCTCTCAATGAGCCCAGCTAACTCCTACCCCAAGATCCTCTTCCCCCTCTGGGACAGGTGCATCCCATCTAATGCCAAAAATCCGGTGCCCTGTATACCAAGCCATGATTGAAAAATCCAAAACCCTGACTGTAACACCAGTCTTGGAGCCACAAGTTCATCTGTCGAGTTCTCCTGTATTCTTCTTCATCCATCCCCACAACTGAAGGGATGGAGGAGAACACAATTTGTGGCCCCGACCCCTTAATCACTTTCCCCAAGGACCTGAAATCTCTCTTCATTGATTTAGGACTTCTTCTGGTAATATCATTGCTATCCACCTGAAAAACCAAGAGAGGATAGTAGTCCTTGGGTCTCACTAGTGCGGGGAGTTTTGCTGTGAGGTCCTTGACGCGGGCCCCAGGGAGGAGCAGACTTCCCTATGAAGTGGGTCCGGTCTGCATATGGGGCCTTCGATACCCCTCAGAATGGAGTCACCCACTACAACGACTCTTCTGGGGTTCTTTTTAGAACTGGTTTTAATACCTGTTCTAGAGTGACCCAGCCTTGGTGGACCTTCATCTTCCTCTTTGTTTGTCTCATTTTCTTCCTCCTTCTCTTCTTCACTCAAAAGTTCCAGGGCCCCGAATCTATTGTGAAGGGACACCGTGGAGGGTGAGGGAGGTTGAGAGAGGATTTTCCTGCCTCCCTGAGCGGGGACCTGTTTCCAGTCTCCCCCATGTCTTAGGTCCCCTCCTTCTGCCTGGTAGCAAGAGGATGAGGGATTGCCTGCCTTGTTTGGGGCCTCCATTTGCTCCTGTTGCTTCAGGTGTGCTAGGGTTTTACTCCACCAATCAATTTCCCTTTCACACTCCCTAATACTTCTTAATCTCTCGACCTCTTCTCTGAGTTCCGCCACCAGGCTGAGCAGGTCACCCAGCTGATCGCAGCGCACACGGGTGCTGTCACTGCTGCCCTCCAGCAGGATTGACGGGCTCAGGCACTCCCTGCAGCCCGGGACCTGGACCACTGTATGTTTACGTGGCAGCTCCGTCACCATGTTCTTTCTGGTGGTGGTTTTGATGCGAGTGGAGACCATGGTTCAGTCTACTCATGGAGGATGATAGGATGAAACTAGCTCAGATAAGATCTAGACCCTGGAGAGGGACTGCGCTCTGTCCGCTCGCCCCGCCTGCGCCAACTGCCATGCAAACTGACACGCCTCACCCTTCTGACGCATCACGCCCTGTTTGCCTGCCCTGTTCATCACACTCCTGGTCGCTCATGCTCCCTGGGAGCTGCTCTTGTATGTGAGGGAAGTGGGGTGTCGTTACTCCAGTCTCCCCCCACTCTGAGTCACCGCCATCCTCGTTAGCAGCAGCTCACTCTTCCCGCTCAGGGGGGAGGTGACTTGAGGCTCTCCCTCTTCCCTGGGCTTCTGCCTTCACATCTTGCAGTTTTGCCATGGGTTTTTGATGCTTTCAGGAGGGTCCCCCACCGCCGTCCTCCTCTTCGGAGCCCCTCTCCTCAGCAACTTGGAGAGGGTTATAAAGCAGGTATGTTTATTCTGGCACCAGGGTGCAAGGGGATTTTTCCACAAAGCTTGCACACCCACAGCACATTTTACTAGAAACTTATAGAGTGTGGATATACATATTAATTGGATTACATAATACAAATATACATATGCATAAGTAAGGCTGGGTTAGTTCAAAAGGCTGCTGTCAGCAGTTTATGTTATCTTTGGGCCTGCGCATTGCCTCCTGGTGGCCGTCTTCAGTGCTCTTTTGGAGGAAGGCTTACAGTCTTCTTCACCTTGTACCTTTCCTCAGAGCATGCACAGATTCTCTTACTAATTTCTTGAACAACAAGAATGGTTCCAGCCGGTTTATCACCTCTATCTTATCTAAAAGCACTAGCTTATTAGTTTCTACTGTCCATATATAGTCTACAAAGACTCAACTTGTTAGAACACATCTGCTTTCCAAGGACATGTCTTTTATTTTTGCCAAATATAGTAGTTCTTGATAAGTTTCCACAGAACAGTCAGGGTAAGCAGGATTATTAAGCAATATTCAGAAATCATTAGAAGTTGCTATAAGTAAGTTGCAAAGCAGGTGATGATTTCATTGTATCAACTCTTACAGTGTTTGTCCACAAAGAGCTGAGTCTTTATTTCAAACTGAAGTAGGTTGTGCTTTGACTCTGGAAAACCTGGGTCTCTGCTCACCCAGAATATCAGACATTTAATAAGCATCACATGTACACATTCAACAATTGTTTTTCTAGAAGGTTTCCCCTATATGAGTATTACAAGTCGTAAACCTAGCAAACATCTGAAAGATGCTTTGTTAATTATCTAATCATGGCCTGGCACAGAGAATGGGTGACAGAACCATGTTCCCTCTGAGGGTGTGGGGAGAGACTGTGCCTCAGCATGACTATTTCACATTACTAAGACATTATAAGGGGAAGGAAAAAGCAGAAACATAATGTTACACAGCATCAGATCGAGTCTTTAGTCTTTAATGAATTTCTATTTTGGTGTATAATTTTCAAAGTTTCATTCTGTCTTTGTTTGAGGACTCATAGCTAAGATTACATCTGGCACACAGAAACTTTATTCCTTTGATATCCCTCTTTAATTACATGTCCTATGATTGCCAGTGAAATCATTACATAAACCAAAAGGAAGCTTCACTGCACCTCATTATATTGAACAAAAAAAAATTAAAAAATACACATTGTCTTGTTACTGGATCATTACTGCAGTATATGTTCAACTGCTTATTCAACAACGAGATTAGACCACTACGTGATCTTGCATTGATTTATTATCGAAGGCAGGCTGCTTGAAGGACTGTATGAGAGCAAATTTTAATTCTAGTCATTACGCTAACAAAGCTGTCCAGAGGAAACTGTTTTCTGTACTTTACTCCTAAATTTTATTTTTCTATTTCTATTTAAATATGTATATTTATGTAGTATACTATGACAAAGTATATTTTATAAAAAAGTGATTTTCACAAACTTCATTAAATGGTTTACCAGTGACTAACAAAGCCAATAAAGTCAAACAAAACTATTTTAATTATGTGCTTTCCACTACATTATCTGTATCAAATTCCAGAGATTCAGGAATTACAAACAGCAATGGATTTATCAACAGAGATTTTTCACACAGAAGATGTAATTCTGTTTGCCCCTGAATTTGTTAGGGCTGATCATTTAAGGACACTCGAAAGGAAGGATCTTGTCTTCATTAATTAATTATAATGCTGTAGTGTTATCAGTATCCTATTGCATGATTGCTTAGACAAGTCACACCAAACACTTGCTCGTATGTTTCAAAACCAGTCTAGCTGAGAAGAAATAAAGGCCAGAGGGGTGGGCATGAACACACCAAAAAAAGAAAAAATATAACAGTCTATCTCTATGTTTCCCATTGATACAACTCTACTCTTTAGAATACTAAATATTCAGATGGCTAAACAGACCAAGTCTATCTTGTAACATAATCATCAGGCCACTTAGCAAATGTCTGGGAAGTCTGATTAAATACCTAAATCAGACACTCCTGAGAAGTGAGTATTTGGTTCATATTTCAGTATTGACTTTTCTTGAACGAAATCTCTCCTCACATGAAAATCTGTCCTATGAAAAATCTTCCTGCCCAAATGTTTGTCAAAACATTTGGTGTAGTCCCAAGGAAAAACAAACAAACAAACAAACAACAACAACAAGCACAAACAAACAAACAAAAAACCCCACCAAAACCAAAACCAAAACCAACCACAAAACCAGAATTCAGCTAAGTGGTATTTTCCTACCAAAAACAGAAGTGATGAAAATTTACAATGAATGACCATAGAGACCAGTTGAAACAACAGAAATTACATATAAATTACCATTGATGCAAATTATTAATCCCTCAGGTATTACAAGCAAGGCAAGGGGGACCATTTATCATGACTTCAGACTAATACTGATACAGCACTAGGCATCTAGACTTCATCACTGAAGTTCTTCCTACACAACATTATAGGCCAAAACCATCAAGGCTATGAAACCAGGAAGTAAGTGATGCCTTTATTATCGCAAGTTCCCTGATACAAGCCAAATACATACCTTGACTATTTTACAAGCAGGGCCATTCGGAATGTGTAAAAATGAATAAAATATTTAAAACTATAAACCAAACAAACGCTAAATCAGACAACAGTATCAGTTTTCCTGGAAACTGAGAGCTCCAACAGAATATGCTCAGAAGACATATCACGTTGCCTAGTTAGAGAAACAATCTAGCTGTATCCAAGACTAATCCCACAAACTTGACATATTGGGTTTGAAACTCTTCTTTGTTTTAAGGAGATATAGACTTGACGGCTAAATCTATAGCCTTGAGATACTCATCCTGAGCAGCATTTCATAAAGAATACCAAATTTGACCAAAAAAAAAAAAAAAAAAAAATCTCTTCATGGCAAAGAATCCAGCCAAGTTAAATGAACTCAGAAGTTCATCAGAAAAAAACATTATTTCCTATGGATAATTTCAACATATATCCAGAAAATAAGATCTGCAGGTTGATTAAGGAATAGCAAGGCAAAAAAAATAAACTGACTTTAATGACTTTTAAAGTGTACACATTTTTGGAAGGCAAAAGTTGACCACAAGAATCATTGCGCATTAAAAGGAGAACTGGGGAAAAAAAAAAAAAAAGATGTCTCCAAGTATGCCAACAGCAGTATTTGCAATATATTAGTGTAGAAGCTGAACATTTAGAAACACACAAGAGATTTAGGAATACAAGTGCCATTAACGTTAAGTTCTGTTGCTTCTCCTGGGTACCTTAGTGATTTTGAAAATCTTTCCTAGAAATAATCACTTTATATGGCATTCAACAGTGCTCTGAAAAGATAGTTCTCTGAAATCTTTTTGTGTGTGTGTGTGTGTGTGTAAGCTGCATACAGTCAAAAGAAGTGATTGTCCAGTTTAGTTGTTACTTCAGCATGCAAGCAATTTGCTACCAGAGAATCATCACAGTAATCAGGTAGGTTTTTTTTAATCAGACACTCAGAGATATTGTACAGTGAAAAGAAAGAACCAGTTACCACATTTCTTTTCCTTACATGTGAGTCTTTCACACTGTGAGATAAATATTTTGTGATAAAAATAATGGAAGTAGAAAAATTTATCCAACACAGCATACCACTCTCTTCAGTCTCCAAAAAAAATATTATTGTGAATGTGATTGAAAGAACTCTTCTAAACATGAATGCTTTTGCTAACTTCAATTAAATAGCTTTGTTTTGCATACTGCATAAATACTTTGCTGAAAATTAAAGAACTCTATAAGAAATTTTTTACATCAATATCACATCTAAACGCAACAGGTTTCACCCACTAAGGACATAATAGAGTACTTCAAATTGTGTTTAAAGAAAAATTAGGAAGATACAAGTAACTGGTATGTGGTCATGAGTGCAGATCTTCTGGATATAGCACTCAGGAAAAAGAGGTAACTACTAATACTGAAACAAAGAAATTAACTCGACAGTCAGAATCCAATAGAACTGTTAAGCAGGTATTCTTTACTATCAGCACTGGGTTTGCCCTGGGGATTCTCCACCATAAGGGCTCCCAAGAACTAGCAAGGGACATCAGTTTACATACACACAAATAATACATATTCATTAGATTTCCTAGAGAGGGGTGTCTTATGATAATGAGTTCCTGGAATTCATTTACATAGTCTGAGCATGCGTAGTGAAAATAGGGCGAGCGTCTTCGGTGGTCAAGGGAGGAAGTAAGTAGTCTTCTTCACAGTGTTCGCTAGTTGACCCTCTTTCTGGAGCATGCACTGTGAAGTCCAGGTGTCTCCCTGCTAAATCACCAGAATCATCCTCCCTATAATGGGGTCTTTGTGTCTCTTTGTTCGAACCCCCCTTATCCCCTTCTAGGAGTTGCCCAAGTGTCCACTGAAGACCTGCTATCAGTGATTTACCTAGGGAGCCTAACAAGCGTTTTAATCTTACCTAAACAAACAAAAAGACCTAAGGAAAGAGTTGAGAAGTCAGGAGTCCTTCAGAAACAAATGAAGCAAAACACAAGCAAAGCTTTCATACATCACATCACAGTTTAGTCTTAATAATTGTTAGAAATACATTTGTTTGAGCCCTTTCAATATTGTATATTCAACCATGTATCAAATATCCTTTATCTTGTTCTTAATTTTAATCTTTCCTTTAATCTACTACAATCATCTGTATGCTTTTGTCCAGGTTTTGTCCATTTAGCACTCAAATACTGAAGGGTCATATTTAACATATACAGCTGAATACAGACCCTTTTCTCATTTTTATTCCCCTGGAGGAATCCAAAACTATACTTTTTTTCAGTATTTTGTATCATCATCTCTCTGACTCTTTCTGAACAGCAAAAGTCAGAATTAATTTATATTGTGTCTATTGCCCTGAGAACCTTACTGAGCTTCCTCTGCACCTGCAACCACACCAAATTATTCAAGAACTTTTCTAGACTGTCTTAAAGATGAGTTGTTACTACAAAAGCAAAATGCCTGTACAGAGGTACAAAACAGTAAGAATTTGAACAAAAGACAAAACCTATGTGGCAGTGTCGAGTTAAAAAACAGGGGGTGTAGAGGGAGGAGGTGGTTGTTGGGGGGGTTTTTTCAGTTGTTTTGAGACAAGTATCTTTTCTGTGTTTATTCTTTTATGCAATCATTAAAATTGTATTGACAGTCACAAGATCGGTAATCAGTTTTGATTTTCTGAGTAAAGAACTTTTTAGAGCTTGTGTTTAACTACAGCATATGAAAGAATCAAAATAATTAAATTTGACAACTGCCCAAAAATTATTTTTGATGTTCTCCTCTTTCTGCTCTGATAAATCATACCAGATGATATTTGATTGACAATAGTAAGCCTGCACATCTGGGCTTCCATTCACTGTAACATTTTGAATTAGGATTTTACTTAGTGATTACAAGATTGGATAATTCTATAATTCTTCAAATGGAACCGTTATTTGCAGTCTTGCATAACATACTGGTGATGAGTTACAATTATTGCATAGTCTAAAAAAATCATTACCCAGCAGCTTCTGGGTCACATCCAAACCAGACTTCAACAGCTATGCACACTTAAATGACTTTTTTTTTTTTTTTAATCTCCTATTAATAATCACTTTGGGGAAAAACAATCAGAAAAGCAGTGAACAACATAGGCATGAGAAGACAAAATGTTCTAAATGAAAATGTTTGCAGCTGTGAAAGCAGTAGTAGGTACAAGTCTTTCTTTGGATATAATAACTTTGATGTTAACTTTAGAGCTTGCAGTGTCTTTGATACTGTCTCCCCATAGATATCTTTAAATTGCCTAGCAGTCCTCAGTGATTAATTGCATTTTCTGAAAGTGCTGCATCACCTTAAGAAGATGACGCATGCTTAAAACAAAAAGAGTACAGAATAGTGATTTCAAAGACAGTGTTTTAAACACGGTAATACTGCAATAATGAATCACAAAATGTTGTAGGCAGCTCAATGCCAGCCCAAAAGTTTTTTGAACCAGCTCCTGAGTCTTAAGAGTTGACTGAAAAAAGTAAATCTTTGTTTATAATGGTCTGTTTTACACAGTAGACATGTTAATAATTTGGGAAAAAAAAAAGTCAATTTCATGGCATAATCCCATTGACTTCACTGGTATTGAGAATTTATCCAATATTAGACACTGAAATTGGTTTTAATGTTCATTGTAGTGAAGGTTGTTTACTTGAGGTAAGTTAATGGTAACCACTGGTTACATTAAATCTGCTACATCTTAGTGTTTGCATAACATATGAAATTTGTTATCTCTGGTAGTTAATATCTACAACAAGCTGCCTGTTTAAGAAGACCTCGAAGTCAGAGCTTCAGATTAGAATCAATGGAGTTATTCAGTATTTGGATAAAAAAACTTAAGTTAGAAGGAAAAAGACATTAAGTTCCTGGAAAACAGACCATGATAAATAACAAAACGACATTTCTAAAAGCATATCTCTAGAACTGATCCAACCTGTACTCCTGTAGTACAGTCAAAGCTCAAATTGAATGCTTGTTTTTCCAAGAAAAATGCATTTCCAGTACCAATTTTATGATGTCAAATTTTAATGTGTCAACACCCTGCTTGGTATGCAGTTGTGGCATTCTTTGGAGAAGTTGGAATCTGCTTTATTTCATACATTCAGCAATAGTGACCATATTTCACTAACAATGTAGTGTTTCTTCAGTTTCTTTCTTTTCTTCTAAAGAACAGGCATACACATTAAATATGCCCAAGTACATAGGTCACTGGTGCAAATGCTGCCTGATATGTGTTCACAGTCACAAATGTAGGAGGCATGTATTAGCTTTACTGCTTATAATTTTTACTGCTGCAAAATTTGTGAGATCTCCCTTAAGTACATGTGGTATTTTGACCTAAGTTTTCTAGTGCTTAAAACAAGCTTTACATTAAACATTTGTTTATAGCTTAATAGAAGAGCAAAATGAAGGTTTTTTCCATCTTAATCACCTATATACATCATGGAGACATCTGACCTGATGTTACATAGGCACACTGAAGGAAGATTATTTATCTGATAGGAAGATCTTTTCTTTATGTTTCCTTTTCAAGGAGAATTTTTCTCTATGGAGTAGTTTGCAAACTGGGCTTAACATAATGATGGGCAAATTTCAAATTCAGGGTTTGAATTGCCACATGAAATATGTCTTTTATTGATGCCAGCTTCTCAATTAAATTTCTTTCTCTGGCTCATCTACATAATGTCAATATTTATTAACTTATATTGAAAAATATAGTTTGGAATCATTACTTGCACTTCTTTTAAAAACTGTAATACAATTTTCTAGTTCAGTGAAATCTCTGAAATTGGAAAAAGGTTCATCTACATAATCTGTCAAATCTCTTCCATTTAGTCCTAAGTGGCATTTGTTGTTCAGAAATTTCCTCCTGTAAATTCAAAAATGGATAGAAACCCATAATAATACTATCTTCCATAGCAACTTTCCCCCAACCATAAAGTCTATAATATCTTTCACAAAGCAGCTTGTCAAGTTCCAATTTGTTTAGTTACTTCTTTTTCCAACCCATTATTTATAAGTACAGCATAATAAATTGGAAATATTACATTACCTAAGAAAAAGCAGTCAGAGATACATGTCTCTGTTTGGTAGCCTGCTAATTTTCTTCCTTAAAACTTTACTTGTTAAGAGATGCTGTAGGTGAGATAAAAGGTGATATCATTCACATTTATGACTCATATCTACCTGAGTAGTTTACATACATACCGTTAGTGCAGATGAATTTGTACATATGTATGTTGTTTTTTCCAAAAAGTATTTAAATACAGCAAAAGCTCCTTGTAGGTTCTCCAAGGTGTTGAAAATCTTCTAGGGAGGCCATTTATTGTTATACAACAGATGCAGTTTTATAGTCACCATTTTCATCCAGCCTGTGTTTACTTTGCAAATGCCTGTGGAAGAAGAAAAAAAATAAAACAAAAAAAAAAAAAACCACCACAAAGTGCAAAACATCAAAATGTTAAACTTGCAAAAACAAATTTTAAAGGGAATTAGTAATTTCTGCTATAATATCCATGCACATTAAGGGGAAGCATATAGTAAGACAACTGAGGTATTTGATTTGCTGAATAGAACCAGGAAGAATCTTCATTAGTTAATTGCATGAATGCAGGAAACAATCCTCCAAAAATTATCTCAATGATATAAAATTATAAAATTAGAGTATAGAAAAATATTAATTTATTTTCCAATCTACACTACTTACTTAGCAAGCATTTCATCTCACAGAGAAATTTTAAAATATTTTGAAGGATAGGACTTCAGTGATATGACCACCAGTCAGTTAATCTCATGGAAGTTAAAAGCTCACCTAGGAACATGAGTATGAGGTATGATCAAGGCATACTTGAGTTTTCTGGATGGGTCACATTGAAAGTTACATATTAAAAAATTAAGTCTGCAAGTTAAAAAAAAGAAATCAGACACTTATCAGCAGCAGATATAAAATTATATAAATTCTTACTACCCAGCAAGAACATACATATTTGTTTAGTTTACAGGACTCATGAGTATTTAGAACTGATCCAGTTCTCAAAAGGAATTTAAGCAATTTTTTATATCATCACAAAAGACAGTTTTTTCTTTAGTAGAATAGACATGCATGTGGCCCAGTCTATCTAACTAGCATTTCCTGTTATAGCAAAAATTCTGCTTCACTTGCATACAAATAAGGATGATGTAGTTATGTCAGATTTACAACAGCAAAGACTGATCAGAATTTAGCTAATTAATTACAGTGGCACTTGCATTCAAATGCATACTGAGCAGAGAATGAAACTTCAAAATAACATCAATTTGCTAAAAAATTATAAACAGCTCTTCTGTGATTGACGGCAAGAAAAGTTTTGAATGTCAGATCTATATGAACAATTTGCACAATATATGGCATAATTTCAGTTTAGGATTAATTTACATGCCGCTTACTCTCCTAAATTATCCCTCTTTGGGTTTTTTGATAACTGGATAGAACTGAATATTGTAAGTAATTGTAACAGTGCATCCTGATTAGTTTAAAGATGTTAGAATCACTTTTTCCCTCGTTCCAATTTTTTTCACTATCTATAGGTAAACAGAACAAAATAAATACAGCTAATGCAAATTACTATGGTTCTAAGGTGGTGTGTGTGTTTGCCATGGGTTAAGACAACAGCCTCTGGACTACTTCATAACCCCAGTGATTTAGTATTCAGAAATGCACAGGTGTATGAATCACTACTTGCTCCAGAAAGTCAGGTGGAATACTCCAAATATTCTTATGAAAAATTAAAACCAAATTATCTCAATTTCTGCATTGAAGAAAGCAAAAAAAAACCATTTCCCTTTCTCTTTTGAGTTCCGTATGTTCCTTGGAGTTGACAACTCAGAAATTAACTTTACTCTTAACAACCACAAATTACATATTTAGAATCTCAAGTTGTCTACACAAATATTTTCATGTTTTGTAAACATAACTCGCAGTAATTTATAGCCATATTCCCAACAGTTGAAGCACATAGTCAAATGCAGATTTATGATGCAAGAATTCATCTTCAATTCTGTAGTACACACTGTCAATGAGACTGTCCAAATGAATCATTTTAATGGTAAAAAAAAAAAAAAAATGGATCCTAGTGGTGTGTTGCACTTGGCTGGATGACAGATGTCCACCAAGTCACTCTATCACTCTCCTCCTCAGCAGGCTGGGGCAGGGGGTGAGAAAATAAGATGGAAAAAAAACTTCATGGGTCAAGATAAAGGCAGTTTAATAGAGCAAAATCAAAGGTTGTGTGTCAAAGCAAAGAAAAAAAAAAACAAAACGTGTTCTCTACAGCAGATTTTATTCTCTATCAGCAAGCAATGCCCAGTCAGCTCCCAGGAAGTGGGGCTACAGTATGCATAGCAGTTGCTCTGGAAGACAAACACCCTAAATAACGAATGACCACCTTCCTCCTCATTTCTTAGCTTTTATTGATGAACAGACATCATATAGTATTGAGTATCCCTTTGGTCAGTTTGGGTCAGCTGTCCTGGCTATGTCCCCTCCCAAGATCTTGCCTACCCCCAGCCTATTGGTGAGGAGGGAATGTTGGAGCAACAGCCTTGATGCTGTGCAAGCACTGCTCAGCAGTAGCCAAAACACTGGTATATTATCAACACCTTTTTAGCTACAAATACAAAGCCCAGCACTATGACAGCTGTTATGAAGAAAATTAACTCCATCTTAAGCCAGGCCCAATACAACTCTATAGACTGTAGATTTTTTTTGAAGAGTGCAAAATAAACATTGCAAGTTTTATCAGAGAATAACCAAAAATTAACAATCAGAATGCCTAGAGTCTGCGTAAGTGTTGAATAATAGTGTTATGCAAACATACGAAATAGCAGGCTCCACCACTTTCAAAGCAAATGCACCTTTCTTAAAATGCTCAGTTTCAGTCAGGTTTTTTTATAAACTGTAGTCAATGTGATTTACAATTACCATTGCAAATGTAATTTTGTTTTACTGCTTTTGAATATCTCACCTCAAATTATAATATTAGTTATGCCTCATAAGGCCTATTCCAGTTTACTGTACAAAATATCTGGATATTTATGGAAACGGACATCATTCTCTTTATTTGGGAGTTATGGTTTAAGCATAATCCAGTATCTCAGTAACAATAAACTGGAATATGTTTTGTCCCTGGGGAGCACCAAAACCACAACTGTATGTAGTCTATGGGCCTGCAGTCTGTTCTGGTTTAGGTCCAATGTTAATATATGACTCATAGCTCAGAGGTCATCTGAATAGACAAGATATACCAATTGAGAATCAATACATGAAATGACAGCAAGCATGTTAAATCAAAATTATACCTAGAAGACTGCACATATAGAAAGGTAAAGTGAGTATGATAGAGCAGACAAGAGAAAAGTATGAGGGTCATGAAGGCAGAGGAAAAGAACTGGAGAAACTATTATGTCAGTACACTACAGAAAAAAAAAAAAAAAAGAAAAAAAAAAAAAAGGCAAAATTTGAGAAAGCTCCCTTGATGTTTGAAGGTCCCATCCTCCACAGGTCCAGCTTGCATTTTGTATCATTAGCTGTCATGTGCAGGCAGATCTCCCACTTAGTAAAGACCATAGGACTCTCAGAACCTCAAGAGTGGAAGTTCTGTTCCCATTAAGTTTCATTAAACTTTAGCTTAGGAATTCATTTTGTACAGTGATGTACTAGCCCTGTGCAATACTTCCTAACACAGACAGACTTATCTAATAACTTAACACAGGTGATTAGATACCTGCTACACTGTTTTGTTAGAACAGTGGCATAATAGCTCCTGTTCCCTGAGACCTAAAGCTCCAATTTGCAAAGAAAATTTCTGATTAAAACCCAAGACTATCTCCTTTTCAGATCCTTAGATCAAATGCAACTGAGAATTCAATCCTCATTGTTACTGTTCCTCTCTACTATGGATATTTTTCTTCTTGATTGGACCAGACTGTTGAAAAGTGTTATAAGGCCACATTATTGATGCAGTTATTATTCATAGACTCAAGCCTACAATCTTTGCAGAGTCAACAGTATTATTAAAAACACTGTAAGACAAATGTCCCATGAACAAACTCCAAATATGCAGAAATGCATTCCTTAATTCTTTTGAAGTCAGTGTACCCTTGCTTGGGACAGTCTTGAGTCACATGTGATAAAGGCTTCACTTCATTGTAACATCACTATGAACTGATTTAACCAAGTTTGTCTTCAGGTCTGTTCAACTAAACGGGCACTATTAGAAAGAGCAAACAAGATAAGCTCTAACATGAGCTTTGTCCTCTCTCCTAACTATTTTCTGTTATCTTGTCTGTACTAAAACATGGACTGGAATGCAATAGAAAATGTGTACACATTTCTGTCAAGCCACAGGCTATGTATCATTTTTTTCTGGCTTGAACAGGCTATATGACACAGGTTCTGTATCATTTAATTTTGATTTGAACTCTTTTGTTGGATACAAATATTCACTTCATTTTCCCAGCAGTGCAAGTCCATCATTAAGTCTCTTCTCCTATCTAGAACTGTGACCTGAGTTTTTCAGTAGAGAGGAAAGACTGTTGAGTTTTCTATTTTCTCTTCCTGGTGTGAAAAAATAAAAACATGCAACTTTCTCTTAACATTAGTCACTTCAGATTCAGAGTGTAGAACAGGATATTAAAAAAGAAAGAAACAAACAAAACCAATCACAATTTAAGAGTCTAGACTAAAATTGTATAACCATCAGAGAGGTTCATTTCAGAGTCAAGTTGCTTTACACTGCTAATTCCTCTCACCCTACTTTTAACAGCAGGGTATATGCTTTTCTTCATTCATCTTACAAGGTATGATTGGTGATGACATTTATATGTTTTGACCAGTTATGCTATATGCCCTGAGCTGTACATCATTTGTAACAGATTCTGCTTTTTGTTTTTCATTGTCCTTTGTGTGGACTAAAACACCTTAATATGAATCTCAGGCATTAATCTGACTTCCTCATCTGTGCTGTCCTATATTGCATGTCAGTAACAGTGAAGAGTATGACCATGATTTAGACTGGATTTTATGGTGCTACAACACACTTGGAAGAGGTTACATTCTATTTCAGAATCACAGAATCAACTAGGTTGGAAAGGACCTTGAAGATCATCTAGTCCAACCATTAACCTAACACTGACAGTTCCCATCTACACCATATCTCTCAGCGCTATGTCGACCCTACCCTTAAACACCTCCAGGGATGGGGACTCTACCACCTCCCCGGGCAATCCATTCCACTGCCTAATAACCCGTTCTGTAAAGAAACGCTTCCTGACATCTAGTCTAAACCTTCCCTGGCGCAACTTGAGGCCATTCCCTCTTGTCCTATCGCTTGTTACTTGGTTAAAGAGGCAATTAAGCATTTAAGCATTTCTTCCCAGCCACTCTGTGTTGAAAGACATTAAATACTGTCTAATTCTTCACTCTGCCCAATGTAATCCTAATAATCTTATGCCAAAGACGATTGATGATTAGGAAGAAGCTGCCTCCCATTGCCCCAGCAATGTACATTTCAAATCAAGAATCTTTAATTCACATGTAATGTGTGGTCATGTGATATCATATAGTTTCATCAGGTTTATGCAGGCATGTAACATCTACAATGTCAGAAAGTCACTTGACAGGAAGAGCTGGACATCCTGCCATCTGGTCTGTCTTCCAGTAACTGAGATTCCAGGATTTGTAAGTGAAGACCAGCTTTTGCACACAGATGTAAAGAGACAACTACAACAGCTTTGTTTCTTCCAAAGAAGGGATTATCTGAGTTTGTATTTTGTAGCAATCAGGCATAGCTATTTTTTCAGAGAAAATTTACTAGACCCTAATAGCTTAGGTACAAATTTAAGCCTTAAAGTGTACCCATCTTTGTTATATTCTACTGTTTTAGCATGCATCACACGTACCTTTGACTCATGTATGTAACATTTTATGTAATGTAAGTGCTAAAGTTCAAGAATTGCAGATAAAGACATGCTCTTGTGGGGTAAAAAAACCCAAACAAATTCCACAAAGCAAATGTTAGTGATATAAATGAGCTACTGTCTCACCAGAAAGTGTCATATGTTAAGAAGGTGTCCCAATCCAATAACAGGGGAGGCTTCAATATGACCCCAAGAGCGAGATTAAGACACAAATGAGGTCAAATGCTGCAACAAAGACAGCTTTTATTATTAAAAGTGAAGATTGGTAGCAATAGGACAGAATAGAAGGAAGAGACAGAAACCAAGCAAGCATCTGGAATAGAATCACAAGAATAGTCACCACCATGGATCCAGGAGCATCCCATTAGTCTTCAGTTCTTCAGTGGTGGGTGTACACACAGCAAAGTTCTCTGTTGCCTTTTAAGTTCATTTTATCAGCTGATTAGCACATCTGCCCACCTTTAGTTTTTCCTCTGTTCCCACAGGTTTTTCCTGACTTCATGTTTCTTAAGCAATCATCTGGCTTCTGGGGCAGAAATGCTCACCTCTTATCAGTCCAATGAAGGCACAAAGTCATTAGCAATACAATAGAGCCACAAAGTATCAGGCATATACTATGGTTGGTGATCAGCAGTCCTTGTGCTTGATGAGAAACACCTGGTTTCACTCAGTCCACCTCTTTGAGGCTTGTCTATGGAGTTTGTCAATACAACCTCAAGGGAGTGGGAGGGTGCATCCTTTGATACACTCCTGCTTCCTTGGGCAGCATTCCTTAGATTAATTGCAAAGGCCACAGCTGGTCCTTGATGAATGGTCCAGGCATTACTGATACCACCTGGTGACTCAAAGCACACACACAACAAGCTTTGGGACAATCATTTAACATTTCAGTCTCACACAGAATGTTTATCACAACCTAAAAAAAATTAGGTGAGTGGTATCGGTGCTAAAGAAAGAAGGTCTTTTCTTAAAATCTCTGGTGATTTTTTTTTTCTTTATTCAGAATTCTCCAGATACAAAGCCACATTCCCAATGAAGGCTTTAGTTCACTGAAACACAAAAATTGTCTCTCCTCTTTTCTCCAAGATATGAATATTCAAAAATTCTTTTCTGTGATATAAAACACAAATTCCAAGGCCCCTTCTGATAAACACAAAGTCAGAATATCTCATTTACAAAAAAAGAACAACAAAAACAACCCACACAGCTGTTATCTAAGGATGACAAAATATGCCTATCAATAATGAACAATTCTCTTTCTACTACCAGCATTCTTTCTGAGAAACGCATTTGTAAGTGCTTCCCAGGGGGAAGACTAGACTACTTAGATTCTTTTTAGAGAAAAAAAAATATAGCAAAGGCTACAAGAAGACCAGCCAACTTTCATTCAATCACCATATAATTCTTTCCACAAACAATTCCAGAAATATTACCTGGTCATGGTGTCAGTGTTTCTGAAAGTCATATGAGGCAGCTGCACAATGCACAGCACTGTTCTCCAGCATGAGCAGGCCCTCAGCAGAGGCAGGAAATGATGACCCTCAGCAGGTTTCTGTGCTTCTGTTCAGGTGTCACAGGAAGAGTCTGTGAGTCTCTTCTGCTCACTGTCTCAACCAGAAGAAGAGGCTGTGCCCATCCAGGGATTCAATGTCAAAATATTATACTTGAACCACCTGCAGCAGTTATGCTTTCCTTCACTTCCTCCCAGAACTTGTCCAAACATCAGCAAGAGGGCAAGAAGGATGGGAAGAGAAGATAAAGAAGTGTTTCAGAGGTTAGGTAAACAGGCAGGTAATGCTCTGAGTTTTCATTTTGATTTCACTTTCAGCAGCTGGATTCATGTCTATTATTGTTATAGTGGACAACTAAGCACATATGGGAAGCTTCTAAAGGAGTTGGGGTTAGCTCAAATTAAAAGTGAAACAGGAGCTGCTGTGCTCAGATTTCATGGATACCTGTGAACAAAATGAAGTAGGCAATTAATGCTTGGTTTTTCCTCACTTCCACAGTCCCCACTTAGCAGAAGTGGTAAGATAGCACCTGCACATGGTTGGTTTGTAATTTTTTCCCACAGTTTCCTCAGTTTGAAGAGTCTTACTATTCCTTATTTATTTTTCTTCTTAATAAGTTTTCTTTCTGCTACACTGCTTTTGTGATCTGACAGCAGAGTTTGCGCTGTTTCTACTACTTTTGAATAGCCTACTTCAGATGCACTCAGAGCCTTGAAACTCCAGAGCTGAACACAAGGCAGGATGTTGCAGAGATGCCATCCTACTGTTAAAACACACTTACTCGTCCCTTGTTCCTAGAAGAGAAAATCAACCTATCACTTCCAGCAAAACAAATCTCCTGCAGTCAGAAATTTCATTATACTCTATCCCCCTCCCTTATAAACAGAGAGAATCAAAAAATTTGTAGTCTCTAATTAATATCACATTGAAACTATGTCTACCCAAGGTATAATGAGGTGACCTACAACATTACACATGATAATACACTACAGTTCAAGAGTGGCAGTAGTGTAATGCAATAGTATTACTGTGTAATATAATGTAATCTGGATTCTAGATTATATTCCTACCAATTAATGTACAATATATAACCTCCAAACTTTCACTAGGTCATTTTAAACTGTAGAATTTAGAGAAACAGATAGTATCAAGATATATGTTTATAGTATGATGCAGTTCTCTTCTCAAATCACCAGACAATTTCTATCACATGCAACCAAGATCTTCAGCTATAAATTTTGCTTGACCACTTCACTGTAATGGGTTACTTATGATAATTTATGATATGCTCCCATATAACTGGTCAAATTTATCCTTAGTGCAAAGCCAGTGGCTTGCACAGTTTTGCTCCAAGGATAAATTAGGAGCCCTCTGACATGTACTGTCAGCAATAGTACCTCAAAACAGTTAAAATGAGAAGGAAAGTGCATTCATTGTGGATGGAACTGAAATGCAACAAGTAAGCACAAATAATGCTTACAGATAACGCTTACAAGTGCAATAGTCCACTGACCATATAAATTATTCCCGAATAATTTCTTCTTCCTAATAAAAAATAAAAAAATCCAGTTCCTTCATTTTTTTTACTTCATCACAATAACAGTGTCTTCAACCAAGGGGAAAAGCAATGTTGTTTCCTTTGGTGGATTACAGAGCAATATATTTTTTGATCTATATTAGAATTTTGCTACGACTCGGATATCTAATCTGTTCATGCATATTTATCCACTTTTAAAGATCATCTAATGAAAATTGCCTCTCATCTTGATTAAAAAGACCTTTCAGTATCTAAACTTATACTAATAAATATTAATCTGCATTTCAACAGGAAATCAAAACTGTTTTCTAATGCTTAATATGGGATCACCTTTCTTTCTCTAATTGTTATTTTGCAGACATTTTATAATTTATTTTTTATTATCAGAGTGATAGCATAGCCTTCAAGCAGACAACTAGACTTCTCTCTGGCACCTGATAGCCCCTAGTTTTGTAAACTCAAGTCTCACTCATAACTTCTTAATTGATTTCATTTGTAAGCAGTAAATGTTTTTTGCATGTACTACAAAAGGAAGAAATATTTAAATTAAGTGACAGAAACAGGCTCAACACTCTGCAAACTGAGATCCTTCCTGCTTCCTAGCTAACTTTTTCTTAAATTCCAATTCCATCGTGTGTTCTTGTAAAGTGTTTATTGAATTCAGAGGGAATTAAACACTTTTGTGTGGGCTTAGAGGAAAGATTCAACATTATACAAAGCTTCCCATGGAAATACTGCCAGAGGCTAGATCTTGAAGGAAAAGCTGCCCACACAGGTGATAAGCATGACATTAGGTAGAACCAGTTGAAAACCAGTAAAAATGCCATAAAACGTTTTATTTCCACATTTGCTACCTCTTTCAACTTTTCTTAGGATGTAATTTAAAATGCTGAGAAATTTAGAATACAATTTTGAATACTTAAAAACATTAAAACTGTAAATTATCATCTACACAAAAACAAAACTCTTACCTTTTCATAAGTGCACAAAGACCAAAATATAACAGGAATGAAAAGCAGGGAAGTCAGACAAGATAAACCAAGAGAAGAAAAACAGTTGGAGAATTAAAGAGGGCTAAGGAAGAATAGATCTCAGATGTTTTGAGCCCCCACAGGCAATATTTAATAAAAATACCCTTTTGTCTATGATAAAACACATTAACAAAACTGAAACCATTCTTGGACATCATCTGCTCTGTTGTTAGTCATCAGAAATTAGGTATATCTCATCTGACTTCTAGACCCTGATATCTTTTCTAACTTGTCTGCCTCCATTTCTAGTCAATAGAGAGAAATAGGTACTTCTAAATTGCACAATTCATCCAAACTATTTTAGTTATCACCCTTGAAATAAGATGAATTGCACCCTGAAAGAGCCTTTCTCCACTGTTTACAAAGGGAGTCTAGAAAACAAAGTAGATATCAACTTCTACATTATAGATGCCTCAAGTTAGAGGAAATGCGTCCATTCCTATATACAGTCAGCAAGAAACCTAAACACAACCTATTGTTTTCATTTTTCTCTCATTATCCCTATTTTATACAGTGTAAAACACTATTTTCTTCTCATCACATCTGTACCAACAAAAAAAAAATGCAACCTCTTTACTTACAAAAGTTATGATATATAAATTTTTTCTTAATTAATTTAAAAAAAATATTCCAGAAAAGGGACATAAACAGTGAATGACCTTGCCTTTCTTACCCTCAGCAATGCAGGCAACAGCAAAATGAGACAGGAGATTTGAAACTTCTGACACTGTTTAGTCATTTACTTCTCAGACCATGCAGCCACTTTTTAAAAAGGCCAGGTTGGGATACAGAAAGAAATGAAACTTAAATCATGGTTGTTCCAAAAAGAAAGGTCGGAATAGTTGAAACAGGGGTAAAGAATGAAGGAAGGAAAAGTATGGAATTTCATTAATCCTCTGCTACAGACTGCAATTTCATTTCATCTTACCCGATCATATTTTTCCTTTAGCATTTTCAGGGAATTTTTGAACTATGTCTGTACCATACACTTCCAAAACATTCAACATTTCAATACTTCAACAATGTAAATGATAATAATCATTCTACCATGATCTGTACATCAAAAGAGAAGTAATAATGAGTTATAGTTACCAGACAGAATCAAACAGAAACAGAAAGAGATGGAGGGGAAATCAGAATATTAAAGTCTGTGTGAGTTCACATATTCAGAACATGTATGAATTCACACATGAACCTTAAAAACAAGTCACTTGTCTAAACGTCCATATCATTGTATTATCTTTGACATATAAACAAAACACTTTTGTGTTTCCATCCATTCTTTACACTGCTGATATGTTTTTTACACCATTTAAGGATGAGTTCCAGAACAGAGACTTCTACCTAACTGCTATGTATATCACTAGCATACCGTTCTCACTAACACAGTAAGTGTTCAGAATAAAGGTGTCTGTTTAATATGGCTCTCCGACCCATCAGACTTTTCTGTATCTGAACAAAAAACAACTAAAGGTAGAGAAAGGAAAATAATAAAAAAAAATCTAACTTTCTTTGATATTTTAGAACATGAAATACTTCCTAGTCAACTGTAACAGTAATATTAGTTTAAAAAAACCCAACTTTACAATGGTTTAGTAGTGATCATGTAAGTATCACCAAATAAATTTCTTCTTAAAATTAAGCTTTCAATGAACAAAAGAGTAAATAGCTCACAGCTCATTCTAAATATGAACAGTCTATGTGCCCTTCTAAACCAATCAATTCTTATTTGTCTCCATCAGTATTCAGAATATTTCTCTTGTTTACAAACTGTGGACTGAGTTAAAGTGCCTTGAAAGATGAATGAATGAAAGACGGCTAACAAATTCACTTCAGCATGAAACTTCAGTTTCATTCGATCAGTTTAAATTTTTTTTTTTTTTTTTTTTTTTTGCTATTCCTCAGTAAATTGGGGTAAGGAGAGTGGGAAGAAAAGGCAGTGGGGGTGGAAATAGAAGTGATCTTAAAGTGGTCCCTCCTTTCTTTTGACAGTTTTTTGGACTGTGGATGAAAAAAGCTAGATTGCTTAGTGTGTAATCATTTTATAATATCTTCTCTTATTCTGCTGAATCAAAATGCTCTCATATTTGTTGACTTCAATAACATGGTTTCTTTGACAAAAAGAAACCTTTGTTCTGCCTGCACCGTCGGAAGATTGCATATTCATGGTGACTTTTCTCTCCCAAGTATTAAAGCAAATCATATAATCTCTTACTCTGTTACTTCCCAACAGCTTCACCAAGAGCCAGATTGGATCCGTGAATGCTTTACATAAATACTAAAGCAAAAAAAATATATAATGAATCATTTGACATTCTTATCTAACCTTATAGACTTTGGCCTCTTAAAATGAGTAAATGCAAATGGATAAAATTTAACATTCATATACGCACCTAGAGAAAGAAGTCTACACCTAAAATGTGTAGAATCAAGATCTTGTGTACTTCAGCAGGAATGCAGCCCAGATTGTTGCTCATCACAGGAAATTTTACATCATCCTATTCTAAAAGTACATGCCTGGCTTGAAAAGGCTGCCACTTTGTGTGAAGACTGCAAAGCCATAAAAAAATTGGTGTACAGCTGAGGGGGGAAGCAACCAAAAAAATGAATTAGAAAAGCTGATATCTGATAATAAAGTTTTCCCTTGGTAAAAGTTTAGTGGTGTTTTCTGCAGTAGCTACTTCCAGGCTCTACAGGGAGATATAAATAATAAGGCCAAAGCTCATAGTACAACAAGTGATTTCTCTAGCTGCTGGTCACTTCTGGAAATGCTGCTCCCAATCTGCACTCTGTTCTCATGGTGCTTTATAGCACTAGCTGGCAACAAAAGGTATCAGTTGTTGATGAGTTCAGAATGAATAATTCAGCTCTCAACAACTGCTATTTAGACAAAATGCACAAATAAGACAATTATTGTAAAAGTACATGAACAATTACTACTATGTGTGCATAAGCAATCATCTGTGCAAATAATAAAGAGTATGTCATCTCCTAATAACAATTTTATTGATAAAAATTAATCTACAGGAGGCCCTGTCAAAGAAAAATGTTACATGAGGCAGCTCTAATCCATTTATAATGGTAGAACTTCCAATTATAGGCGGGAATGGTGGTATGGCCTGTCATTAACAATTCCAAGCATTTCTCATCAACAAAACTATTTTCAATAGTTTGTCAAACTATTCATAACACCTTTCATATCACATCTCCATCAGGGACTGGATTATGAAGAATACTAACCAGAATACCTTGACCATTTTCTAGAAAAAGGCTAAGGCATTCACTGAAAACTCAACAGACATTTTATGCTAGAGTAGGGCATATTGGCTCTCAGATAGCCTTTGTGTTAGAGAGGTCTATACCCCTTTTCCCCTGAAAATTTATTAGCAGAGTTTATTACCATGAATTTAGAAGTAAATTTCCCAGATGCTTAACAAAGAGCCAGTAAATTAGACTCTATTTGCAACAGGCATGATCCAGACCTTGAAAATGCATGACTTGACATCCAGCCACATGAAATAAGAAAAAATGGGCTGGTCAGTGCTGGTCTTAGACTAGCTGGGATCAGGGTGACATGCTGAATCATGACAAACTCACTCAAGTTTGTTGAAGGGGGGGCATTGCCAAGACCAAACGCCACCACACTGTATGCAAGCTCCCAATTTATTCCCACTTGTTTACCTAGGTTCGTTTTCACTTCTACATCCTACTGACCTTCAGGTTTTGTCTGCTTACTGCTCACACGCTCACCATTAATTCTGCAGGTGCTGTTCTGACTTGCTCTTTCTCACACTCGCAACATGCTGTTCCATAATGTTGCCTCAGTTATCCATAATCATTCTTCTAACCTCAAGGTCAGTTTACATTTTGCTAACTACCAGTTCTTAATTCCCACATCTCCCTCTTCGTTTTGTAGCTTTGTTTCCATGGCGATCATTGCAATCAGTCGAGGTTCGGCCTTCTGTACTATGGACAGGAGACGTCATACGCGTCGCAGGATGACAAACCCTGTAAAACAAATCAAACATCCCAGGCCTGCTAAAACCCAGATCTGTAGGTTCAGAACTCCAACCCAATGCCTAGGGTTAAGCCAGGATAAACTTTTGCCTAACTCTCTCATGAAGTCATCATGTGTTAATTTCTGAATCTCAATTAATTCATGCTGTAATTAATTATGTATTTTGGTAACTTGTTGATGCAGATTGCTAGAAAAGGCTCCTTGTAGATGCATCTTAACCAGCTCCCATGTTGTATCCTTCGGTAACATTATTCATAACCTGTGCCACCATATGGGCTGTTTGAACACAAGGAACAAGGGCCGTAGCGGCTACCACAGCTGTGGCCGCAATTATAATAGCCAAGATAATAAAGGCTATCAGCCATCCAATGAATCACTTCTGTCATTTTGCCACAACTTGTTGTCTCAACAGCTTGTTTACTTGAGACAATTCAGAGTCACCCTCCTAAGGGCGAGTAAGATTGACTGGTAGCCATAATTCTGTTCTGCTGATTGAGGATGCCAATTAAACTCAGACACCAGAGTGAAAAGAGTAAGCTGATTTTACTGTTTACTATTCACTGTACTGTTTACTATTTAATCAATAATTAAATGATATAACTAAGTACTACAAAAAATAAGCAGTAAGAAAAATACAGAATAGTACACTTAATTATTACTACATACAGTTAAGCAAGGCAATGCACCTAATCATTACTACACTATGGGGAGAATAGTGATTAAGAAAGATACATCACCACTTTACCATCATCCAGATCCACAGTTGCTGAGGAGTCCCGGTTACAGCGAGGATTTGGAGAGCCTTTCCCGGCAAGTGGGAAATCCTACACGGTGTGTGCACCCATAGGTGAGGCTTCCAAAGTCGTGGCAAGTGGGTCCAGCCTTACATACCAAAAATCAGCAAGTCAGAATAATTTGCACGTTTCTTTGAGCGGAAACATCTGTTTTCATCCTCCTGTTGGATTCCACCCAAAGCCTGGCCAGGGCTTGGGGGGCAGAACCAAGGGAGTCTCTAACAAGGCCAAACACTTGGGTTCTCAGTCTTGAACAGGCTAAACAAGGAAAGTTGGATACATTCTCACAGCATTTCATCCTCATTACTAATTACATTTTGTCTAAGCTACATATTTACTAGTGAGCATGCATATCTCATTAATGATCAGATACTAATAATTAATGCTAATGGTAATACAGATTTCTACTAATTAGCAGATACTAATAATGGATAACGTTTAGTTGTGAGGTTCACCTAGAGGTCAACTTTGTTTCAGGGTGTATTATTCAGGACCTAGCACTACAAATTCAGATCTACATCTCAAAGGAAAAATTACTGTAAGATTATGCCTAGATACATTGGCCATAGATAGACAACAAAAATATTGAGGATCTGTAATGATGATCTGATATTGGCCACTACTATTGCTTATCCATGCCTCTTTTTGTTTTGCTGATTAAGGATACCAATTAAACTCGGACACCAGAGTGAAAAGAGTAGGCGTATTTTACTGGGCATAACTAAATAATGTAACAGAGTAATACAGAAAACATACAGTAAGAAAAGACAGAATAGTGCACTTAAACAAATAGGAAAATACAGGGTAATGCATCAAATCATTATTACCTGAGAGAGAGAATAGTGATTAAGAAAGATACATCACCACTTGCATACGTTACCATCATCCAGATCCGCAGATGCTGGGGAGCCCCGGTTACAGCGAGGATTTGGAGAGCCTGTCCCGGCAAGTGGGAAATCCTACGCGGTGCGTCCACCCATAGGTGAGGCGTCCAAAGTCGCTGCAAGTGGGTCCAGCTTTATATACCCAAAAATCAGCAAGCCAGAATAGCTGGCACCTTTGTTTTAAGCACAAATATCTGGTTTCACTCTCACATTAGATCCCCCCAGAGCCTGGCCAGGGCTCAAGGGAGAAGCTAAGGGAGTTTCCCTGCTTATCTAATTGGATTATGCACAAGGTCTCACATCAGGCCACAGTGCCAGACAACTGCTCCATGACCCTGTTATTTTATCCACACACAAAGAAAGATAAAGATACATTCAAGATAGCTACATCTTCCATACATATTTCACTAATGATTACATACTGAGTTAGCAGCTTCGGCTCAGGGCTTGTTGTTTTACATCAGAATAGGTGGTTTGTTATAAATTAGTATAATACCTATTAGCACAATGGTTATCAGTTATAAAATATACAGGATTCATCTATAGGTCAACTCCGGCTTGGGCCAGTTGTCCAAGCCTTAGCACTTCAATCGGTCCTTTAACCTATAAGTGAATCATGGCTGTCAACCCATTTCTATGCTTAGTGACATTAGTTTCTGTTCATCAGTTGATGATGTCTCATCAGGCATGTCCCAATCCAATATCAGGGAGGGTTTTTAAATTATCTCAGTAATGAACTTAAGACACAAACAACGTTAGATGCCATACAACCTCGTAAACTCTATTTCCTGTAACAAGCAATAATAGTGATAGGACAGAGGGAAGAAGAAAGAAAAAGTCAGAATACCTAAACAAGCAAACGGAAGAGATGCAGCAAAATCAGTTACCACCACCACGAATCCAACGACGTCCTGCTGGCTTGGTGTCTCTTGAAATCCCAGCTCCAAGCCCTGAGAGAGGAGTACGCAGTCCTTTTATTGTCCCTGTCCCTACAATTTCTCCAAAGAGTCCACCCATTTCCATGGAGCTCTTTGTCATACGTGCTGTCCCATGCTTCTCTATGCACAAATGCCCAGGTGTTCACAGTGGTCGTGCTGGAGGGGGGGGGGGGGTGTCAACCTGTGGCATCTTCAGCCTCCACACGCCTTCCTCACCCTGATTTCCTCTCCACCTGGCTCGCACGCAAGCGCAGCTTGGCAGGCACTGCCAAGGATGATGTTGTTCTGGCTTCAGGTGGATATGGTGGTTTCTTCAGGGACAATTTGTCTCCTTCAGAGAATAGTCCTCCACGGCGACAGGATGTTGAGGCCAGGTAGTGGTAGTGGTGCAGCAGCAATGTCGAGACAACAAAGTCTCTTACTTTTCCAGTCAACAAAATATACAGATGAGTTACACGGTCTAAAATACAAGTGCTGTTGTGGCTGCAGCGGCACACGTGCACCCCCTCCTCCTGTGGACATACACACAGGGGGCCATCTGCATACAAAGTTATATTGGTAACATTCAAATGATATGACTGATTCTCTGTGTCTCAAGGAGGAAGTCAAGTCCCTCCAGTCCACTGTGTGTCATTTATTGGCCACTGGTACATCGAGATCCCACCACTGCCACCATGTCTTCTGCTTTCTGTTGTAGTTGTTTTAGACTTCCCCAAGTGATAGCTGCAGTTGCCGAGTTCCTAGGGGAACGTAGCCTGCACGTCAACTCCTGCATTGTCAGTTGAGAGATCTGGGGTATCAGGTTGAAGAGTTGATCCTTCCAGCTCATGATGACTTTTCTTGCCGGTATCCACCAAGGACCTGTGGGAGACAAAACACAAGCATACCCCTGCCCCCACACCAGCAGATCTACTGGCCCTCTCCAGGTTGGGTCTCCTTCGGGATCCTTATACAAGACCCGCGGTTTAATTATAGAGTCCATTGTGGTGCTAAAGTGATGTTCTGCTGCTGTCAGGGCAAAACAGTTCCTGTTTAAAAAATTAAGAGTATATAAAGCCATTGCTAGCTGATTATATACTGTGTCCAGAGAATTCCCCCTTCTTTGTTTTAAAATCAGGGGTTTTAGTGTAGCATGTGCACATTTGACTATTGCCTGTCCCGTGGGGTTATGCGGAATACCGGTCTTATGCTGAATTTGTGCGGAACTGTGATGGTTTAGCCCCTGCCAGGGTCTGAGACCACGCGGACGCTGCCCCTCCCCCACAAAGACAGTGAAATACAAAGCCCCGAGACTGAGATAAGGAGAGGTTTAATACAACAGAGCAACAGCAACACAACAAACGATAACAATAAGAATAACAGTGATAACAATGAACAGAGCAAAGTATATACCGATACAGCAAAGAGAGAACTGGCTGCGCCAACCCACGCAATCACCGATTCTTCCTGCGCTGGCGCCAGGACGTGACGTCAGCATGGTATATGAATAACCCGGCTAGAACTTCCCCCCCACTGCTGGGGAAACTTAACCCTATCCTGGCTAAACCAGGACAGGAACCCTCTTGATAACATGCACAAGTCTGTCACCTTCCGTCTCTAAAATCCACTGTCATTCTCCAGGATCCATCACTTTTCTTGACAGGCCATATCAGATTGTTCCAAGCTGTGGTGGTTGGCTTTAAAACTCCTAACATCTAATAAATCTTTAATTGTCTGTGATATCTCTTCATCTCCTCCCGGAATTCTATATGGCTTCATCATGACTAACTTAGTTGCAGCTGAATCTGCACGGGAGGCATTTTTACTCTATCGACCGTAACAGGTCTGGCACTAATACAGGGTTTAACTCCAAATTGATACTGACCATTGGAAAGATTTAAAGTTAGACCTTTTAGAATGTCTATACCTCTTATATATTCAGGAACGGGGACAATCATGACTGAATACAATCGTCTTGGGAGGTTTCCTATTTTCATTTCTATTTGTGTTTGCACAGCTTCCATTTGTTTTTCTCCCAAACCTGTGATAATTACAGGTTGTCCATTAAATTTCCTGGGATTCTCATTATTAAGGAAGCCTCCGCTCCAGCATCAACTAGGGCATCTACAATTTGCATAATATTGATTCACCTCCCTTGCTTCCTGCAAAGGGTACAAGTCAGAAAACAGTGCCCAACCCTCTTTCACCCCCAGAACGGTTGATCAACTCACATGGGCCCTCCATGAGCAGATGAAGGCTTCCGTTGAGTTTCAAGAAGGGGTGCTGTAGGCTGAGTTGTCCCTGGATCCTTCATTTTAGAACTCTGCACTCTCTTGTTAGGTTTATTCAGCTCTCTCTGTGTATATATTCACCACAGCTTGTCAGTTGGAACACCGTCAACTTTTTTCATGAGACATGCCATCTTTTAACAAAGCTGTAAATATTACCTTACGAGAAATCCTGTTTAAACTGCCTTTAGGGCTGTCTCAAGTATCTCGATTCCCTGCACTCCCTTGGGGGTCCCACTCTCCAAGGTCACATAGCTGCTATCTATCACATTACAAAGGGGATTTTCCATCTTAGTAATCAAAAGAGTCATGATTACATCTTTATACGCTGGTGGGGCAGCCTTAATCAGTTTATTTCTCATAGTGACAGACAAAGGATGATGCATCATAATGTCAGCATCTTAAAAACTGCCACTTTCATCCTCTTTTTTGGTATTACAAAAATAGGTGTATTTCATGGGCTATTAAGAGGGTTCAATGTGTCCTGCTTCTAGCTGTTCTTTAGTACAAGGTAGATATATGTATGATCTGTGGGTCAAGCCCTCTCAGTGCTTGACATCACTCTCGTCCTTTCTTTAGCAGGGTAGCACACTGATCCATAATAGGTATATCCTACACAGGGCACAATAATGGCTCTAACAGGTCTTTTTCTGGACTGTACTTGAGGAAGTCAACCTTCTAGTTGTGCATTCAGCGAGGGTCCTGAGGCTGTGTCCCAGCTGCCAGCGTGGCTGGCTCCTGGCAGAGCCCCTGGTTGGACACCTTGGTGCCAGAGCCGCCTCTGGTGTCCAGCGGACGCGGTGCTAGGCTCGGCCGCAGACCATCGCCCCTCAAAGGGGTGGGGGGGGGAGGGGGCCGGGCACAGAGGAGGGGCGCAGATGATGAGTACAGAGATCTACATACTCGGTTTTTCAGATGGAATACTGTGCTGGAGTTAATACCGTTTTATAAGTGCTAGGCAATCCCATGGGACCAATTGATCTTTAAAAACCTAGTATGGCAGGGACTCATGCTGCGGCTGCTGGTTGGGTCTTAAGATTACTGGAAACGGCACAGGGTTCCCATTATTTAGTGCCTCCTTAAAACATGTATCTAACCTAGACCCTTTTCCCTGAATCTCTACTGGGAATGCCTCAGCTGTGGGAGGTGGAAAATCTGGAGGTACAGATTCTAGTTCCTCATCTTTAACATTTTCACCCCCGCTTGTTTCTCCCAGGGGAGCACTGGGAGTTACTTCTTTCTCCTGTGGGGACGGGGTGCCGACAGGTTCTACTATTTCAGCGGTTGTAAAGCCATGTCAATTAATCGCCATGTAAGTAAGACAGAGGTCAGAACTAAAATCTCCAGCTCTTTTTTAGTTTTAAACTGCTGTCCAACCTTCCACCATAATGCTAAATCAAAAGTTCCATTCCCCGGGAACCATGTACAATACTTAAAGATACAGCACAGTAACTCATGGAGTTGACTGTCTGTTACTGAATATTGGGTAGCCTTCAATACCTGCTTTAAAACTTGCATATACAGCTTTTGATCTTTAGAAAACCCTGACCCCCTGATAAAAAAAAAAAAAAAAAAAAAAGAAAAAAGAGAAAGAGAACCCCTTATGATTTAAGAGAAAGAGAAGAAGAGCCATATGCCAGCAGGTTCCTACAGCAAGGCACTGCTGTCTGGTACTCACCAGATACTTAAAGAAAAACCCCTTCTGCTCTTACGTATGCCGTCAGCTTTCCCAAAGTCAGGCTCTGCTATTTGCTACTTATCAGATAAATGAATACTGTAGTCCGGACTCCACTTTACTCCTTCGCATATGAGCACACCGCTGTCTTCTTCAATTTTCCATATGTCTCACACAAGGCACCACTACCAGTCTCAGACCAGCCGGGATCAGGGTGACATGCTGAATCATGACAAACTCACTCAAGTTTGTTGAAGGGGGGGCATTGCCAAGACCAAACGCCACCACACCGTATGCAAGCTCCCAATTTATTCCCACTTGTTTACCTAGGTTCGTTTTCACTTCTACATCCTACTGACCTTCAGGTTTTGTCTGCTTACTGCTCACACGCTCACCATTAATTCTGCAGGTGCTGTTCTGACCTGCTCTTTCTCACACTCTCAACATGCTGTTCCATAATGTTGCCTCAGTTATCCATAATCATTCTTCTAACCTCAAGGTCAGTTTACATTTTGCTAACTACCAGTTCTTAATTCCCACAGGTCAGTGGTCTCATCTTAAGTTCAAACACTACAGAAAGATTTGACAATTTGAATGTGGGATATATAGAGGCTGGTTATTCAAGGCTTCGAATAGTAATAGGCTAGAGCAAGTATTCTGGGTAACAAGAAAAAGGAAACGTAAATTTGGCATGCATATGCTAGGTCTAGGACTGGGGAAGGAAATCAGATCTGAGATACTAGAAGGGGCGTAAGGGAGAAAGGGTTTGGAAATGAACTGACAAGAGGAGGCAAGGGTAAGTTTGGAGTTATGGGGTCCTGTGAATGAGAACTACTGTGATAGCAAACAAGAAATTGAAGCGACAAGGATTAGAAAGACAGAATTGTTACAGGTATACAGGAGAAATATATCTAGCAGTGAGAAAAGCCCAAAGTGAACCTATGTGGTATGAATAAAGGGAACAAATACATAAATCTGGATAAGAAAAATCAGAAAGAAGATTAGAACAGGATCTCAGGGAGAATGAGGATGATAAGTCAACATGAAAGTCATCACCTAAGGAGAGCAGAGAGAAGAAGTTAGAGTCATAAAGAATGGTTGAGGTTAGAAAAAACCTCTGGAGGTTATCTTCTCCAGTCCCCTGCTCTAAGGGCTACCTAGAGACACTTGACCCAGACCATATCCAGACGGCTTTGAAGAGACGCTCCACCGCCTCTCTAGGCAGCCTGTGCTACTGCTCAGACACCTTCACAGTAAAAAAAGTGTTTCCTGATGTTGGGAGGGAACCTCCCATGTTTCAGTTTGTGATGATTGCCTCTGGTCCTCTCACTGGGCAGTACTGAAAATAGCCTAGCTCTGTCTTCTTTACAGCCTCCATTCTGGTATTTGTACATATTGATAAATCCTCCCTGAGCCTTCTCTTCTCTAGGCTGAACAGTCCCAGCTCTCTCAGCTTTTCCTTTTATGTGAGAAGATCCAGTCCCCTAATCACCTTAGCAGTCCTTCAGTGTGTCCATGCCTCTTTTGTACTGGGGAGCCCAGAACCGAACACAGCACTCCAGGTGTGTCTTTACCACTGCCAAGGTAGAGGGGAAGGATCACCTCCCTTGACCTGCTGGCAAGACTCCTAAAGCAGCACAGGATACCATTTATTTAGCCTTCTAGCCTTATCTAGCCTTAGTCCCCCAGGGCCTGTTCTGCAAAGCTGCTTTCCAGCTGGGTGTCCCCCAGCATACAGTGGTGCATAGGGCTGTTCCTCCCCCAGGTGCAGGACTTCACATTTCTCCTTGATGAACTTCATGAAGTTCCTGTTGTCCCATTTTTCCAGCCTGTCAAGGTCCCTCTAGATGGCGGCATGACCCTCTGGTGTATCAGCCACTCCTCCTAGTTTGATGTCATCTGAAGACTTGCCAAGCATACACCCTGCCCCATCATCCAGATCATTAATTAAGATGTTGAATATGAAGATGTTTAACGCTAGGGTACACTGCTTATTACTGGCCTCTGACTGGAATATGTGCCACTGATCACCACCCTCTGTGTCCACCCGTTAAGGCAGGTTTCAATCCATTTGACTTCCCATTGCTGAAGCCATGCTGACTTCTCCTGATTATTTTCTTGCCTTAATGTGCCTAGAAATGGTTTCCAGAATCAGCTGCTCCATTACCTTCTTGGGAATCAAAGTGAGGCTAACCAGCCTGTACTTTCTTTGGTTCTCCTACTTCATTTCTTGAAGATGGGGGTGCCCTTTTCTTTCTTTCAGTCATCAGGGACTTTTCCCAGTCACCATGACAGATCAAAAATTATCAGAAGTGGACTTGAAATTACTTCAGCCAGTTCCCTCAGCACTCATGGGTGCACGCCATCAGGACCCATGGATTTAGGAATGTCAGAAGTATTCCCTGACCTGATCCTCTTTCATCAAGGGTATATGGTTGATCTTTCTGAGCCCTTCCTGTCCCATCATCCCAGGCACTTTGCTCATCAGCCCTGTCTATCACTTCTTCACAGGGCTGTTGGTAACTCTCTCTCTCTCACATCATTCCTAGTTTAAAGTCCTCCTCACCAGGTTAGCCATCCTACTGGGAAAAATAACTTTGCATCCCCTTACTGAGGTGGATCCCATCTCTCCCAAGCAGACATCAGGTGATCAGGTGGCCAAAGGGCAGCCAAGAGCAATAGAAATACAACACTGAAGGACTACAGGAATAACAGAAGTACTTACTAGGAAAAAAATACTTGGATAATATGCTAGAGTTCAGAAGAGCAAAAATGAAGGTCAGGACAGTTTAAGAGAAAGTTTGTCCATCGGAGCCCATTTCCACCAGCATAGAAGCAGAAATCTGACATTCTGAAGTCCTGACATCCCTTTCTCATCAGTAAGTTTGTTCACAACTTCCTGACAAACTGTGCTTTTCCAGAATTATTCGGGTAGTTTACAGTGGGGGAAAAAAAAAAAAAAAAAAAAAAAAAAAAGACTGTAGTCCTGGGACCCTTGTCACTTGTTTCCTTAGCTGTGTTCATTACTATTAGCAGTACCACATGAAAACTTACCTGGAGAACTTCATGTGACTGACTTGTCCTCTCATACATTTGTGGTAATTCAATCTGATTTGTTTACGGCCCATAATTTGATGACATTCACTTCAGCTAATAGTGAACCATGTCATAAATGTTTGTGCACTGAAAGTCTTGAGACAATGTCAAACACTTCAGCAAAGAACTGTAAGATACAGTACCAGGTATCAAACCCTTGCCCAGAGGTAGACTATAAATACACCATCTTTCCAACATCTCTTAAGGGACAGTCTTATAGATAACATTTGAAACAAATGCCCTAATTCTGGCTTGTAAGGGAAACCTATAACACTCTACAAAAATAAAATCAGTACAGATGAAATAACAACTGTCTGCATAATTTCTTTGCCAATTCCATTATGCCTAAGTATATTGCCCCTTAATATTGCAACACTTATAAATAATATTATAGGCATATTTGTATTATTGTGAATTATATTTTTAAATTATATTTCTATTATGTTATGTTTACATTATTATAAAATAATGTGTCTAATGTGAGAACAGTGTCAAACCTAGACACTTCAGTGCACAAATCTCTGGGTGTTCCAGGGGGTATTTGAGAAGGTTCTCTCCCAAGATCCTAAATTGCAGAGATCCTAAATTGTAATGTCAAGAGTTAGAAAGATGACCATGGCCTCTCTCTTATCAATGCATCATGCCCCACTGAAGTGTATTTGAGATTTGTGTTCTGTCATAATAGGAGCTAAAAGTCATAAATCACTCCTGATATTGGCAAAGTGTTGGGAACATTAGCCATCCAAGGAGACTGAGATAGTGTAAAATTATTTATTTTAATTGTAAATATGTTTGGAACCACAGACTTTGAAAATTGTTTCAAGAAAGATATGGGGAAGTAGGATCCAAGGAACTTAATTTTGTTTTTAAATGTATCACTGTTTCAAGAACCTCCTGCAAAGACACATGAGATAGAAGAAAACAAAATCGCCAAGTTCCTAGGCTATAGAAACGACACAGTCTATACCAGTCTCTACTAAAAAATGTTTTTAAAAAGTTTTCCTGGTCACATTAACATGTAATTAAAGGATCACAGCTGAAGATATTTCACACTGAAGGGGAAATCAGCATATACCTAGAATATCCAAGACATCCAGGTGCTGACAGATTCATTAGAACATCTTTCCTGAGAATCAGTCTTAAAGATCAAGAAAATATTGTTTTGTTAAGGCAGAGGAACCTCTGGCCGTCTCCTGAAGAAGATATCACATGATAATGGATGTGTGCTGGAGAGCATGATGTGCAAGACGAGTGGTTTATTAGCAATTAAAACTAAGGCAGTAAAACATCAACTTGATTGTTTTCCTACAGAGTTAGAAAGAAAACCCACATAAAACATCAGAAATTGTTACTGATGGTCTCTACTGGCCTGCAAGAACAAATGGTCATTTAGTATTTTGTAAACAGCTTTCCAAATTAAATTGCATGAATACTGAAAACAGCAGTTATATAACTGATCAAATGCTGATCATTTAAAGAATTTATTTCATTGCTGAATAGCCCAGCTTGTGCTGGGACTGAGAATAACCTTTTCTCTGTTTCCCCAGAAAGGCTGGAAAAGCAGTATAGGCTTATAATTAAAACAATTCAGATCCAAACAACAGGAGAAGGCCTGCAAAAACTCAGTAGTCTTTACAAAGGAAAAATAAAAACAAACCTCTTTTTCAAAGCAATCAAAACTTAAACTTTTTGGGAATGTCAACTTTCAGGTGCAGAATGTGAATGCATAAATAGATAGGGTCACACCAATCTCCCAGCTCCCTTAAAATCACGGAACTGAGCTAAATTTCTGCTCTTTGATTACACATACTTGGTTTAATTAGAAAGGACAAAAAAATTATTAATTCAGTCCTACAGAACTGTTTTATCAGAAGTAGCCACTCTTTTCCCCACATCATATCCTCCTTCTACATTCCTATTTTGTACAGCACCCTTCAAAATCCATTTATCACTACAAAAACAGCATGAGCCCTGTCTGTTCTGAAATTCCATTGAAAATGTGCTTGCTCACTAGACCCAAGTGCAGATGCAGCAAATGCTGGCAGACAACACTCTTCTGCTAGAACAGTTTCACACATACCCCAGTGACATATATTTAGAAAGCATAGCTGTCTTCCACAGTTGAACAGAATTACATTGGCAAAGAAACATTAAAGAGACAGGTAGATATTTTTGCTTTCTCCAAGCCAAAAAAATAATTTCACAAAAAAATTCATACTGTATAGGCTGAGGAGCTATGGCAAGGATTGTCAACAACCCCATACATCCCACTAAACATGACCTAACATTATACATTTTGCTAGACTTCCCCACCACAATAGCACTTAATTTCTGGGCTAAGGTTCACAGCCCTTGAAGGATGCGTGAGATCCTTCCACTATGTATGCTACAATGTGTTCAGGAAAAGTGGGCTACAGTCACCCCAGGTCCACTCCAGGACCACTGTAACTCCAAAAATTCATTACAATTTTGATCACACACCATAAAGCAACAGAAATTAGCAACATACTTTTATGCCACTTAAGTTCCCGTGAGGTATGATTGTGTACAAATTGATATAGGGTGCAACAGATGGGGAAAGATGCATTGCTCACTGTAAAACAGTGGCACTACATGACAGCTAAATTGCTGCCAAAAGGATAATCCTGTTTCCAGTCCCTCATCACCTGCTGCAGGACAGCCTCTCTCTGTGGCTGTTACCTGCTTGATTAACCCAGATGTAATGTGAAACTTGAGCCTAAAGGTGCAGTTGCACAAGCAGCTGAGCTGATCTAGCAGTGTGCTTCTGATGGAAGGGCTGTCCTTACTCCCTTTGTGTCTTTCCTCCTCTTCCTTTCCTCCAGCCACCCCTGGAGCTGTCCTTCACACCTTGTAGAAGCCCTGTTGCGAGTGCTGGATCTTTCACTGGGATGACTAAATCTCCCAACCCAACAGAAAAAGTACCTCAGAATCACTGGGATTGATCTTAAATCACTAAATCATTATCACTGGAGCTCAGTCTTAGAAATGCATGGTGAGGAATGGGGAAAATGGTTATTTCTTTTTTCAACAACCATGAACTGTTTAATTCATTTCAAACTTATTTTATTATGATTTTAATGATACATTCCTTATAAGTCAGAGGTGTTTTCTGAAACTCTTGCCGTTGGCCCTTGGATTTTCTACTTTCTACATTACTGTTTGAATATATTACTTGAGTATTTAATCTGAGTCTGAAGTATGCTGCATGCATGACAATCTCATCTCTTCTTCCCCGTTTTAGTGTGTTGATATTTGTTTCATTCCTAAATAATCAAAGTATACAAACACATGTATCAATATTTCACGTATGGCTTTTACACAAGGATCTTCTGGATGACCTTTCACCCCCAGTAACAAATCATGTTTTGCTCTGAATGTTCATTTGCATTTTAGATTAGCTCAGCCTTCATTTTCATTAAATACAACATCCAAATTTTGTTTTGCCTCTTTTAGAACCAAAAATTTGTGTTTCTGTCAGTTCACAAAACCTTTTTCCCCCCATTGTCCTAAAACTACATCTCACCAACCAACAGCCTTTTCACTGTGTTGCACCACACACTCACATAAATGCAACATATTTTCTTCAAGTTCCTTGTTATTTTCAGCAGTTTATGGCAGAAATCTCTCCAAATTCAAAATCTTACATTATTCCACACTGCTGAATTTATCCCATTTTAGAGCTTCTGTATTCACTCTGACCCACTAATTATTGATTGTTATTCCTCTGCTTCCTGATGCACCGGTAAGTCTTCAACCATGTATTCAAAGAAACATTCAGAAACCTCCTCCTCACAGTCAGCAAGTAGTAAACTGCTGTCCTGGTTTTGACCAGGATGGAGTTGACTTTCCTTGGGCTGAGAGGGAGCACAGCTGAAGGGCTGGGTCCTGATTGATCACTGGACCATTCCATATCATGTGATGTCAAAGCTCAGCATATAGGTGGGCACATGCTCTCTCACAGGCGTTGTTTGTTTTGTTTTCAGTTTCCAGATTGGCTGGGCGGGCTTCCCTGGTGGGTTGAGATCGCTGCTGGGGACGAGCTCTGTACCTGTCGCCGTTCGGTGAGCCACTACTGCATTTTACCCATTTTGGACTACTATCATTACTGCTGTTCTTCTGCTAAGTAAACTTTTGTTCTTTAACCTACAAATGTCTTTTTTTTTTTTTCTGTCTCTCCCCTATTTCACGGGGGAGGGGGGAGTAAACAACTGGCCACATGGCAATTAGCTACCAGCTGAGTTCAAACCACAACAACTGTGAGCCAGTTAGATATTCATATCCATGTTACCACCTGTTCATAGACATGTACACTTACTTTCTTGCATTGTATCACTTTGAGCATCACCCATTACTTAACTTCTGTCCTTTGTAAAGTCTGGATATGAAGTGTGCACTTCATGCTATTACATTTTGCTGCATTGAACACTCCCTGAAAGGAAGCACAAGAGGTCACAGAAGAAAGAAATGCTCAGTCCTGGCTCACTTCAAATCATCATCATTCTGAGACATTTCTTGTTGTATGTATTAACACTAGAAAAAGACAAATGCAGCTAAGGTCTGGAGATGATTTAGATTCAGAATATGAGAGCAAAGAAACCTTTAGGATAATTGCATCAAATGCTATTGCTTCTAGGCAATGAAATTTTTTTTAGATTTGTGGTATTTGTATAAAGTAAAATTAAATTCAGCAGCCCCAGAAATAATTTTTCAAGTGAAATAGTACAGCTACTCCACATTTTATTTCCTTGTGGTGTTTTATGTCTTTCCCATATTATAATGAGTTATATACTTTATTCAGCATAATCAATAACAAATTGACTTTTTAAGACCTAATAATATTTTGTGGCTGTTTCAGTTACTATATTGGATAGAAAGTCAGTGTAAAAACTAATGTCATCAGAAGATTGGAGGTAAAAAAGTCTATTTTCTCTTGATACTAGTTAGATAGGTGCTAGAGAAAACCCTAACTCAAACATTTACTATGTCTGATCATTCATCAGCTTTGCATATCTTGAAGGCACAGGTGTCTGATTATAAGTGCTGGCAGCTCTTGTTCAAGACACATGGTTCAGATAAGAATAATCAATGCCTTCATAAAAAAAAGAACATTTCAACCAGTGGTACCAATGCTCTTTCAGCAGGTTTAGGGTGTAATAACATTAAAAGTATTGTAGCAGTCTCACCTTTTCATTTTTATTTGTCCCACATACCCAATTTAAAATGTTTAATAACTTTAAAATATTTCTCTTAGAATTAAAGAGAAACAAAGAGCGATATGAGAGTCATTACCTGGGTCTAGCATTGAAGAGTTTGGATTCAGTTCTGAGGTGTCACAAATCTTGTGTGTGTTAAAGAAATCACTTAATCTGTGTCTGCAATGCTGCACTATTTAGTTTATGTGCCTTTCAATCCACTAGTTGACTAATATTATGGAACAATGATCTTGGTTATCTCATCTAAATATAAACAATAAATATCTCAATATGGATAATAAAAATATTTTAAGGTTTAAAACCCTCCACTCATCTGTAAGCAACAGCTGCCAACAAATAGCATAAATCTACAGCAGTGGTGGTTTTAGAAGAATTTATAATGTCTAAGATGCAAATTATAAGACACTTTGGAGTTGAAATTGTATATTTAATGTAAACCTAATCCCCATTTAATAATGAATACAAGACTGACTGCCTCAGAAGGGTGACAAGCATTTATTTTCCCAAATGCAGAACAATTCTGTTTAAACTCAAACAAGAAAGCATTACATTACATATAGACACATCTCTCCATTTTTTTCAAATTCTTTCCTCTTGCTGAGGTAACAAGGCTCCTCTGGCCTGTAAGTAACAGAGATAATTTTACTTAATAATTTTTGGTGGTCCCACAGACCAAAGCAAAGAAAACAACACAAAAGTGAATAGTAACCTTTACTCCAAGGAAGCTGGAACTGAAAAGCAAATGTGAGGATTTTTTTTCCTCACTTGGGAAGGGAAGGATAAGAAAGCCCAATTAAAATGCATACAATGTAAATAATAAAATTTCCCTTTGAAAAGCAAGTTTCACCTAAATATTGTGAAATGAGCATTTCTAAAGTGACTTTTTATGAAGTTGTAGTTTTCTGTCATAGAGAGGTATATGAAATCTGCTAATGGACAGATTCAAACCACTGACACAAAATTTGGAAGACAGTGCCCTGTTTACCTAATTTGGCAGCCTAATTTTTCCAGTTTAATTTCTGACACAAAAGCATGTTTTAAAAGGTATTTCCCCATTTTACTTTTTCTAATAACTTCTTCATTTTAATATTTGTAAAAAACCAGTTGGACAACTGATTTTTACTTACTGAGAAATTTTATGTATTTTTATCAAGGTTTCCTCCAAAGTAAAGACCTCATTTATACCTGTGTGTTTTCCATTTAATTAATGGATAGTCATGATTTATTTATATTATGTTAAATGACTCAATAAATGCGACTTGAAGTTAAATAGATTGTATATCAACCACAAAACTGATTATTCATAATCATAAGAAAATATATAAAGTACTTGTGAAATTATTACTACTTACCTGAAATCCAAGATTATAATCCATTGCTATATAACATAGTAATGTATATTCTTACTAATGTAAAAATTTCAAGCCACAGATTCATTGAATAAATGTTTTACTATGAACATGACTTAATTATTCTGTAAAGGCCTGTTGACTCTTTCTTACTTTAAAAGCATATCTGATGGGAATATGGTTTATAGTCTTTTCTTACAGATGAAAGTAAAATCACTTAAAAATTATCCTTGAAGAACAGATGTCTTCAATGCACATGTGAAGTATCTTGCAATTTGTGTACTATGAATTGAAAATTGATTTTAAGACCTCCCTGTGTGTTTAGGTTTACAATTTAACATCAAGGGGAAAATAAAATATTAACCACTGTTATTGTCACAAAGGGATTTCAGTTTATGAAGTTACTCTTTATATTTCCTTCTTTAACCTCAAACACTATTAGTCCTGCTTTGGTGCACGTAATGTTTTTCAGGACATTTTAATCCCTTCTGCCTGTATGTGTACAGATGAAATACATAGTACTGAAATTCAGAAACATGTGTAGGACTGCAGTCATAAAGGACAGTAACACTCAGGCCACATCTGACATCAGAGGGTATCAAATGGCTATGTTTGACAATGGATCTGATGATAGCCATTGGACCAAATTCAGGAACAAACTGAGATTATATATGGTGGGTGAGTAAGAGTTTGGACTGAATTTGAAAGGGATAACATGTGGTTTAGGTGTGGGATTCAAGTGATTATGTTTAGAAATGGGGCTTTCACATAAAGCTTCAGCTGAGGTCAGAGCTGACAAGAGCATGAGCACTTGAGGGACACATAATCAGGGATTAGGAGTGAGTCTAGAGTGGACAAATATCTGAAGGCTGCTGGCACTAAAACCCTCACCAAGATGGGCCCCAGGGTATACCCACAGGGACATGCTGAGGTGAGAGGGAGGGTGAGAGAAGCTCCAGGGACAAAGTCATGAATCTATAAGCATGAAGTTTAACAGCTCACTGGGATCACCAAGTGAGGTTATGGTTTAACCACGAAAAGCCAAAAAAAAAGCTAAAACTGTATAAAGTGAGAGTACAGGAGCCATGAGGCTGCATAAACTACCTTTATTCCAGAGACTAAAGAGGGTTTCTCAGCAAAGCCATGGTTAGGGACAAAGTTGAAGGTTGAAGTGGCACTGACAGAGAGGTGGTATAGCAGGTACTAGGATATGTTTTAACAGTGGCATTAGTTCAGACCAGATGCCTGTATTCGTACTTGTTGCTCAAATTTGGTTTGCTGCTGTGTTAAAATCAATGGCAAATTTAGAAGAGACAGGAGCTGATGCTCTAGGAATATACCCTAGGAACAGTATCAAAATAAGCAACCTGGGTATTTCCACTGCTGAGGATAGAGAGGACTGGGTCCAGGTTTGCAGAGGTCAATAACATCAGGGTGTGCCTGGGCCTGACAGGCTATGTTGGAGGCTGGTCACCTTTGTGGTCATTTGAGCATTAACCTATTCTTTGATCAGACCTTCAGCTAAGATTAGGATTGGGTACAGAGTAAAACATAAATATTAGTCTAATTTTTCATACAGTGCTTCAGTGTTGCCCTGATCCAAGAGTTTCATGTCAGAGTAGTCAGGGTAGAAAGGCCTGTACCTGTCTCATACAGAGCAGCTCAGCATGTTTCAACACTGTTCTCTCATCCATTGCAACCTATATTTCTTATGTAAATATTTGTTAAATGTGCTGCAACATTTTATCTGAAAATAACATACTTCCAGTGGCAAATCACTGATATGATTCTGCCTCAATTAATTAGAGACAAGAGCTTCAAGTGCTTCCTTCAAGTCTACTGTGACAATATTAGCTCAAATGTCAAACGCAAAGATGAACAAAATAATCAGGAATAACTAAAGATGTGATCTACTAAAGCTGCTACTTCTACTATAGCAGCTGCTCAGCTTTCTCCAGAATATCACTGGTTATGTCATCCTCCAGCCACCCACTGTTTCCTGTGTAATGAATCACAGAAAGCAAAACACCTGCAGATTTCTGCTAGCACCTTGATATCAGTGTCTTGGCATCTGCCATTAAATAAGTCTATAAAACTAAGGTTTTCCCTTTTTTCCCCCCTTATCCATATGTGCATGTGGTTGTGGCTTTGATTGTCTCCAGTTTGCATTTGAATTTTCCTTCTGAATGCTTCTCAACAACACCTGTCCAATATTTGTAAGCAACAGAACAGAATAAGACGTTTTTGTCATGACATTTATAATTGCTGACACCAACATAACTCCACTGATATGACAAATTACTCCTCTGCAAGAAATCAAACTGTTTATTCTTTACACCTTAATAAAGGATAAAAGTATCAAAGCAGTAAGCTAAAGGTGGAAAGTGATTAACAAATTGTTTATTTTTTAAATGCAAATCCCAGCATATGCTTTTCTTCAGCTTATTTGTTGCCAGGCTGGGTTTCATCCCTAATGATGTCTTGTAAAGACAGCAAGAAAGTCCAACTACTGAGTGGAAATCACTTTTTTGTGTCTAGTCAACAGCTGGTAAGCGCTGGAAAAGAAAATTGTTTCCAGCTATAGTTGACAAACTTCCATCATATTTTTAAGTAGACTTCAAAATCTAAGAAGCCAGTATCAGAAGGGTGTCCCATTGCAGTATATACCTAAGAAACCAGTAAGGCACTAACAGAATACTAGAGAACATGAACCAATGTCTTTGCCGAGACAAGTCAATGCACTTGCAAGTAAGTTGTCCTGCACCAAAATGGAAAGTTTCTCCACAAGAATGAAAGCAATTAATCTGGTTAACACTATACATGTAGACAGTGGCTCTTAGGGGCATTCAGTTAGCAGCGGAGATATTTTATATCTTAGAGCACTTGAGACACCTAGTTACATTTTGCTAGTAGCCAACTCTACACACTCTTCTTTAATGTAATTTTAACACAGTCCAAACCTTTCCTGGGTCTCAAATGGTTGCCACAAAAATAGAAAAAATAGTGCTAATTTTCCTCATAGGTAACTTGTTCCTCCCTTTCCTTTATCTGGTCTCCATTGTGGAAGATTTAATTCTGTGGTATGGAACACCGACAGATCGCAGCTGCTGTGACAGAGAAATGGGGTGCAAAAGCAGCATCAGCCTTCAGGATAAGTTCTTGAATATTTAAACATGATTTGTAATTTGGCTTATGTTTGGAGATGACAGTGAACATAAACTGAGAAAAATCTGTGGAATGACCTACAAGGAGTTTTGATCCCCCCATATTTTTGGAAGGATAAGTTGTTAGCTACTACAAATAATTCGTATGCATTACCTTGATAATTCACAAGTGGTTCAGAAGTGTTCAGTTTATTCATAGCTGTTCCTTTTTTTTTCCCCCTGGTGTTTTCTTTCCTTCCAAACCTGTTCTATTTGATTACTGCTGGCCAATTAAAGTTTTTATTCCTTTTACAGTATGATCTTCACATGCTCATATGAACGTTAATGTGGTACTTAATTTGCTGCTCTGTTGCTATATGTCAAAAAAATAAAAAGAACATTCATGCTATCTATGCATGACAGCTGTCCTGCAGAGAAGGACTCAGGAGTAGTAGTGGATGGAAAATTGGACGTGAGCTGTCAATGTGTGCTCGCAGCCCAGAAACCCAACCACATCCTGGGCTGCATCAAGACAATTGTGGCCAGCAGGTCAAGGGAGGTGATTCTCCCCCTCTACACCGTTCTCGTGAGACCACCACCTGGAGTACTGTGTCCAACTCTGGGGCCCCAATCTAAGGAAGACATGGACCCACTCAAGCAGGTCCAGAGGAGGGCCATGAAGATGATCAGGGGGCTGGAGCACATCCCTTATGAAGACAGGCTGAGAGAGTTGGGGTTGTTCAGCCTAGAGAAGAGAAGGCTCTGAGGAGACCTTATAGCAGCCCTTCCAGTACTTAAAGGAGGCCTACAGGAAAGATGAGGAGGAACTCTTTATAAGAGAGTGTAGTGATAGGATGAGGGGTAACGGTTTTAAACTGAAAGAGGCTAGATTTTAATTGCATATAAAGAAGAAATACTTTATTGTGACTGTGGTGAGACACTGGAACAGGTTGCCCAGAGAAGTTGTGGATGCCCCCTCCTTGGAAGTGTTCAAGGACGAGTTGGATGGGGCTTTGAGCAACTTGATCTAGTGGAAGGTGTTTCTGCCCATGGCAGGGGGATTGGAACTAGATAATCATTAAGGTCCCTTCCAATCCAAACCATTCTATGATTCTATGATTGATCTTCTCACTATTACATGTTTATTAAACAGTTTCTAAAGCCACAACTAGACCTGCATATTAAACTTTTTAAAACAGCAAGACCTTTGCCAGCCGCCGTCTTAGACATCATTCCAGCTCCCACCTAGACCAAATCAGTCACTCAAACCAAAGATATGCATCTACACTTGCAGTTTGTTCCTTGCTTGCCATTAATATAGTAAAAAATAATCAAAATTCTCTTCCTTCATTCCATAATGCATAATGTCTGCACTCATTTGCAATAAAAATACAAAGTACAGTTGGAAGCTATAATTATCTTTTTAGGTTGTGTCACGTCCCACTCAGACGAGGGGGACAAGTGACTTAGATTCATAAATCCCCAACAGAGTGGACAACGGTGAGACAAGTCTTGAAGTCCAGACATTTATTAACTTCCCACAATGTACTAATTGGATACACAATAATTGACTAAGTATATAACAAGTTATGGCAAGCAATACAGTATGCCTTGCATTACTTAATGGTACCGATGAAAGAGGGGAAAAAGGAAAGGAAGGAGATGGAGAGAACAGAGAAATAAAGATCACCGGTCTGGGTTCCTGCATCGACCCCGCCAGCAAGAGTTCCAGGAGGCATCCATCTTCTTCACTTCAATTCACTCTCCAGGCCCTCCTCCAACCCCCACTTTGCCCTCTCTCAATTTATACACACTTTCCTTGGGTCTGTCCCCTGGGTCAACCCACATACCTACGTATTCCATGTATGGGGAGGGGCAAGGTGTTCCATGGGATGATGTAATTAGCATGATCTTATTAGTCTTCGTTAGCATATTGAGGGGTGTTAACTTTAATATACATTTTGTGGATAATGAAGCAAAGTTCATTCACCGGACAGATGGCCCTTGAAATCTGGCCAGGTACACCAGAGCAGAGCCGTCCTGTCTCCACAGGGCTCCCCCCTCCAGCTGCATCCTGTGTTATTCGGGCAGCCTTATCAGCTTCGACCTCCACACCATCCACCCCATGACTATAATTTCGTTACTTGCGAGTGTTTGAGACATTCCTTAGCTTGGAGGGTCTCCACTCCCCCTGCTAACTTTTATCTCTTTCTCAGGCTGTTTTTCTCAGTCCTTGTTTCTTGCAGACCTGCTTTTTCAAGGCCAGTTTTTACAAGTCATGTCTCACAGATGATCAATTGAATCATAAAGGAAATAGATAAGCATCTTCATTAAAAGTTTGGTATATGGAAATTCCCTGTAAGCCACAATGTTTTGCAACCTCATACTTGTGTTCTAAATATGTTTGCATTAGATTTCAAAGAAAATCAGGAAGTTTTAGCTAGGAGATAGCAAGCTGTGCTGGTTTGGGCTTGGGTAGAGTTAATTTTCTTCATAGCAAATAGTATGGGGCTGTGTTTTGGATTTCTACTGAAAAGTGTTGATAGTTCAGAGATGTTTAAGTTACTGCTGAGCAGTGCTTGCACAGAGCCAAGACCTTTTCTGCTCCTCACCCACCCCACCAGCAAGTAGGTTGGGGGTGCACAAGAAGTTGGGAGGGGACACAGCTGGGATAGCTGACCCCAGGCTGATCAAAAGGATATTCCATACCATATGATGTCATGTTTAGCGTGTAAAGCTAGGAGAAAAGAAGGAAGTGGGGGGGATGTTTGGTGTGATGGCATTTGTCTCCCCAAGTATCCATTACACATGATGGAGCCCTGCTTTCCTGGAGATGGCTGAACACCTGATTGCCGATGGGAAGCTGTGAATGAATTCCTTTGGTTTGCTCTGCTTGCACACATGGCTTTTGCTTTACCTATTAAACTGTCTTTATCTCAATCCACGAGTTTTTTCACTTTTTTTCTTCCGATTCTCTCCCCCATGCTACTGTCAGGGAGTGAGCGAGCAGCTATGTGGGGTTTAGTTGCTGGCTGGGGTTAAACCATGACACAAGAAGATGGTGTGACAGCCAACTATTCACATAACTAGAAAGACCATACACACAACAAGATACAATCCTCACTAGCATATCTCACTTTTTCCTTGCATTTTCTAAAAAATACCACAGTTAATGCATCAGTCAGCAGTAGAGTCAGAGGGTTTCACTTTTTAGAGTTCACTACAGCTTCCACTTATTAACTCAAAAGTGGGTTAGCATCTTTTTTAAATTGTTTTTCTGACAGGGTTGCTTGTGGCTTGAAAGAACCAGCATTCAGATAGTGTTCATCTTAGGCTACAGTAAACTGCAGTTAGTAGGATTCATCCTGTGTTATTCGGGCAGCCTTATCAGCTTCAATCTCCACACTCTCCACCCCATGACTATAGTTTCATTACTTGCAAGTGTTTGAGACATTCTTCAGCTCAGAGGATCTCCACTCCCCCCACTATTCTCTCTCTCTTTTTCAGGCTGCTTTTCTCAGTCTTTGTTTCTCACAGGCCTGTTTCTTTCAGGACCTATTTTTACAAGTCATCTCTCACTGGTTGCAGAAGAGTTTTCCCTTGTTTTTCCTTAACTGTGTTGTGGACCTAACCCTATCTGACAGCCACCATGCAAACAGGTTGCCCACTTCTCAGGCAATCTGTCAGTCAAGTTTCAGTCATCTGATTTCCAGTCTTTTCCTCTGTTACTACTCTGTAGCTGCCCAAAAGCAAAACATCATGTCAACAATACACAATCTTCAAATCCACTTTCATCTCATGCTTAGAGAAGCAGATTCTAATATTTTCTTTCAAGCAATTTCTTTCTACAGTAGGCTGTATTGAATTTAATAAAATGTATCCAGGACTGCATGGCAAATAATCACATTTTGGATAGCATTGATTTTACATTATTCATTTTCTTCTTAAAACATTACTGAGTCCTGAAGTAATTTGCTGATATTTTTACACCAAGACATAAACGTTTGGAGCAGAACTAGGAGCATAGTAGGAATTTCATTCAGAATTAAGAGAAATTTGAAAATTTTGTTGAGAAACCTGTGCAACTGAAACTCTCTATGAATTACTCTTTTTTTCTGAAGTTCACAAGGTCCTTCAATGCTAAACTGGTATTTTAAAGTCAGTTTCCCAGCTTATGTTTTAGGATTTCTGTGTTAATCAAGCTATAGATAGGTATAAAGTAAAAAAATTATCTGAGTAAAAAAAAAAAAACAATTACAAGTTGAATATCCATACAACCAGATAAAGCTGATACTTAGAATTATTCAGGGGGAAAAGCTACAAAAAAAAAAAAAAAAAAAGTTTCTGTAAGTTTAATTCTTTAAGCATAGTGTCATGGTTTGAGCTCAGAGGGCAACTGAGCGCCACGCAGCCGTTCACTCACCCCTTCTCCCCCAATGCTGGCAAGGAACAAAATGAATCAAAAGGCTCAGGAATGGCAATTAAGGACAGAGAGGGGTTGTTCACACATTATGGTCCCAGTCAAAAGACAGGCTCAGGGAAAGGCAAAAAAAAGACATCACATTAATTCAAAAGGCTAATGACAACAACACTTAACAGACAGAATAAGGCAGTGAGAAGCGTTACCATATCTTAAAAAACATCTCCCCCCACCCCTCCTTTCTTCCTGGGCTCAATTTTGTTCCTGATATCTCTACCTCCTTTCCCAATGGCGCAAGGGTAGGGGATGGGATAGGGGGTGCAGTCAGTCCGCTGCTTCTTCCTGCAAAGGAGGGGGAAGCAGTCTTGCATTCTTCCCCCTGCTCCATGTGGCGCCCCACTCACAGGAGATAGTCCTCCAGAAACTTTCTCTGACATAAATCTCTCCCATGGGATGCATTCTTCTCGAGATGCCCAGGTGTGGGTCACCTCCACGTGTTGCAGTCCTCCCAGTGCTGAACTGTAACAGCGGGAACTTCTTCTTCCCGTAGAGTTCCAGGAGTCCTCCACAAGCTGCAGGTGGGTGGCAGGGAGGGTGGCCCTGCCATCTCACTGCAGGATACAGGGGGGGTCTCCACTTTGGCACACTTCCCCTCTTTCTCCTCCTTCCTGCCACTGACCTCAGTGTTCACATAGGTGTCCTTCTAAAGCCTCCTCTCAAGTTCCCCAACCCCCTACTCAGTTTCCCCTTCTTAAATATATTATCGCAGAGGCGCAGCCACCATTGCTAATTGACTCAAGTCTTGGCTAGAGGCAGGTCCAACATGGGGCCAGGGGAGCTTTCAAGAAGCATCTCACATCCACCGCTGTAGCCTCCTCCCCTGATACTAAAACGTTCTGCCACACAAGCCCAGCACATGTAGCAATAAAGAAACATGTTAAAAACTTTACTGGGAAAATTCAAAAGCACCTTTCAGAAAAACAATTTACAAAGTATCTTCAGATAAACTGACAAATCAGTGAATATTTATTCCTTTTTAGTTAATAAATCTGTCTGACTATATAGTCATTTACTTTATGTGGACATCAACAGACTTTTGTAGAGGAAAATAAATTGCTACTCTTTGCAACAATCTGCACTTTATAAAAATTGAGCCTAAGGAAAGTGTTCTTGTGTAATTTACAGAACAATAGAAATTACTAAAATTACTCGCTAAAAAAATTGTCTGGAAAATGAGAAAATTCCTAATATTTGCCATTTCATTTTTGAAGTGGAGGACATTTGCTTGCCATAAATATCAGTACACATTTTGAGTAAATATTTCCCCTAATAATTTGGACTTTTTAAGCTGGCCTGATTTATTTGCAGACTTTTTTCCACTGAAGAGTGAAGCAAGAAGTTGCTAGCTAAAATACAGTTCAAAACAACGGATTTTAAACGAATACTGTAGACTCCTGATTTAGAACCATCCCAATCTGGAAACAGAAATGTGTATAATCTTTCCAATCAAACAGGCTTAAATTTCATATATCTAAAAAGTTTCAAATGAATTGTTTACAGGAAGGAATTATTTGCAGAAATTACATTGAGACGAAAGCTGAATGATATTATTAGAACAATATCTTTGCAAATACAATTTGCAAACAGAAAATGAGGTAAAACATTCAGTATGAATAATTCATTATATTCCTCTGAAAATTCAGTTTTAAAATTAACATACACATCAACACCTTTTATATTTTTGAGGGACTGAGTAGAACATAATCTTTCTGCTTGTGAATGTTTGCAAGCAAATTACAAAGAATATGTATGTATACACAAAGACCCCACCAAAACCCAAGCTGCAGAACATTTAAGATCAGCTTCAGCTACATTCTCTAAGAATACACATTTCACAGACATTTTCTTGTCTAAATGTCAGCAGTATACACACTTATTAGACAAACTGTCAACAACCGAAAAGGGTTTGCTATGGCTGAATGTCATCTGCAAGTTGTTAGGAATTTAATCTCACCATCTGACAAATGTTAATGGTTTAGCAAGGCAGCAGATCCATTCAAGGAAGAAATGTTCCTTATGAGAGAGAAAGCACAAATGAGACCCTACAGAAGTAACTTAATATGACTTGCTCATGCAACAGCTATTTCAATCAGTCTTTATAAATCCATGTCTGATGCAGACATTTACATTTTCTTTATTTTGCACATCCACCTGTATGAAGACTCCTCAGTCATTCATATTCATGTACACTGAAGAAATAAAGCTTAGAGAAAAAAAAGTGATAGTTCCTGAGCTAGAGAAATTAAATTAGTTGTTTTGCTTTTCACCTCTATTTCACAACTTCAGGCAAACAGAAATAAATGGCAATTGCTGTCCACAGAAGACTGAAGCAGGTGAAAGCCCTGCTTTTCACAGATCCCATTAAATTCAGTGAAAATCCCTTGTTATTTTTCTGAAGCTGTCTCCATAGTTCTGTAACACATTGGTGGCTTACTTTTCTTCTTCACAGAGCTTGTTTTTAAATAAAGGCCTCTTTCTTGTCAACCTAATGGATAAACTCAAACTTGAATAGATTATTATTCTTATTGCAAAATGGAGGAATTACCTGGGGGGAAGGAAAAAAGAATGGAGGAGGAGGGGATTAGAATCATAGAATCATGGAATGGTTTGGTTTTAAAGGGACCATAAAGATCATCTAGTTCCAATCCCCCTGCCAAGGGCAGGGACACCTTCCACTAGATCAGGTTGCTCAAAGCCTCATCCAACCTGGTCTTTGAACACTTCCAGGGAGGGGGCAGCCACAGCTTCTCTGGGCAACCTGTTCCAGTGTCTCATCATGATCACAGTAAAAAATTTCTTCCTTATATCTAATCTACATCTACCCTTTTTCAGTTTAAAACTGTTATGCCTCTTCTTGTCACTACACTCCCTGATAGAGTCCCTCCCCATCTTTCCTGTAGGCCCCCTTTAAGTTTGATGTGTAAGGAATGAATGCTGATTCATCTCAGTGTAGCAATAAAAGAAAACTTTGATAAATTGATATACACTTTTAACATTACAGCTGTGATGGTCAAAAGACACCAAGATCATAAAACCCTCTTTAATATGGCAAAAATATATTTTTATCAGTCAGGGTAAACTTAGTCATACAGTTTTATCCTTTATCTCTTTATCATGAATCTATAAGGATGCAGGTCACATTCACAATTAGTTTAACTAAAAGAGGTAAAAAAAATGTATTCATTTTCTGTGGACTGACAATTTCAGAAATAATTATTTTAAACAGAATTTTGTTATAACTGTAACTCAAATTAAATGATCCTGTCCACTTAGAACTTAAGGCTTTTACAGCTTTAGAGAGACATCTATATGCTTAAAATATCATAACCTTTGCTATTAAAATTTCTTCTTGCAAGTAATCTTTTCCCATTTTCCTACCCCTGTGACTGAGCCTGACTTTTTCTTTTCTTTATTGCTTTTTAATAGCTTAATTCAACCTCTTTATGTTTTTTGCTATTGACCATCTATCTCCTATAATTTCTACCTTCACTTCTTGGGTTGCCAGAGTTTTTTTCTTCTTTTTAAATATCACTGAGTAAAACAGATAATTAATAAATCCAAATTTAAACTATTTTATTTATCCTAGATATGTGGAGTTGAAGAAACACCTCACTTGAACAATCAGTAGACTTTTGGTCTTGAATCCCTTTTGACAGTATCCATTTTTTCTTTCTGTAGTATTAAGTCATGTTATAGTCTCAGACTCATACCAAACAAAACTATGCTATTTCTATCAGCTGGGCAGAGGTCAATAAAAACTTCCCAAAGGAATATTTCATTGTATCTTGTGATCAATATACCTGTGGACAAGATTACTAAAATGTTGCAGAAGTGTTCTCTCAGACACACTTTTTTTATATAGCAGTTTAGTAATTCCATGAATTATTTTACTAAATGGTCAAATTTGGAGGATGAGGAAAAGATTTATTTAACAGAGCAAACGCCAGTATTATCTTACAGAAGATAATTGCTGGAACAAATGAAAGACTGAGAATAAAATCTAAACATTTTCATAATTAAATTTACAGGATTTATTCCTGATAGCAATTTTTTTTTAAAGAAGAATAGATTATTCTAAAATGCAAGCTTCATTGCATGCAAGTAACCACATACTGTGATCAGGGGTAGTTTCAGATCTTTTTATATATTTCAAAATATTTCTCAGTGTCTCCAAAAGGATCACATTTGGAAAAAATAAATTCCCAAATTTTATTTCTAGTCCCAGCATCTTCCTTATCTCTTCCTATATTTTTCCATGAATTTGTTATCTTTATTTTGAGATCATTTAAGATTATTCTATTTTTAAAGCTATTTTAGAATTTCATTACTCTGATAGTTAGAAAACTTCTAATCCTGAGTAATATAACCTTGCCACATTACTTTAATGCACTCATAAAGGTAGCCATATCCCCCATTACTTTCAGTTTCCTAGGCTTAGATTAGGATAGGGATTCAGAACTCTACTAATTGATGATAAGAATAGTAGTAATGGAAATGTTATGCAGTGCAAACATTCTCCATCGCAGAAGTCTGTCAGGAATGATAGCTGTTAGATTTCTCCACCAAATACTCACCTGGATGATAGTTTGTATATATTCCAGTAATCATCAAAAAAACTCACAAAAGCTCTGCTTGAAAAATGCTCTCAGATCAAGATAACTTGAACTGATTGATTTCATTTTAAGTAACAGGACAGACAAACATGAAGTTATACATAAGGTTTATTTATGCTTATTTCTGTAAATGTATATAAAAGGATATATTTTTGTAAATCATGTTTTGAGAATGACTACACTGAACATTTTAATCTTGAACTGGAAAGTTCAAGAGATTTGAAGGTAAAGAAGCATACAACTATCTTCAGTACTGGAGCCTGTCTCCCAAGGAAAGGAAGGGGATTGGTATGCAAAAAGGGGCTACCTAGATGAATCATCTTTTTGAAAGCAATAGTAAGAAGAAAAGAGGCTGTTAAAGACAGTGTCTGACAGCAAGCAAGCTACATACAGGAAAAAGGCCATTCCAACTAGGTCTTTCCAATAACAATTTTATTATTTTCTTAATGTGGGGAAAGAAAAAAAAAGAACAAAGGAAAAAAGTGGAAGCACTCCTATGGTGGTTTGACCTTGGCTAAATGCCAGGTACCCACCAAGTCGCTCTATCACTTCCCCCCCCCTTCCCCCTTTTTTTCTCAACCGGACAAAGAGGGGAAAGAAAATAAGATAGAAAAAAACCCACAACCCTTGTGGGTAAAACAAAAGCAGTTTTAATATAAGCAAAGCGAAACAAAGGTCCGTGCACGGAAGCAAAAAGAAAACAGATTTATTCTCTTCTTCCCATGAACAGGCGATGTCGGGCCTTCTCAGGAAGCAGGGCTCCAATACGTGTAGTGGTTGCCTTGGAGGACCAAGGGTGACCCCACCCCCTTCCTCCTTTCTCCCAGCTTTATACTGAGCAGACGTCATATGGTCTGGAATATCCCTTTGGTCAGTTCAGGTCAGCTGTCCTGGTTGTGTCCCCTCCCAAGATCTTGCCCACCCCATCCCACTGTGGGGGGGAAAATGTCAGAAAGAGCCTTGGTGCTGTGTAAGCACCACTCAGCAGTAGCCACACCACCAGTGTGCTATCAACACCCTGCCAGCTCCCAACATAAAACACAGCACCAGGAGGGCTGCTATAGGGGAAAACCAATTCCAGCTCAGCCAGACCCAGTACAACTCCACACTGACATATGGCCTAACCACTATCTCAATAATTAGTGTCAGTTTTCTTTAAGAAGGTAAGATATGACAGTATTTATTCCCCTAGCAGGAAATATGAAAAAAAAATGCCCACAGCTGAGGTGGAAATAATTTATACTCTGCTCTTCAGAGAATGAGGCAGGGAGACAGGAGCAGATAACCACTATTCCAAAACAATGGTCGCTAGAAAAACAGCCTGTGGCATTACAAGAAAAAGAGCTATGGATCTGTCTCTTCTGGATCAGCTATCCAAGAACTACAAAATAGCAAACATGGCATTTATTCACAAAAGCAGAAAAAAGAGGTGTAGACTACAGATCTCTGAACGCAGACCTATGCACAGTCTTACAACAGTTTTTGAAGGAGATAGTAAGCAAGGACATGGAGAAAAGTGGAAAATGGTATAAAATACACTATTTTTATCAAAGCTCAGACTTTACAATGTCAGACTAAAAACATCTCTTTTTTGATAATTCACTTTATCAAGAGAAACGCAATAAATATTATCTAGCTAGATATCAGTAAATTATTTCATCCAATGCCTCAGGAGAATTTATCCTTTAAGGAATGCAGGAATTAATGCAAAACTGGTGAGATGATGCATTGGGTGTCCTTGGCAAGTTGCTGGTAGCTGAGAGCTGCAGGGGTGGCCTCTGTGACAAAAACCTGGAACCCTCCCCTTGACAGATACTGCTGTTCCAGCTGGTTCCAGTCAGTTCACCTGGCTCCAGCAGAGCCACTGCAGAACACAGCTAAGCCTTCAGCCAAGCTGATGGCACCTGTGGGAAAACATATTTTAAGAAAGGATAAAAACACTGCACAGTAGCTATGAGAGAGAAGAGTGAGTTAAAAACCGTGAAAGAAAGAGCCCTGCAGACACCCGAAGAAAGAGGGGCAGGAGGTGCTCGAGCAGAGATTCCCCTGCAGCCCATGAAGAAGACCATGGTGTAGCGGGTTGTCCTCCTGCAGCCCATGGAGGACCATGGTGGAGCAGATATCCAACCTGCAGCCTCTGGAGGACCTTATGCTGCAGCAGGTGGACATGCACTGAGGGAAGCTGCAGCCCATGGAGAGACCACACTGGTCCAGGACCCACATTGGAGTAGGAGAAAAGTATAAGGAGGAAGGTGCAGCAGAGAGGAGGTGTTAAAGATTCTATTCCCTTTTCTCCTGTGCTGCTCAGCTGGGAAGATAGAGGAGTGGAGAATGAAGAAATGAAGTTAAGCCCGAGAAGGGGGAGAGGTGCTGGGAAGGTGTTTTAGTTTTTGCCTTTTTTTCTCACCATGCTTCTCTATTTTTAATTGGCAATAAATTAAATTAATTTCTCCAAGTCAAGTCTGTTTTGCCTGTGATGGTAATTAGTGAGTGAACTCCCTGTCTTTATCTCAGCCCACAAGTATTTTCATCTTATTTTTTTTCCCTTTCCTGTTGAGGAGGTGGAATGAGAGTGGCGAGTGGAAGTCTGGCATCCAGCCAAGGTCAACCCACTACAGATAGTTAATGAACTGGCTAAGTGCAATGAGCAATATTGAAAGGGCAGTTATTGCAGTAATGACGTTGGGTGGGTCAACTTGCTCCCTGACCATTTTCACTAGTTACTTCCTTACAGTGTGCACCTATGACATTTGCAGATGAGAAAGTCAGAAGACACAGCCTCTGTTGAAGAGATGGCTCTAATTTGATGATTCTTCAACCTAGAGTAACAGAATGGGAATGACATGTAGCTACACAGTTTAACAAGTGCATTCATAGGGACCAATGACAAGACATGCATCTTTTGGTTCTGTCACCTTATTTTCTGCTTTTTCTTGCTCCTCTCTGTGCCTCTTTTCTCTTTCATGATTAATTTCCTTCCCCCTTATGCTACTACTGAACAGAAAGATTCATGCTAGGGGAAAGCACTTCATTGAAACACCAGGTTTTCATCACTGAACAGAAAATCTGGGATTCTATCTGAGTTGTCCTAATAGCAGTTGCTATGGTGACATGCAGGCTGCAACAGTGGCTCTGATTCTCCCTCACGATTTCTAGCTACATAATAAAGGAGTTGTTATGTCTGTGAATGGTTTCTGATGATCTTTCTCTAGGGAAACACTGTGAGGCCTTAAGCACTTATTTTTCTCCTACACAATTGCATGGATAGGTTATGACAGTCCCAACGTTCAAGTTAAAAATCAAGGCATAAGGCAGAGACACTTATTAATTCCTCTCAGATGATTACTATTGGTATATTTGGCTGCAGTATGATCGAGGAAAAGCAGAAGCTCCAGAGTAAATTTAAGCAGTTTCCAAAGTATGCTTCATTTTTAATTCCCAGCTAATCTTGTGCTGTTTGCCTTACATAGAAGTTCTACCTTGCAGGCAGTGGTGGCTTCTACACTTCCCAGCCGGGCACTGCATATATGAAAAGGCATCTCAGCTTTCTAGTATTCAACATAATGTAAGAAACCAGATGACTATCTAGAACTTCAAAGTAGTCACTGTATCATCCCATATTAGGACTACAACAAAGCAAAGCAAAGAATAGCTATTTCTATCCTTTCCCAACAATACCTCATTGTCTTCCCAACCACTTTTAAGTTAAGCAGCACACAAGGAATCTTCAGTGTTGGTTTGCAACTCCTTTGTTCAAACAGCCTAACATACTACAGTATAGTAAAGTAGGTCAATTCCTGTTAAAAACAACAGGTCTTCCACCCATGCTAATGGGTGCAGGCCTGAGTTATTCTTGGACTAAGAAGAGAATATAACAGACTTATTTTTTAATAACATGTTTATCCTGCTTAGATATGAGTAAAAGCTAGTTGTTAATGTTGCACTGCAGCAATGTTTCCAGCCTCATTAAAACATGTTAAATGCCAGCTAGCTTTTCTCTGGAACAGCCAGTAAGTAGAGTAACATATGTCATCAAGTATCTTCTCTAGCTAGCCTTTACTTAAATACTTAAGGAGACACGTACTCTAAACCAGAGCATGAGAAAAATACAGACTCAACCTGTATCACATTGAGATTCAATCCCAATGATGAGAAGGAAAAAAAAATAGAGCACTGTCAGCACTTACAAGGAAATAGGAGTTGAACTTGTTACTTTATATTCTTTGGGAGACTCAGGAGCATGTCTCAGAAATAGAGAGACATGCTGACAAATAATAGAATAAAGATCGTCAGGGAATTCAGTGGCAGCTGTACAAGCCATGTGTCAGCATTGCATAGTTTTAATGGAACTGAGTCAACTGAGATTTCTTATGTCACGGCTATACGTTCCACATTTTTTAACAGAGGTAACTACCAAGAAATGGAGTTCTGCAGAAACAGAAATAGTTTGAGCTGTATTACTGCACAGCTCTACATATCATATGATCTGTCAGGTATGAAGACTTTAGGAGTGAGCACACCCTTGCCTTCCTGTCCCCTGTGACATTGCTTAGGCAAGAGGCATGTTTCCATTTTGCCCCAATAAAAAGAAAAATGTAAGTCATCACAGCCACATCCATTGTTCCATACACTGTTATTCCCTCTGCCTCATTATACTGCCAGAGACCCTGAGTAATAGCATCTCTTTCTGAACTTTTCCAGAATCATTCTGATTTCCATCCCTATCATTGAATATATCTCAGGTCCCTCTGTTAAGTGTTGTCTATAAATAAAGTAAAAATGCTAGCTCTCTGCCATCAGTCATTAAAATATTGACAAGTTTAAATCCAAGGACCCTGCAGAATTCAGGTTAGGAAATCTCTCCCTTTTAAGGAGGAACCACTAATAGCTACTCTCTGATATGATTTTCAACTATTTAATACTGTCAGCTCCAGTCTTTGGAGACTACCATGTGAAGTATCAAAAATCTTCCTAAATTCAAGATACAGAACATCTCTGTACATAAGGCCTGTTACAAGAGAAGAAAGAGTTACATAAGATTACTTCTTCCTGGTGTTTACATACCCGTTAAATGAAGCTAGCCACATGTTTCATCTGGAAACTGAAACATCCGCTCCATAATTCATGATCCTCTTTTCTTTTTTTTTTAAATAGGTATTAACATTTGCCATTTTCTAGTGTTGGGTTTTTTTCTTAATCTTATAGGTCCTCCATGTGTTCACAAAAAAAACAGTTCTTAAGATAAATTAGATGTTTCCAAATCAACTGGACCTGATGAACTTCATCTGGGATTTTAAAGAACCAGCTGAGGAGATCTAAGTACTTTCTAAACTGTATTTTCCTAGTCAAAACTGAAATCTTATTCCTGCTTTGTTGTATGAGTTACGATAGGTCTGAGTAGTTGACATTTTGGTGAAGATGGACATACACAAAAAATGGCATTATGCACTTCAGCTTTCACTCAGTCTTTTCATTCTTCTGATTAGCAAACCCATACTGCTCTTGATCTTCCCCATACTAGTAGAGAATGAACTACTGGATTTTTTTGTCCCTCATCATGTAATTATGTAATAATGTCATTATGTACATTGGCTTTACTGATTTTGCTCCTGTATTTTCATGTCGTCTTTCCATATGCATCTTTAGTAACCCAACCTGTTGTCCTCTTCCTGTATGGGGTTTTTTTGTATGTTTAAGGTAAACGAGTATGAGCAAGGTAAAAGAGTCCATGAGTTAGTCTTATCACACTGACTTGTCTTTCCCTAGCTTTAGTATTGCTCATACTTCTACCTTTCTTTATAGGATAGCAATTTTCTTTTGTCATGTGGATTAGTTCTCCTAAGTCTTTTGTACTGATTCTCTGACTTTGTTGAAATCTGCCTTTCAAAAATTCTAAAATTTTTATTTTTTCAGCATTCACTCTCAAGCAATTATTTTGCCTCTTAATGTTCTCAGTATTAATCTGAATGAAATATAAAAGAACCCCCTACCATCCATGCATCACTTGATTTCTCCAACTTAAGTATTAAATCTTCAGCCGGACACTCTAAATACATTTTGGACATTGTATGCTCTGCTGTACTCCCTTTGCAGTTACAGACTAGGAAGAAATCCCACTAACCTTTAAACTCTGAATTATTTTATCAATTTCAAAAAGTCTCTGTCTGTTATGTTTAACATCTTTATTGATGATCTAGACGAGGGGATCGAGTGCACCCTCAGTAAGTTTGCAGATGACACCAAATTGGGTGGGAGTGTTGATCTGCTCGAGGGTAGGGAGGCTCTGCAGAGAGATCTGGACAGGCTGGAGCGATGGGCTAAGGCCAACTGGAGGAGTTTCAATAAGGCCAAATGCCGGGTGCTGCACTTGGGCCACAACAACCCCCAGCAGCGTTACAGGCTTGGGGAGGAGTGGCTGGAGAGCTGCCAGTCAGAGAGGGACCTGGGGGTGTTGATTGACAGCCGGCTGAACATGAGCCAGCAGTGTGCCCAGGTGGCCAAGAAGGCCAATGGCATCCTGGCTTGTATCAGAAATAGCGTGGCCAGCAGGGACAGGGAAGTGATCTTACCCCTGTACTCGGCACTGGGGAGGCCGCACCTCGATGACTGTGTTCAGTTTTGGGCCCCTCACTACAAAAAGGACATTGAATTACTCGAGTGTGTCCAGAGAAGGGCAACGAAGCTGGTGAAGGGTCTGGAGCACATGTCGTATGAGGAGCAGCTGAGGGAACTGGTGTTGTTTAGTCTGGAGAAGAGGAGGCTGAGGGGAGACCTCATCGCCATCTACAACTATCTGAGAGGAGGTTGCAGAGAGCTGGGGATGAGTCTCTTTAACAAAGTAACAAGCGATAGGACAAGAGGGAACGGCCTCAAGTTGCACCAGGGAAGGTTCAGACTGGATATTAGGAAGCATTTCTTTACAGAACGGGTTATTAGGTGTTGGAATGGGCTGCCCAGGGCAGTGGTGGAGTCCCCATCCCTGGAGGTGTTTAAGAGTGAGGTCGACATAGCACTTAGGGACATGGTGCAGTTGGGAACTGTCAGTGTTAGGTTAATGGTTGGACTAGATGATCTTCAAGGTCTTTTCCAACCTAGATGATTCTGTGATTCTGTGAAGCCCATTTGTCTTCCCAAGCCATGTGTTTTTTTCCAGGGTGCATCTGCCACTGCCTAAATCTTGACCCTGAACTGGAAAAACTGGTGAGAGCTTTATACAAATCCCTGCTCATTTCTCTAGTTGGTTAATTTCTTTATTCATTCATGTCTAGGAATGACCAGGATTATTCTTTGCCTATCTACTTTCTCCCAACTGCTTCTTGAATATTTTTACTGATGAGTGGATCTCTAAAATCCACTTAATTTCAGGTAAGAATGAAAGCATTAGCGTGAAAGAAAAGGGGTAAAAGTTTTTTTCTTGTTAAAACATTTATTTTTGCTGGTTTATCTGCTGTTCCTCTCTTTTATTATTATTTTTACTGTGATTACACAATAAAAATCATAAAATCATAGAATGGTTTGGATTGGAAAGGACCTTAATGATCATCCAGTTCCAACCCCCTGCCATGGGCAGGGACACCTTCCACTAGATAAACCCATCCAACCTGGCCATGAGGCCAGCCTTCCAGTGAGGGGGCAGACACAACACAACTTATTTGGGCAACCTGTTCCAGTGCCTTGCCATGCTCAGAGCAAAAAATTTCTTCCTTATGTACAATCTAAATCTACCCTCTTTCAGTTTAAAATCATTACTCTTCATTCTATCCCTACACTCCCTGATAAAGAGTCCTCTCCATCTTTCCCATAGGCCCCCTTCAAGTACTGGAAGGCTGCTATAAGATCTCCCCAGAGCCTTCTCTTCTCTAGGCTGAACACCAACTCTCTCAGTCTGTTGTAATAAGGAAGGTGCTCCAGCCCCCTGATCATCTTCACAGCCCTCCTCCAGACCCACTCCAGCAGATCCATGTCTTTCTTATATTGGGGCCCCAGATCTGGACACAGTACTCCAGGTGGGGTCTCACAAGAGCGGTGTAGAGGGGGAGAATCACCTCCCTCGACCTGCTGGCCACAATTTTCTTGATGCAGCCCAGGATGTGGGTGGCTTTCTGGACTGCAAGAGCACATTGCTGACTCACAGTCAGTTTTCCATTCACTAATGCCCCCACATACTCCACAGGGCTGCTCTCAACTCACTCACCGCCCAGCCTGTGTTTGTGCATGGGATTGCCTCAACTCATGTGCAGGACTTTGCATTTGGCCTTGTTGAACTTCATGAGGTTTGCAGAAACCCACTTCTCAAGCCTGTCAAGGTGCCTCTGGATGGCACATCCCTTCCCTCCAGTGTGTCAACCATACCAGACAGTTTGGTGTTGCCGGCAAACTTGTTGAGGGTCCAGTCAATCCCACAAAGATGTTAAACAGCACCGGTCCCAATACCGACCCCTGAGGTGATCAAGTTAGATATGCCATGTTTTGATTTGAAAATGTTTTCCAGTTTTTCAAATATTGCCAGCTTTTGCTTTTGTTTTGCTCATCAAGTAGGTATGACTCCTGCAAAGTATTCTGATTTCAGTAGAAGAGTTTTGTGGTGGTTAACATTCTGACTACATCTTGATACTACACATATTCTTCCTATACCTGCTGATGAATTAAAATAGCAGCTCTGGAGAGTATTGCTTAATTGTATCTATTATTTTCTTTTTTTTCTAATTCCAAATCATAGTCTCTTGTTAATCTGAATACTCTTGAAAAGAGCTTTAAAATTAAAAATACATAATTTTCTATCAATTAATTTTCTTTTCTCCACTTAGGTAATTGTATAGCCTCCAGAATGATATGGCAGGATGTTTCTAGTTCTACAAAGTCATTAGAAAAAGAATTTAACCATAATCCTGCAAACTTCAGGCTACCACTGAATAGAAATGTGGTCTTGTGTAAAATATGCCTTGGAACAAATTGAATGTGACAAGCGGGGAGGATCAGTAGATTATAGTTTTGAAATTGTAAGAAGAAAGGTTATACTATAACCCATGTTCCTTACAGACTTTGGCACGACAATAGATGAGTCAAGTGTCATTTCCTGTTCTCTTCACTGTCATTGTCCAGTATAGAAAGCATTCAAAATATAATTTCTGACAACCAAAACAGAATGTAATAATAAGAAACTATCTTGGCATTTTCACTGTAGTTTGATTGGCTGGTGATTATACTGCTTCCTAATATTTCAGTGAAGCTGTAAACAGGTAAAGAACAATAGTGCCAGCTAGACATGTTACTGTACAGGTCAATGCATCATGACACACATCCTATTCATCTGTTTTTGTCTTTCAGTCTAAATGCTAGAACAGAAATGTGAGAGATGGATATTTTTCCCTCTTGTCATTAAGTGAATCATAGGTAAAATTGTGTTTTAGCTTTAGCTTTAGATTCAGAACAGTTGATCTGTGATTTCTTTTCATCAAGGAAACTGAACCAATACAGCAAAACTAGGCATTATTTTTATTGCCCTCTGTGATTAGAAAATAAACACACTAGGTGTAGTTAATATTTCTATCTTCATATAGTACATATAAGTTTTACATATAAACAAAGTAGCATTACATATAGTACAATTTTTCCCATGCTCCTCAAAACGAGAGGATTCTTCTTTAATCCATGCTACATCGTATAGCGATTTAAGATACTTTTATTAGCTAATCTAATTTTTCATTGCTTTATCACTCCCAAAGGTCTGGTAGGGACAATCCAAAGACAAAGAAAACAAATAGTCTCTTAACCTCTGAATTTCCATTGTTTAAAACATGCACATAACTTCAATCATATGGCTGATGATTGTTGTTGCCAAAGAATGTTAAAGGCAGACTTATGGATTGTATTTCATATGTAACAGAAAATAAGGAACAATGAAAAGACACAACATGCCTTTTTCAGAGATATAGGTCTGTGATTCTCCAGTCATTAACATAGATTTGTATCCTACCTGGATGGGGTGACAGCACATGATGAGTTTTTTCCCCAAATTAGCCAGGCCACAAAACTGAATATTTATGTCACATTTATGCTGGAGAAGAGCAAACAATATTTGATCCCATATAAAGTCTTTTGGGACGAAGTTACCACTAAAACCATTTTTTTATTATATTGTAGTCAAGAGAGTGCATTTGTACTGCTTCAATTCTCTGGGTCATGTGAAAACAGCAGGCTTTTGTCCCTGCTTGGTATAGATTCCAAAATTTGTGAGAAAACAACAGTAATCTCTTCCAGATGTTAGACTATGAGTATTCCCCAAATTTAATCAAATCCAATTTCAAACAAATCCTTTCAAGATTGAGAGAACTGTGATACACATTAGTTTTTCTTGTTCCTCAGTACTTAACATAATAGAGTATGTTATTCTTAAAATATTCATACCTGGCTAAGAACACATAAATAATCATGCACTTCATAAAAGAGGGTCTTGCCCCTTCTCTGTTCAAAACAACTGCAAAATTCTTGTTGGTTGAAACACAAACAGGTACAAGTAGAGCTACAGCTGGTTGAAAAGTAGTAGTCACTTTCCATTGAGAATTTAGTGGAATGCCTTGTGATATTCTAGGTCTAGTGGGTTAGTAAACTAAGCTTACTGCATGAACTGATGCAGACTAACGCGTTTCCACAAAAAAAGACATTAAAGTAGCCGATGACATCGCTATGAATTTGGTTTAAAATATTGCTCCCAGGCATAGTGCCAGGTTCGAAGCTAGAGCAATCTTTTACCTTCTGCTAAATTATAACATTTTAAGTGCATTTTAAGCAGAATTGCTGACACAACCTTGATCCAAACAGGCTAAAATGCATGGCTCTAATACAGCTGTGCAAATGGTTCCATTAGCATAAATGTCTTCTGCAACACAAGCAAAACAAAACTCTCCATTCACTGAACACAGCAAAGTTTTGTATATTTTTATCATCTGTGATTTATGAAAAAATGGATCACATTAAAAAACATCAGGCTTTCAAAAAGAAAGCGTTTCCAAAAATAACTTTCAAAAATTGAAACCTTGACTGAAGCTCAGATGATCAGGCACTTAAAAGCAGATCTAAGTTTCCCACAATTGGCTATAAAACACCGGTTTTCTTAATACTCTCTGGATCTTCTTCCTTGTAAACAAGGAAGAAGAAACTTTGTTCAGTTAAGTATACTTAGCAGAGATCCAGATACAGAACAGTAGCACAAACTTAAACTAACTGGGACTTCAGGTATCATAATGGTAGCATGAAGGAAGCAAAATGCTAAGCAGAGGAGGTACAAAGGCATACCAAGAGCAAAGCTTGCTACTGCAACCTACACTAAATCCCCTTTCCCAAAGCCCAATTTTGAGATGTAGTAAGAAGCAACAAGTCTGGGATTCCCTGAACTACTGCCATTACCTGGACTCCTGGAAGTTTATTTCTTCCAGGTAGGTTCATTCTTTTCTTCTCCAGTTATATCCAATTCCACCAGCCTGCCCCTTGCCTGGGAAGTCCAGGCACAGCCAGTCTGTGAACCTCTTGATGCTCTCACAGGCCCCTGCAAGGCACCTTTGCACTTTGGCAACTTCCTTCTAGCCCCATGTTTCTTCCCTGTGAAGCAATGTTGTTCCTGGCCTCCATCCCTGGCTACAGGCAGAATGACCAGGATCTTTTGGCCAGAAATACAACTTGAGCAATATATAGCAACCACATTCCCTCTTCAAGGCATTTGTGCTCATATTCCTGAGCTTCCAAGAAAAGTAACAAACTTACATCCTCCCCATGTGGCATAAGGGATCACTGTGTTAGGTAAGATTAGACAGCTAGGCAGCATTTTAGAACAGAGACTTCATTTTGTTTCCTGATGGGATATTTCAGTTCCTAAATTTTTTCCTGGATCTGTCTCTTAATCAGGTTATGTCTCTTTCCCCTTCTCTCTCCCCTTCTCCATCACTTTTTCCCCTTCTTCTTTGTTTCAAAGAAGAAAATTCATTCTGCTTGTCTTGTGCCTTGAACCCAGGCATGCTGCTGTGTAAACGATGTCTATTAAACTGGTAGACAGTAACACAGCTGTTGTAATATAGCTGATGTTGCTATCACCACTATTAATGCAACATAGAAAAAGAAATGGATAAAAAGCACCACATAAGGCAGAAAGAGAAAAAGAAATCATAATTTGTGGGTTTTTTTTCTCTTGGAATGTATTTATCTGTCAAAGAAATTTTACTGATCCCTTTAAAACTGTTTCAAAATTCCTGATCTGTCTTTTTACTGCAAATGAAAGTCCCAGTGGTATTCCCAGTGTTTTAAGGAGAAGTTGTTTACTCCAAACTAGGTTAAAAAATATTTGTCTTAGAATGTCATAAAAAAAATTAAAAATCTATTTAATGTGATACACTTTAATTAGTTGGCTGTTTCTGCAAAAAGCAGTGTCTGCAATTTCTGCATATGTTGCAATTCATTTTAATATGCTGCAAAATTGTGGCCTTCATATATAAAAATGAACTATGCGGTATATCAGCATCTTAGGTAACATGAAGGACAAAACCAGCCAACGTCAAACATTTATAATTGTACATTTTGTGGCATTGATTGCAGAAGGAACTACCTCAAGGCAGAAAATGATTACTAGGTTAGAGAGGCTTGATTGTTATTTTAAGCTTTGACCTTCAGGAAGGTGCATGTATGAAAGCTGGCATGGTTCTAGGATATGATAACAATGACTTAATAGAAATTAAGGGATTTGAGTTGAAAGTAACTGTCTGAGCAGCATGGTTAATTCACTCATTTTTAGAAAATATTTTTAATGGGCAAAAAATGTGCCATTACTTTGATGTTTCATTTACCTGATTTTTGGAGTTGTGTCCTTCTAATCTTCAAGTAATGGTCTATATTTTCAGCTAGAAGCACAGCTGAATAAGGAAGGTATACTGGCCTCTAAATGCAGCAAGCGAGAAGAAGAGTTCAGAGAAAGTCATGGGTAAATCCATTATTACAATCTGGAAGAAAGATTAGCCCAATCTCAATAATAAAATTCTAGCCCTAGTTATTTATAACAACTTGTCCTTACCAAACTGAAATGAATTAAGCTTCAAATTTGAGTGGCAGCTCAATTTTTGTCTTTTTTCTGAACAACTTCAGCAAAAATTATTTATTTCTGTAAATAAGTACTGTATTTTACTCATATTAAAAATCATGGTGGCTCTTTTTTAAATCACTATAGTACCTTGGATGAATGTGGAACTTGACAGTGTGTTGGTCTTAGTGGAAGGAATTACGATCTTAGACATCTTTGGGAAGAGAAATCCATATTTAGGCAAGTGGATAGGTTACTTCAAAACAGCTATTCACACCTTTTCACCATATTCTGTAGCTAAATTCTTCAGTTTCACTCTTACTAACTGTGTTTTCTTTTGTTTCCTTACAGCCACTAAGATTCTGTTCACAACAGAACTGGACAACTGAGCATGCTCTAATGCAAATCCAAATAAGATTTCCTTCTTATGACTAAAACCCACTTTAACTGGCCTCCACGGCTACACATGGGAGCTCCCTTTTCCTTTGCTGATACAGAATAGTTGTTTTTGGAAAGGTGTCTGGCAAGACTGAAGTAGAAAGAGAGGTAGACCAATTGTGACAATTACCTGGATGACAGATTAGCACAAAGTGTAAAACACTGGGAGTGGATCCAGTAGTCCCAAATCAAGCTGGTCCAACCTGGAACTGGAGGGAAGGGAGAACGTAAGGGAGGAAAGGTTTACGGCTACAGGAGTATATGAGCTTTCGAAACTGGAAGCTCTGAGGACGAAAAGCTGAAACTAGTTTCAGAGTGAAGAGGTTGGGCTGGACACACATAAGTGGTAGCTACTAAGAGGCTGGGTTGAGACTAAGTATCTAGCACTTGTTTGACAAGGAGGTTGCTGAGACTGTGACTGGTTAGGCAAATAGATTGGAACAATGTTAGGTGGATAGAGACTAAATGGATTCTGACAGGGAGAATTTCAAGTTTTCATTGGAGATGAAAAAAAGCTAGAATAAAGAGCCAGCAGTAAGAAGTTTGTTTGGATGAGCAAGCAGATTAAGGAAAAATAGCAGGTATGGATGAGGGGAACTGTCTTGTCTTAACAAGGATATAGGAATGAAAATGGGAAGAAAAAGAACCTATGGACTAAGATAAGACTAGGCCTTTTACAGCAGATAAAATGGGTATGGTTGCAGTGAAGATTTAGCCTGAAACTGGAAGGGAGAAGATAAAGGCAGCAGGACTGGGAGAAGGAAACTGGGTTAAGAAGGAAGATGACTGGAACAGGGGAAGACAAAAGAACAGAAATGTGTGTTTATGATAGCACATTATATCAGATACAAGAATCAAAGTGGACATTTTTGAATTTCATTATGATTCTATCATCAGCAAATACAGAAAACACATTGGCAGACTGACAATTGGCTGCTGTCATCAGCTGCTGTATCAGCTCCAAAGCTACACTCCAGTGACACTGATAACCAATGCAAGTGACCATATATTAAAAAATGTATGCACATTATCACAACATGGCTGACCTTACATTTAATGCTGTTTGGCTACTATAGAAATGAGCATGAAAGGAAAGACCACACACAAATTAAAGTTGTGAATAAGATGCAGTAAATAGGGTAAACATTGATGAAGTAACATAATAACTGTTCAGGAACATTCTGTGCACTTATAAGGCAGAGGCTCCAATGGCAAAAATAGCAGGAATTTAAACACTATGTGATAACATACATGTTGTAGAGTTAGATTAAGCTTCTGAAAACTACCTTTAATTCTGGCACTTGCTAAGTTTTAATAGTTTTCCACCTTAATGAAGTCATTTTAATGTAGCTCTCTGAACAAAATTTTTTTAAAACAGCCTTTTCTGCATGTTCTTGATTCTTCAGTTTCCCATCTCCAGCTGTTATTAGGAAGCATCAGTAAGACAGTCATATTATTCAGAGGTTCAGAGCGCTCTCAACTCCAAGAAAAGTCAAGGGGAGATGCAGTTGCTTTGGTCCCCTGAAACATGTGCTATTGACGCCTGAGTTCTATTAGTGCTTTATCTTGTACAAAATGCTAAAAACCCTCAAACCCCTCCGAGGTCAGTGGCAGTTATGAGCACTCAGCATCTGCTGGAGGCAAGAAGGTTCTGATTAAAGCAGGCTGAAAAAGAAAATGTTCAGTATGACAAATTTGGACTGACAACAGTTTTCCAGAGAGGAAAAAAATAATCCTCCTTTTTTGCTATTTATGAATGTATTTAAATAGTCATGCCATATGGCAGCTCTGCTTCTGACATACAGAAGTGTCCAGAAGACACTGGAAGAACCAAATATTCTAGGCAGTTCTCAGCTTGTTGATACCATGCAACTGTAACATGTTGACTGATCCACCATAGACTTTGCCGCCACTGAGAGGATGCAGCACCAAGCTGGTGCATCCCCTTTTCAGCTGGATACTGCATATTGACCTCCCTTTCCAAAAAAAGGAACTGAAATAGTAAATGTGAATAGTATGTGAAATAGTATTAGTTGTAACTGCCTGCCAGGGCTTTAAAATATCTCCAGAGTGCAAAGAATAACCCTGAAAAACAGGCAGCTAAGAAAAAGAGAGAATAAAAACCTAGAAATTTATTTTGTGACCTTTAATCACTCGGCCCCAGTTTATAGCTAGGCTGCAGAGATGCCCAGATTAGAGAGCAGTGAAGGGCATCAATGCATCAATTGGTGGGGGAAGGCTGGGGAGAAGGAGAGAGACAGAGAGAGAGAGGAGATCTTACCAGGTTAAAAGGTTGCACTGTTTTTCCCAAACTTTTATATATTCATACCTCCAGCACACGTATATGCAAGACTCATTCACTTGTCATTGCCACTAAGTCATGCAGATGACTGTCGTTTAAATATTCTCTATTTCCCAAATACAAGATATCACAACTATAAGAAACAGTGTTTGGGACAATTACTGTCGAACCTAGAAATTCTTTAAAATTTTTTTTTAACAGTAGCCGTATGCGCACAAATTGCAGAATGGTGCCTGCACATCCATTAGATTCATGCCAGAGTTAAAATTAAAGCATATATCGCCCTCTGGAGGCTCCAGTGACTAAGAAAAAACCTTAACCCCTAATTCTTCCTGTTGGTGAGAGAAACCTATAGACAAGTTAAGAAGAGTGTAATATATTAAATAATGCATTCAAAAATTCATTCAAGAAGAGACCAAACAAGTAAAATATTAATGTTTTCTTTGTCTTCAATCAGAATGATGAAGTGGCAATAAGTCGTTTTTGTGTATGAGCTAGTGACCGTCAAAGAGGGTATACACTGGGTTTCCCGCTGCTTAGAGCAAGAAAATGATTCTTTTTGTCCATCATCAATTTAGGTTATTGCATAGAGACATGTCAGTACTTTCTTCTATTAACATTTACATACAATTTTTTGCAGCAGAAACACTGTGCTTAGCACTTGAAAAAAGATCCATCAAAAATTGCATAAAAATAAGATCAAGAAGCTTCTGCTGGTATGAGTGGGAAGAAAGAAAAATCAGACACCTTATATCCTAACACTGTACATAAAACTGTAAAATATAAATAAATAGCCAGGAAGCAACACATTCACATTGTTTCACAGCTTTTCAACAGCTGACTTTTTTGACAGTATCAGCAAACTTCTATTTCTAAAACTAAAAGATGAAAAAAATCATTCAATATTTCTTCCCAAATGCTGGCTGCATTACATTTCAGACTTTGTTCCTTTCACATCGCACACCCAAAGGCAATAACTAATTTTTGTTTAAAAACCTGAAACAGTACAGTGTCAAGGGTTGTCTGTGTCCACAGTACTTATACTGTCTCCTTTACAACAGAATTTGATCAACTTGCAACCTTTAAAACATGGTCTCCAAGTCTCCAAATTAAGTAACAAAGTATTACATTGCACTCTGATCACACATCAGGAGAGATTTCAGGTCAGACTTTTCAAAGACACCAGAAGTGTTAATATAGTGCCTTTAAAAAGGTAGGTGTCTCAGCTGTTGAACTTCCCCGGGGTTTTAAAATTTGCTAATAGCAACTTGGCCAAATATGTGATAGTTCAAGCAGGGAAGCAGGTCAAGATGCACTAGATTACCTTTCCTTCCTTAAACATAACCTGTTATGTGCAATTACAGTAAACTTTTCCGACATCAGAGAGCCTTTAAGCCTCAGTGCTACAAAATATAATGTTATTTTATTATACTTCCTTGGTTTTCCCCTCAATATCTTAATGGGTCACTCTTATTTCCTCAACTCCAATTAATTTACTCTTGGCTGGCATGGTTTCAGAGCACAACTAACAAAAGTAAAAAATCTGCAACCATGAACTGTCTAAATTTTATTCCAATTTTCTCTAAACACTTAAGAGTTAAACCTCTCTTTCATCCAGTGGCAATAAAAAGGGAAGATATGACTGTTAGAAATAATAACCTTTTTCTGATTACTTCCAAAACTAAGCCAATGCAAATGCCACATTTCTGACAACTGTCCTAATTTCAAGCAATACTATAGAGAAAAACATACAACTTCACTGCGTTTCCTCTTACTTACTGTTCTGTTTTCCAGCACAAGAAGGGTCAGCCGTAAATGACAGGCTATTTGAATCATCACAAAATTCAAAACATATCTCAATAATTCAGCATGTTATTATTTCAACAGAATGTAAAACCAAGTGGAATTAAAAAAAAACAGAACTGCCATAGAAAAAAGTCATTCTGTAGAATTTCCTCTGCTTAAGTAAAGCTAATCCATTTTTCTTCGCTCCTTCATATCTTTTTATCTTCCATGGATTTCTTGTTGGTCTGTTTTTTGTTCTATATCTTTTGTAAGCATTCCTGGAAAATATGGTTCCATATGTCATCAAATATTCTTCGACCAGAAGCATAACTTGAGCCCCAAAATACATGCCAGTGTTTTGGCACCCAAGATCCATGTACCGGCTCAGGACTACAGATCACATCAGATCATGACTCCAGTGCAATCAACAAAAATATGCGGAAAGACAGTTTTATACTAGGTAATCAATCATTCCATGAGAGCAAAATCAGAGATGCAAAACTTGTGGGTGCAGAGAGAGGCATAGCTGCAAATCTTTATAAAGTGCCTTATTTTCAAAAATACTTATTTTCAAAAAAGCTGTTCTCCAAGTCTACCATGCTGTTCTTCCCCTCCCTTTTCCCCAAACATTTGTTTAAAAACAGATATTAGCTATATCAAAGTTTTGGATCCAAACAGAGTTGTGTTTTACTGTGATTTTAATAGTGGATCTCTTCCTCAGAGATCTCAAGTTACATTGGGTCCATATTTCAGTACCCAAGTATATACACGTAATTTATTCCTTGCAGACTCCTAGCCGGCATTTTTACTGATATGGATGCTTGCTTATGGAGCCATTCTGCATCCTTTGCCAAGCTATCTTTGAAAGCCAAAATCTAAAAGAGCAAATTCAGCTAAGTGAAAAATACCGTTGCTGTACAAACAGAAGCTGCATATTTTTCCAACAAACACTAAAGGCTCAATGTATTATTTCATGGATCCATACACATATTTTTTTGCTGATGAATTTCAAAGAACTGATGTAAAAGGTTGCTGAGATACACATATGCATTTTGATTTAGTGGGCAGACTGGATCCTTATCACAGGATGACACCATAACCTCTGAAAACAGAAGCCTTAAGCAACCCTGATCAAAAGCAGGAATCGGGTTCATCCAAAACCATCAATATGAATAAATATAAATTTATTTGGTATCCATATTGAGATTCAAGTTACTAACTCTGATCATGGTCCGGAGAAAACAATGGATTTTAGACATGATGTCATGTGAATGCTAGTAAGTTCTTGAAGTATTCCCCAACAAGTGGACATTACTTATGGATGGTGTCATGATTTGAACTCAGCCGGTAGCCAATCACCACATGACCTATCGTTTACTTCCCCCCACTGGTGAAATACGGGAGGGACAAAAAAAAAGAAACTCATAGGTTGAATTAAAAATAAATGAGTAACAAAACAACAGTAACAATAGTAAATCCAAACGGGTAATATACAGCAGTTGCTCACCGACCGGCAACCGGTATGCAGCCCGCCCCCGGCAGCAATCCCAACTGCACCAGAAATCCCACTGCGCCAAAACTGAAACAGGCCATGGGAGAGCATGCGTCCACCTATTTACTGAGCATGACATCACATGATATGGAATACTACAATGACCAACCTGGGCCCGGCCCTCTAGTTGTGCTCCCTCTCAGCCCACGGAAAGTTAACTGTATCCTGGCCGAAACCAGGACAGAGGGAAACTTTTGGGACAAGCAATCCTCTTCCTATAGTATGTAACCACCTTTTGGTACAAAATATTTACCTGGCTCAAAATAATGATATTTGTTTCTTTGTCAATCCAAACTGAGTGGGAAGCCATAGACAGATTAGCGTGAAACTGGATTTTAGAGATGGGAGGCAGATGGAAAAAAGAGTCACTGAATCTAAATGACTGGCTGCTTGTACAGCTCTGCCTTGCACTGAATGTGACCTTTACCTGACCATTTCAAGCACTTTATTTCTGCAGCAGCAGCTGAAGCTGATGCACTCTTACTTGACTTTGTTTCCTTGGAACAATGCCAAAAAAATGAAATGAAAGTGCATCAGATAAGAACACTTACAGACAAGCTACATTTTCAACTTTAAAATTCCTCTCAATCTAGTTAGTTTTCCAAAAATGTAACAGAACAAGAACTTTTCATAGGCAATGAAAAAGGGAAAAATGAGCTGGGAATATCAATTATGCCTACTCCTGGTAGAAAGGAGAACCTTTCTCCATCAACAATCTTGGGTAACTCTTAATAAACAGTCAGTTATCAATTACAGGCTAACATTTAGTCAAGAATTTTTGAAAATACAGTCTTTAAAGTCTTTGCTTGTGAAATGGGAACAACCAACATAATTTTTTGTTTGGAAGTTTATAAAATGTATGTGTTCAGCTCATCGCAGAAAAGTGCGGTGTCAACAGTATAAGCAACTCAATAGGAAATTACATCTACCGTTGTTTGATTCAGTTTTGAAAAAAGTCATAATGACCTTATGAAGACTTATATACTTTGGGTTTACTGCTGTTCTCAAAGCTAACAAAGGGGAGAGGACGAAATGGCTGTGTATGAATTGACATTAACTACCTGAAAGGAGGTTGCAGAGAACTGGGGATGAGGGTCTTTAACCAAGTAATAAGCGATAGAACAAGAGGGAATGGCCTCAAGTTGTGCCAGGGAAGGTTTAGATCGGATATTAGGAAGCATTTCTTTACAGAACGGGTTGTTAGGCGTTGGAACGGGCTGCCCAGGGCAGTGGTGGAGTCCCCATCCCTGGAGGTGTTTAAGAGTTGGGTTGACAAAGCGCTGAGGGATATGGTGTAGTTGGGAACTGTTAATGTTGGGTTGATGGTTGGGCTGGATGATCTTCAAGGTCTTTTCCAACCTAGACAATTCTGTGATTCTGTGATTACAAGTGCATTGCAGTTTTATGCTCCAGAAAATACTCCAAAGGAAAGATGTAGAGATCAGTGAAAGGGGATAATGATACCAGTAAGTTTCCCTGAATATTATTATTGGTAGAAATACATCCAGGAATATCTTTTTATTAAGTAATTGTTATTTGAATCTCAGCCAGCCCCTAGCATTAATTCTGCCTACTCAATATCCATAAGATAGTCCTAGAGACAGTAGATCATCAATTACTGAAATGTGGTGCTGAATAATTTGTCCCTGTTTTGCCTGTAGAAACAACAGGCATGCTTCTGGTTTAATGCAGTTATCCCTTGCTGTGGTTTCCAGTTGCTTTAAGAGAAGCCACGAATGTCCAAGGCCCCTCTCTCATATAAGAAAGGATTTCAAAGCAGATCCTATTGGAAAAAAATCTTTGGTTTTGTAGCTTAAATGGCAATGGAATGTTATGTAAAAACCCAAATATTGAGTCCATTTAAATCAAAATAAATTACCAAATAATTCAAATACTACTCTTTGACATTTGCAATATCAGTGCACAGCATTCTCTCTCCACTGTCTATCCACTGTTGGTTTAAGCTCTAATTCTGCACCACCTTGAATGAAATCATCTTCAGTGCCCTGAGCTTTCAGAGAGAATTCAAGGTACAAATATGTTAGAAGCCTAGTGTGACTGTACTCCTGAAAGTACTGTCCAAGTCCATTATTGTTCCCCTACCAGGGAAATTCTTTTCCTTCATGAACTGTGATTTATATTTAAGTTTAATATATTTGTAATGATGCTGAAAGAATAACCAATCTGATGCTCTTCTCTTTCACAAGTCTATAGAAAAAGGATAATGACTCTGGACACAAAAAATTACAGTAGGGTGTTGACAGCAGACTCATAGGATGTTCCAGCCTCTACTAATTTGGGCAGTTTCAAAATTAACAATCAGGATGCATTTTAATGTTTCAAAGATAATGGAAAAGTATAAAAATATAGGTACACATTATGAATAAATATAATTTGAGAACAGTATATTCTTTATTTCATTGCTTTTTTCCAATTGATCTATATCCAGTTCTATGGTTTGAACTGGAGAAGGTCTGGAAAAGGAACTGGAAATTAAGGAGAATTAAGCTGGAGCTCGATCTTCATCAGTGGAAATGGTTCAAATGGAGAACTGAGACAAAAGGGAAGAAAGTTAATACACATGACAAGGGAGTTATCGATTGGTCAGAACTGTAAAGACCAGCATGTAGGAATGTTCTATTCCCCTTTGTCATGTGCAACCTGTGCAAGACTGAACAAGTCCCTTAACCTTTAAGTGCCTCTGTCACCACCCTCTGTGAAGCTGCAATAATGTCAGCCAACTCACTTTCAGTTCAAGTCTGAAAAGCAAAGGCCCTACCTAGAAGAAGCCAACAAAAGAGAAAACAGATGGAAGGCTAGCAGTAAAATTGCCAGTTAGGAACAATAAGATAAAAATTAATAAAAATTATTTCCTATACAGAAAGAATATTAGGTAATAAATTAATGGAGGATTAATGCAACAACATTAGACAACTCTGCAAGGAAAAATATGAGCCATTCTCCATTCAGAACATATGTCTGCACTAAATTGTTTTAATTGCAATAAGAATCTTTAATAAAATAAGCAGCATATCCATGATACTGAGGTGCCGAAAGGTGTTGAACTCTACAACCCTGACCTAGCAAAGTATTTCTGTACCTATTGTATGTTAAACAAGTAATCTCATGGACTCTACTGGACCTACTAACACTTTATTGGAGCAGATATAAGGAATTCAAAACTTGAAATGATTATATTTTTTCTTAAATAAAGCATACCAGATTTCAACATTAGACAAAAGATGGTGCTAAGCACAACTGCTAAGACCCTGGAGACTAGGGAACCCCAGCTGGAAGAAACAAATCTAAAAGCAGACATATCAAGAGATATTTTAACTCCAGAATATATCCAGCAGATATAATGGTAAATTTGGTGATGTTTTTTCTGTTTCATTAAAAAGAAGGATAATATATTTTTTGAGGGTAAGAACTTGTTTTGTTGCATACAAGCTTTCTATGGTCAAAATCGTTGTACACAAAAGGAGTTCTGAAGTTTGCTTGAAAGCCTGAACTTTTCCAGCCTTCTTATGCTTGCTTGAGTGACAGAATGATATTATGCTGAAGGTTGCACAGTGACTCTTTGATCTTAAAGCTTGTAAAGGCCGCCTCACATATGCGTGTTCTAATATTCGCAGATAATCTGACTTGAACTTCAAGGCTGTAAGACCTTGGATCAGTGATTTGCAATTCAAGTGCCTCAGAAAAAAAAAATCAGCTTAGACTTATTAAGAGGTGTTGTAAAGCTATTACAGGCAAATTTTTTTTAAGCAGCTTTGAAAGTTCTGTCCAGAAACTTTGCCCACATAAATACATACAGAAGGTCACCAATATCACTGTGGGCTCTATTGAGTCTCCTTTTCCCTCCATAAGAAAATAACTCAAGATTTTAAGTGAGAGTTAATCAAAATAATAAAACACTTGAGAAAGTAATCTAGGAAAATAGGACAGAAGAATTTACTCTTCCATCTGCATCCTGTAGTTCTGCCCCTTTATAGCTATATGGGGTTTCTTTACTGCAGTACAACTTGGGAACCCTCAGGCAAGGGTTGTCATTATGCAGCATGCTGTGGAGAGAAATAAAATGAAAAATAGTGTTAAAAACTTAAACTATAAAGATGAGATACTAACACTAAATTCTGAACGTAATGCAAATTATAAAGAGACAACCTCAAATGTCTCAAATGTCTGTGTAAATCCATCCGGCTCAGAATCCCAGCCTGATTAACAAGAGGTCTTCCAAGGCTTGACCAGTCCAGCCTGGCATCAGAAATGTCCTCAGTGGAAAGTGACTGCAGTGTGGGGACAAGACTGCACCAAATCACAGAAACAGTGCACTGCTCTGAAGAAAATGGGCCAGGCCCAAAGAGTTGTGGTGAATGGAGTTAAATCCAGTTGGCAACCTGGAGTGGTGTCCCCCAGGGCTCGGTTTTGGGGCCACTCCTGTTTAACATCTTACTTGATGATCTAGACGAGGGGATCGAGTGCACCCTCAGTAAGTTTGCAGATGACACCAAGTTGGGTGGGAGTGTTGATCGGCTTGAGGGTAGGGAGGCTCTGCAGAGAGACCTGGACAGGCTGGAGCGATGGGCTAAGGCCAACTGGAGGAGTTTCAATAAGGCCAAATGCCGGGTGCTGCACTTGGGCCACAACAACCCCCAGCAGCACTACAGGCTTGGGGAGGAGTGGCTGGAGAGCTGCCAGTCAGAGAGGGACCTGGGGGTGTTGACTGACAGCCGGCTGAACATGAGCCAGCAGTGTGCCCAGGTGGCCAAGAAGGCCAATGGCATCCTGGCTTGTATCAGAAATAGCGTGGCCAGCAGGGACAGGGAAGTGATCTTACCCCTGTACTCGGCACTGGGGAGGCCGCACCTCGATGACTGTGTTCAGTTTTGGGCCCCTCACTACAAAAAGGACATTGAATTACTCGAGCGTGTCCAGAGAAGGGCTACGAAGCTGGTGAAGTGTCTGGAGCACATGTCGTACGAGGAGCAGCTGAGGGAACTGGGGTTGTTTAGTCTGGAGAAGAGGAGTCTGAGGGGAGACCTCATCGCCCTCTACAACTACCTGAGAGGAGGTTGCAGAGAGCTGGGGATGAGTCTCTTTAACCAAGTAATAAGTGATAGGACAAGAGGGAATGGCCTGAAGTTGCGCCAGGAAGGTTTAGACTGGATATTAGGAAGCATTTCTTTACAGAATGGGTTGTTAGGTGTTGGAATGGGCTGCCCAGGGCAGTGGTGGAGTCCCCATCCCTGGAGGTGTTTAAGAGTCATGTTGACACAGCGCTGAGGGATATGGTGTGGTTGGGAACTGTCAGTGTTAGGTTAATGGTTGGACTAGATGATCTTCAAGGTCTTTTCCAACGTAGACAATTCTGTGACTCTGTGATTCTGTGAAATGGCTGAGTCTACAATTTGTGTTCTGTACAAATCAAATTATGGCAAAATTCATTCAAGCTGAAGTATTATTCTGTTTCTTCTCCATTTTTCCATCTCTTTGCTCTGTCTCCTTTGGCTTCTTCACATTTTATATTGTTACCCATTCTCGGTCACTACATGAAATAATGATGCCACTTTATCAGTTTGCATTTAATCACTGTTCCATCTTTATTTTAAAATTTGGAGTTTACATCAGCAGTTTTCTTAATTACTGTCATAGGTGTGAGATTATATATGCGGATTTCTTGCTATTTAAATTTGTGTTTTCTAAAGAGCAACAGCATAAATATTTGAACATTGTACTTGAATGTATGTAATGGAATATAGAGAACAGTACTCAGTATACACAACGGAAATGACAAATTATGGCTATTAGGAGATCTATAGCCTTCAAATTCTTTATTTTCATTTTCTTAAATGCTCATAGTAACAGTGCACTGGATGTAACATTCTTCCAAAGGATATTGTTAAGCAAATCAAAAGAATTTGTTAGTTGTTGTGGTGATCAGTTTAAACAACCCTATAACCCTTAGGATCATGTGTAAAACAATTTAAGACACTTCTGAGACACCAAATAGTAGCCTACTGTTGCAGCCTTCAGTGTCATCAAGACTGGGATGATGAATGCTAGGAGTGGAAGAGATATAATAATGATTTAATAACTAAATCCTTCCTGTGTTTCAATAACAGATAATTAATCAGAAAAGAAAGCCTCATAAATAGCAGGATGTACCAAAAACCAACACAATGAACAATAGGATAAAACTAGGGTTTGGATTAAAATCAGATTATAAGGAGACTTTACAGTAAGAGATGATTATATTGCTTCCTAATACACAAAGTCAATCAATAAGCAAGCTGCTTTAAGTTTTTAAAGGTTGAAATTGCATGTATCCTTATCTAGTTTTCTTGAATAGCTGTATGTGGCTTTAATTGTTTTTGAGAAACAACAACATCTTGTGATCTGCATTTTTCCAAGCAGAAAATCACCCTGGATCCCAAGCACACCCCAGCCCATTAATCCAGAGGTTCAGCCCTGAAACTTGACCTAGTGTCCCACACCTTGCTGGTGTAGAGCTGGGGAGCCAATTTCTCTGCCAGACATCTAGGAAAGCTAGTCTTCAGAGGAGACTGTGAGGTTCACTACGTCGCAAAAAGTACCATACAGTTTAAAAGATCTGTTTAATTAATGGAAATACATCCACATTTCAAGTCATGAAAGAACTATGTATTTTCTATACATTTGCTCTAAGGACACCACCTACAACTAAGACTTTTAGCAGTAAGCAATTTTTGCAGAGGAATATGGGAGGAATATATTAAATGTAAGACCACATTACTGAAAATTGTGCAAGTGCATTATAATAAGTAGAACTAGACTTTAAATTGTGTTCTCTAACTAAAAGTTACTGTACTCTTCCATCATTGTAGTTTTACAGTTTTTATATAATCTCATAAATGTTTGGAACACCTGTAATTTTCCTTTTTTTTTTCCTTTCTAACTAGTTTCCTTAATTTTATTACTTCACTGTCTATCAATTCTAAATTATAGTTGCTGTTATTTTGTACTGTATTTTCTCTTCTTTTTGTTTCCTTCAGCTGTTTGATCTGTCATTTAAAATTAGAATCTCTGTAGAGTATGGACTAAGGACCAGACCCAAACATGATAAATCTTCACCTTTAACTGGATTTACAACACACTATGGAAACACATTAGATTGATCAATCAATAGATCGATCGATAGATTGATTGATAGATAAATCAATAGATCGATAGATCAATAGATAGATGATAGATAGATAGATAGATAGATAGATAGATAGATAGATAGATAGATAGATGATGGATACATACATACATACATACATGGATACATAGATACATAGATACATACATAGATACATAGATAGATACATAGATAGATTGATAGATGATAGATGATTGATAGATAGATAGATAGATAGATAGATAGATAGATAGATAGATAGATAGATAGATTAGATAGATGATACATACATAGATACATGGATACATGGATACATGGATACATAGATATGTAGATACATAGATTAGATACATAGATACATAGATACATAGATACATAGATGATAGATGATAGATGATAGATAGACAGATAGATTAGATAGACAGATTAGATAGATAGATTAGATAGATGGATGGATAGATAGATTAGATAGATAGATGGATAGATAGATTAGATAGATTAGATAGATGGATGGATAGATAGATCGATAGATTAGATAGATTAGATAGATAGATAGATAGATAGATAGATAGATAGATAGATAGATAGATAGATGGATAGATAGATAGATTAGATGGATGGATAGATAGATAGATAGATAGATAGATAGATAGATAGATAGATAGATAGATAGATAGATAGATAGATAGATAGATAGATTAGATGGATAGATAGATAGATAGATAGATAGATAGATAGATAGATAGATAGATAGATAGATAGATAGATAGATAGATAGATAGATAGATAGATAGATAGATAGATAAGATGGATGGATAGATAGATAGATAGATAGATAGATAGATAGATAGACAGACAGACAGACAGACAGATAAAAAGGATGCTACAATTAACAACCACAAGTCTACAAACTATGATATCAATAAGAATGCCACGTGGAATAGAATACAGAATTGTACCATATATACAGAAGACAAACCCCTGTTTTAAATTCCATCTCATTCCCTTCAGAAATTCATGGACTCAAGACAATTAATTTTACTTACTCTTCATGTCACAATAGGAAACCAACATTTTGCCCTTTTAATAGAGACATTTCTAATGATCATGTCAGCTGTTCTCCAAGCCTCTGTCCTGCAAGGCATCCTAAAAGGATTGCACATCTTTTTTCCTGTAAAAAACACTTCAATGATTTATATATAACTGCTTTCTATAGTGGAGGTGAAACTAAAGTTCAAATGTAATTAAGTGTTTTGTACCTATGGAAACTATTAAATGTTTCTTTATACTAATTGTGTATTTTAAACGTTTAATTTTTCTGTATGACAAAAAGCTAACCATAAAAAAGAAATTCTACTATTATACAGTAAAATTATTTTTAAAGAAAATTACAAAGTAAAAATTATATACATTAATACATATATCATTTATACGCATTCCTATATGTGTTTTATACAACAGAAATTTGTAACACATATATTAGAGCTGTTCTTTGTAATTAATGTGTTTAAGAGTAGGTCACATTAGACCAGTAGGTAATTATTTTACTTTAGGGTTCTATTCTGTCTATTTGCTAAGCAAATCAGTGTATAGCAACACACAGGAAGTAATTAAAAATAATTTGTAACACATACCAAATCCATAGCTAGCTGCTTGAAAAAGATATGAGCTCCACTACAGATGCAACAGAAGAAAATATACAATACACACCACAATGTGTGTTATGTTACCCATATCTAAATTTTTGAGTTATACCTTCCTATCTTTACATTTTGTTGAAAAATTGGCATCTAACTTGAGTGCCAATATTTGTAGATTAGTTTTCCTATATGCCAATTAAGAGAAATAAGTTCCTCCAGAAGATGTTTATTAATGTAGGTAGATATGTTCTGATGCTAATGTTCAGAAGCATGAAATCCCAAGAACCTATTATGACATTTAGTTTTGCAACTCAATTCAAACTTACCTAAAACAAATTCTAGGTACCTCTTTAGTAAATGCCGGCTTTTCTTCTATTACTCATAAGGCAATATGTTACAAAACGACAGTGCAATCAGTGAATAGATAGCAGAGCTACTCTGATTTCTCTGGTACTGTATCTTTCATCCCTCTATATTTTTTATTTTACGGAAAGGTGTAAAAAAAAATAAAGCCCTAGAGGCTTGAATTTTCCATGCAAGGAGAAGTGACATATGAAAGTAAAGAATGAAATGGCAAACAGATCCTGATTGCTTATTCAGTTAGTATAGTTAGTGTTAGCTGATTTCATTTATAACATGTTTCCTCCTTAAAGTGTTTCCTTCTTTCTCTGTTAAATGATAACCTTTCATAAAAGATAGTGCTGTAAAATAACATCACTGCAAAGTTTAACATACTATGATATTCCTAGCTGAGTACAAACTCTGACAAAATTCTTAGAGATTTTTTATATTGGAGGCTAAATGTGATAATCTTCTAATAATTAACACAAAAAAGAAGACTTACAAGACATTAAGGACATGCATTATTAGGGGAAGATAAATAGTTTACATGTCTTGGTAAAGTGTGAAGGTTGTGTATGAAACAAATTTACCTAAAATGTGTGTGTAACAGATGTCCACAACTGTTTTATCCCATATATTTACAATCTGAGTTTTTTAACTGACAATTCATATTTTTCCAACTCACATAACTTAATGTATGTTTTATTTTTATCTTTGGAGATTATCACTGTTTATTAGGTGTGCAAAATTATTACAGCTCTGAATACCCCACAGTGCTAACACATTTTAACATATGAAGTATCATTATCCCAATTTTATAAGAACTAAGACTGAGAGGATAAGAGCCAGATCCACAACATTTCTTAGACAAAAAAAATTCAGGAGCTCAAATTCACCTGTAAATCTCCACATCCACAAAGCCCCAGCTATCTAAAGAACAGATAAACTCCATAGTACCTTAGTGTTTACTTTGGGGGTTTCAGGTATTTAATGTTGTCTCTGTGACCAGCATCTAGTCCATCTCAATAAGTATCTAGCTCCCATAACCAGAAACTATAAACTAGGTTATGGATCAATGATTGCAAACAATGGAGCCTCCAAGGCTTGGCAAGTTACTGGTCATTAGCCAAGACACATGAGCTATCATTTTGCAGATCACTGCAACTGCAACAGAAAACAATTTAAGACACTTTACTGTGTGAAGGGCATGTGTACAGACTCTCAGACAGAGCTAACAACTCAGCAACTAGGTGTCAGGTCTGCTTCATGTTTTTGTCCAATACAAGATTTAAGGAACTGTAACAAGAAAGCACAATCTATTCTAAATTGAGACCATTAGAATTCAAATCTCTTTGAACATGACAAATGACTACCAATAACTGTTTATCTGTAATCATTAAGTATTTCTAAAATACATGAAAATGAAATAAGATGTAAGTAGGACGGGCATTCTCATCTTATTTTGTGAAAAGTGTGTTATATTTCAGCCTCCATTTTGAGTATATACTTGATTACATCCTTCAGAACAAATTGTAACCATCATATTGCACTGTACCTTTATTGTTAAGTGTCTGGCTTTTAATAAAGGAAAAATGAACTTTGAATGTATCCTGCTTAACTGAAAGCCTAAAGGATGCTTGTGTTTCCACACTTTTTTCTGTCTAAACTGGTGAAATATCCATAGATGAGTTACAAGAGGAAGAAAAGCAGAGAAAAATCTCATTTTACACATATCCTGGGTCTAAGATTCAGAGAAGAGGTAAGTGGTGTTACTAGAAGACAGAGTACATAGATTTTTACTGTTTTCACTGTGCCAAAAGGGAAATCATGGATGTGGACATGACTGCCTGCAAGACATTTGTTTCCAGAAAGAAGTTTCTGTATTCTTTATATGATCTACCACATTTTCAAAGGCAGGTGTGTGACAGACTGCTAACAAGAGCAGAGCTCTGCAAAAAGTGTACATAATGTATTGGACATGCTTAGGAAGGATCGGTATTAATCCTGAGCAGCTAGCATGGTTTTTCATATGCCAAAGAAGGAATACTAATTAAGGAAAATAAACTCCTTGTTGCTCCTAAAAGGATGCACTTGAAGGGATTGTCCAGACTGCGTTAAACTCAGTAGGTCTGCAAGAAAAATTGGGATCCATCACCTCAGTGGAATGATCATCTACAAAAGGAAAATAAACAGGAGAATGCGTCTGTGTAGGGTTACTATGGGTACCCTTTGTATTCAGCATTTCAGTACAATATTATTAAACTTCCACTGACTCATAAACATGTCCAGTGTTTTCCAAACATTTCTTCAAATCGTCTCTCTATCCCATCCCTTTTCAATAATATTATATTGTATCAGTGGTGCAGCATTAACAACATTGGTGCCATAGGCTACATTATTTTCCTATCAGTTTTTACACTGATAATCTGTAACAACTACAGCTGAAATTTCTGTAGTCACAGCTCTCATATTGGGTGCATTTAGTCAAAGGTGCTTTCTCCTGCATAATAGGGTGTAGATTATCGTAGCGAGAGGGTTTTGATGCCATCCCATCCCTTGTTGTTCATGGCATGGAGTGTTCTTGTCACAGTACACCCATCTGCTTGGCCAGCTACACATCTTCCCATATAGACTGAAATCAGATGTACCGATGTGGCAGTTGTAGAAGGTATATGAAATATAGACTAGTATACAAAAAAAATCAACAATGCCTTACTCTAAAAGGCAATGGATTTCTGATGGGCCTAGCTCCACTCTTGTATGTAAACTCCCATGAGATTTCATGGTGAAATGAGAATATTTGAGGATTCTTGATTAGGTTTGAAAATGTATATATGATAATACTTCTTCTAAAATAGCCATGCCACTAAAATATCCCATGGGTCCCAGATACTTTATAAAGTCAGTTCAGAACTGTGGCTCTGTACTGCAAAACCATTCTCTTTATGAGAAGACTAAAGATTATTTTCTAAAGAATAGTAATATCTTGGCCTTCTGAAACACAAACTTTCATGCTGAAATATTTATCAGATCTCAAAAATATTAAAAGTCAAAAGCTGCCCACCACTCATCCATACCAGAGATTCCTACACTGAATCAGCTTCAGCACTCTGAGTAGTATATGGCTATAAGTGAATACCAATTTGAATGTAGTGGCAGTGATTTATGTTTTCCCATCCAGAACCTTATTATTTATTTAAGCATATCTTAGGATCCAGGACTACTACTGAAATTGTTTTGGTTGTATTGATTGTCTTTACAGCACTGAGTACTTCTTATCTATCCAACTCGTTGTTCTGTAATTAGCCACTCATCATGAGAAATGACGCACTTCAATTTAATTACCTTTGAAAAACATCTGCATTAATCTGCTGATGTTTTTCATGCAGAATGCCCACACAGTCTCACAGATATGTTACAAAGATATGCTTTTACCTTTTACTTTGTTTCTTTGTTTGTTTTCTGCATCACAAGGCTGGCACAGAGTCACAGATGTTAACAGGTATTATTCACTGAAAAAGGGTTTTGTTTAATTATTTAATGTCTTCCCAATTTAAGAAACCCATATTATTTAATTAGCATTCTGCTATAATTAATTGAATGCTCACAAATCAATTAAAAGCTGCTTACCTTTTGTTAGTTCAGTAACTTCAAAGGACCCTTCTGAGAAAAGGCAAAATTTACATAGTACAGAAAATCCCATCCTTACTTCAAAAGCCATGTTGGAAACACAGTAGTCTGTCTCAGGCATTGCACTAACATTCTGCATAGCACAGCAGACAGCTTTCTAGCACTCTGAATTCACGAGTTATCCTTTGTGAAACCAGTAATCAGCAAATTCACTTGGCATTCAGGCAGATGTTCTCTGCTCTTCCATGTTTATGCCATGATAATTACTCCCACCGAAGAACAGAGAGGACGCCAGCAATGGCAATTTATTGATGTACCATGGATTAACATTTCAAACTTCCATCTTTTCTGTGTGCATTTGAATACAGATGGTTTTCGGCAAGCACCTGACCCAACAAGCTTAAAAGCCAGCCAGGAGCAATATGGAGCAATTCTGCAGCAAGATGGCTCCTACTTCTCTGAACACAGAGTCGACCTACTGTCTGGTCCTGCATCATGCAATCTTTAAAAGCCCAGAAAATGAACCAGCTGTGTCACTAAAAAGATAAAACAGGATTCTGTATCAGAAGGACTTTTTCAAGACTCTACATAAAACCTCTTTCCACTATTTAGGGTTTCACTAACTGGGTCAGTAAAGAAAGCATTCATACACAACCATTCCCAAGTCTATTGTAAATCTATATTTTTCCCATGAGCTGCCTGGGAAAGAGAACACAGGACTTGCCAAGCCTGCTAATCTTTTTGCTGTTGTATCCTGCAAACAAGGAAAGGTGCCTTGGGACTTATTTGCCAACAAACCTTTTCTTTTGAGTTTAGTGGGATTGACACTTAGAAAATATTTGGCCAGTGATTTTAAGCTTTATTCTGGAGAGAAATGAACTGTAGATACAAAATTAAAAGTGGCTTCTTTCATAAATGTTGATTAATCACCACTGTTGAGAAAGGTCCAGGATAAGGTAAAATACTAAGCAATATTTTTCATAAAAACAAATTGGCTGAGTGTAACCATAGGCTTGATCCCATGGATTTCTGCATTTGAGCTCCTATGGGATCAGTAAAAGGAGAGGACAATCACATTTCTTGAGCACTGCTAAAACAGTTGGACAAAACAATGATCTATGTAACAAAACAGTGTACTTCCTAACATGGGAATTTTGTCACATTTGGTATAAAGTCACTACGATAGGCACTAGCTAAGGAAATGTACTCTACAGGTATAAACTCGTATAACCATCCTGAACCTGATTCTAGGCCAGCGTTTTACTCCAGTCTCATCATACTTACAACTGTTCTGATATCTAGGGAGAACTCCAGTTTCAAGAACTTCTTCCCATCAGTCCTTATCTGGTAGGAGCTTCATTGCATGGATTGAGTGCATCAGTTTCTCCTAAAGAGAAAGAAATAATTAGGCTACCATTCAGCTAAAACTGGGACCCTTTGATAGGAAGAACTATGCTGAATGCTGTTGCTTAAGGATCACACAGCAGCCAATGTATTAAAACAGCAGCACAACAAATTGCTTTTCCCCTCCATGTTTCTTTTGAATTTGATGTCAGTGAGAGGGTATTGTGACTGAAAAGTAAATATCTCCTGTCAAACTCAAAAGATTTCTTTAGGTCCTCAGTGCACCACTTCTACTTAAAGCAATGTGAAGGAGGGATATACAAGCTAGAAACATACTGTTTATACACAGAATGGGTTCTACTATGTGTGGTTCAGTAATTTGTTACAACTCGACAAGAAAAATGTGTTGCTTCTGCTCTCAGGACATTATGTCAGTCTAGAACTGATTTCCACTATTAGGATACTGGACTTAGGTCAAACATTATGGAAGGATATCACAACCCTTAAACAAAAGCAGATGCAAAAATCTGAAGTGAGATATACTGCTGGTTACAGATGTTAGTGTGTCTGAGAGAATAAATAATAGCAAAAGCAGTATAGAGTTAGAAGAATGAGGGGCAGTGTTGGGAATGCATGCCAAGAGGATAATACTGCTAAAAGAAAAAAAGAGTTAGGAAGAGGGGCCAAAAGCCTGGTATTTTATTCTTACTTGGGCTTAAGGAAACACACCCTTCCTATTTGAATAAATGATACTGTGAAAAATACTAACATCAATTTATCTTCCCAACAGAGGCACCCTCATGTAACGTTAAAGGCCCTGCTGATACATTGAACATGGCCCACCATATCACAGATTTTCAGACTTAATGAAAGGTGGTTAGCTTTTTGCCCCTAATGCTTCTTGTTTCTTTGTTTTTCTAACAATCATAAACTTCCAGACCACATTTATTTTAGACCAGTTTTCTTCTGCTCTTACCCTTTCACCACTAAAGCTCTCCTTCCTCTTTTGTGCTTACCTTCTGACATATTTATGTGTATCTGTCATATCCCTCTCAACCTTTAATTTACAATACTATACAAACCAAGCTCTTTAAATCTTCTGTCATGAACAAGCTCTCCATTCCCCTTATCTTTATTGTAGTCCTTCTCAGGTAATGTTCCAGTCTGAAATCCATCTTTCTTGAATGTGACCCGAACTGTATGCAGTTCTCCAGATTTAAGTCTCACCAATGCCCTATACAAAAACACTGACTTTATTTCATCTCTTCAAGAACTAACTTTCCTGACTCATTCCCAGGGTGCGTTACAGGTTTTACAGTCTTATCACACTGACAGAGATGAGTCTGTACTAGCTAGTCACTCAAGCTGTTCTCCGCAGCCATCATTTCTAACACATCAGGTTACAGCTGAAATGACTGTGATTAGACTATCAGCACCTAATTTTGCACTGTTATATTTTATACCTTATCTACTTATGCCACTCTTCCTCATCTAGTTCTTTTTCTTACTGCTTTGCTGTACTGCTGATTCTTCCCAGTTTTGTAATCAGAAAACATGTCAGTTTTCCTGTTTTTTCCTAAGATGATTAATGAAAACGTTGAAGTAGATCTGCCCAAACACCAGTCCATGAAAAATTTTGCATTTCACTTCTTACCTATTTATTTTTTCAGTTTCGAAGTTACTGATGCTCTTTTCCTTTTCATTTTCTTTGCACGATACTTCTACAATTTTCCATCTTCATTAACAGTTTTCCATATGGAATCACACATATTTGTAAAGTACAGCTAGACAAGATCTAGCATGTTTCCTGTGCCTTGAATTATATACTAATGAATTTTGCTGCAGTCAGCCTGGTTTTAGGAAATTCATGTTGCATCTTAAATCTCTTCTCTCTTTATCAAAATTCTATGTCTGGAATGATAATTTCCTTCAACATTTATTGTCAAGTGTTGCTACTACTAATGACATACTATCAGCTTTGTAGACATCCAGATAACTGATTCCCTCCCCAGTCTCTTAAATACAACCACTGTGTTTGGTATCATATGCTACCATTCTCTCCTGTGAAAAAATAATCACCTTTATTGAAAATAAACTTAACTTTGAGATACCATCCTAAATTTCTATCCCATTCTTGGTGCATAATCACCTCCTTTCTTCTTCATTTGTTTACTTTTTGTTTCTGGAGTTAAAGAACCTTTTGCTACTAGTTTTAATAACTTGCAAGGTCTAATTCCATTGACCTGTCCTTGACAACTTCCTAATTTAGGGCTTATCCCTATGTTTCACATCTCTAAGTAATGCTTTTTTGGCGATGAATATTGTCTTTTTCTATTTCATCATCCTATATGCTTCTTGAAAAGGCATTAACAAGATTTTAGCAAGTCCTTTCCTACAGGCTTTTTGGTCCTTTTTTCTTTGGAATACAGATTCCTGAGAGTTTCAACACTTAATCTTACAGTATTCCAGTGTTTTTTGCTTTCCAATTCCAAAATTCTTAGCCTAATGCACTTTTCCCAACTAGTTCCTTTATATGAGTGATCAGTTTTAGAGAGTATTTTCACTGTTTCTCTACCATTTCATTTAAATTGAATCCATCTGTTATGACTTCATCTAAACCTGTTATCCAAAGCTCATTCTTCTCTAATACCCTAATTTCATACCAAAAGCTGAACCTGGAGTAATAACACTTTTTATTGGTTCAGCAATTACTTGGTGAAGAAGATTGCTAACAATCTCATCCAGGAATTTCAAACACCACCGGTATCAAAGTAATATGTTCTTTCAAACATCTTTCTGGGAAGAATAACATTAATGTAACAATCAGTAACAGTTATTACTGGTGATAGTGCATATCATCATCAATATCTCACTCTGAGATCTACAGCATTACAAAACATCTTTACCATAAACAGTCTTGTCATCTTTTCACAATCTTGACCAAAACTGGTTGTTTCTTCTACTCCATCTATGTTTGTTTCATTACAGTCTATCAAAACACAAACTTCCAACAAGTCCTATTACCCAAAACACACCCTAGTGCTCTCCTTCCTGGCAAATGTCTACCTACTTCAGTGCATGTGTTCCTGCCATCATTACTGTATCACCATACTTTAGTTCTACTTATAATGTAGCTATCAACTGTAGTGTGCCTGAGTGCTGGCATCTGTGTACAAATATTTCTGTTATTTCTTATTTTCTCAGCTGTTTAAACAACCATACCATACACTTTACTGTTGATAGCAGCACACATACTGTCTTTTTCCTCCTTCTGGGAAGTGTTATTGATGACAAGTGCTTGTTCAGTAGATTCTTCTCACGACAAGTATTGAAACAAATCAATCGTAGTAATATCTCATGATTTGTCAGCCTAACATCCCAGGTGACTACAGTCAGCTCTGAGGCCCATCATTTAGGAAGAGTGCTTTCTTCAAGAATGTCTCCAACAGCTCAACAGCCCAATCCTCCTTACAGCAATATGATAAAAACAACTTGAGTATTGAAATAATAAATAAAGGATTATCAATCAGTGCTTTAAAAGACAGCACCAGCTGTGCTGTGAGTTGCTTTAAAAGTCAAATTCTGAAGATATTCCACACTTCTAGTTCAGAAACTGGAATGCTGTGGATTCACACATAAGATCTTTCACTTCAGCCAACCTGAAATAATATTCTTCATTTGTGGGTTTTTATTCTGCTAAATCTTTTTCTGTTGAACAGCAGAGTAGGATAGAATGTATACTTTCACTATATAGTAGATATAGATAGATAGTTATAGAGAGATATATAGAGAAATAGATTGATATGTAGATATAGATATATTCCATGTAACATAGAAGTTTGCCTACACCAGCAAATTCTCCATATACTCCACATCTGTTTATTACCATTTGTTGTAAGGATCTCTGCAAGGACTGATACTGGAGCTATACAGGAACAAAACTGATATAAGGCAATCATTTTTTGTATACTTCAGAGTGAACATTTATTGGTGTCACTCAAGGATTATGTAATTGACTGTTGATTTTGGTGTCTTGTTAGTCTTTATAAACATTACATAAATCACCATACGCTTTGTCTTTACATTTTTGGCATTTTAAAATATGGTCTTGCTTAGTAAAACTAAAGATCTCAAAGAACAGAATCTGTGTAAAGTAGAAAATGTGCAGATAGTCAGTGGCAAAAGGCACACACCTCTGCAAAATTCTAGCAGGTATAAAATGAAACTAACTGTAAGTGAACTCTATATAATAAGTAAATACATATACGTATATATTCACATGTATATATAGTAATCTGATTTCCTAAAACTTTTAACCAATTATTCAAAAAAAGACACTAAGCTTAAAGTATTTAGCAAGAAAAGAATGCATCCATGTACACACATTCTATTTTGTTCTTGACCTTCCTGAAGTATCAAAGAAAGATATTCAAGAAACTGAAAAGTACAATAGAGAGAAAATCAACCATCAATTCCAGTATAATGTGACACTGTCTAGTAATAAACTGTCTGGTGGTCATGGGAAAAGGAAATTTACTACACTGATAGTGAAAAGCATATCCTTGTTTAACTGATCTGCTTATTTTTGATACAGCCAACCTCACCTTTAAAACAGAAGTTACAAATAAAACTACTTGTGTCAGCTTCCAGGAAGTACATATTGTACTAGAATTTGTATTTTTTGAAAAGTTATTAACACTGGCTTTCTAAGGGACTTTTGCTTTCTTCCAACAGAATCTGAAAAGGATTCTGTATTCATTGTTTGTAGGATAATCATGCATGATGGCCACTGACATAGGGAAGAATCCCACTCTCCTAGACAGCAAACAGGCATATCATGAATTAACATCACTACCACGGCTTATAACTCAGTAAGAAATTCAACAGTTTTATTAGTTTCAAAACATACAAGGGCAGTATACAAAAGGGAGACTACTAGACTAGACAGATCACTGTTCTCATTTTTGTATTTCTTTTATTATTCAGGTGGGCTGGAAAAAAATTACTATCAATCAGGTTTATGATAGGAAAATGTTTTGAAACACATCAAAAGACTCATATCTCAATCCAAGTCTAAAATCCAATTATATACAATATTTATGTTTAGCCTATTTATATTAACCAGGAGGCTTGATGAACACTCTAAAATTTGCAGTAATTAAGTTTCTGGTTCCATAATAGTTAGGTTAGCTGCAAAGTATGACAGACAGAAGGCTGAATAAATCACCCTTTATCAAAGCGGTTTTATGCATACCTACATGAAGTATTCTACATCATAAAGTATTTTTTGCACTTGTTTCCCCTGAGATAAGTGTGTGCTATTTCTAAGTTCCTGGCAGTACTACTTCTGGTTTATAACAACATCATAACAACTGGCAATGTTATCCATTCACTTAGGCACTCAACAAGTGTAGAAGAACTATTATAAAATAAGTAATCAAATTCACTGCTACCAATCACACAAACAAATGTAGTCAATTTTATGCAGATAACAACGTCCTGCCTGGTGAGGAAGGGTCACAAGGGAAATTTCCACAGCTGGGCCACAGCATGTAGTTATTTTGAATTTCATTTATTGATATCAGATGAAAGTAACTTTATTGTGCCAAATCAGATGATGCCAAGCTAATAATGGGTGTCAAGGAAGAGAAGTGATGCCAGCAAATCCTAATGAAGAATCTCAGTCAAACATGTATTTAGTGTCCTAGATAAGAACACAAAACAACGTGGAAAGTATATGAAATGCAGTTATTCAGAGCATATTATAAAGCCATGGTTACAGTATATGCATTTGTAAACCACTACATAAGAGATCTTTCAAAGAAATTACACCATTCATTGGAGGAAGAAATAGGTTAAATAATTCATCAAAGCATAAACTGAACTGCTTTTTATGTCCTGTGTACTGCGTGTTTTGAAGTCCTCTGATAAACATTTTTCTGAGCTGCTGGGCAAAAATAGTCAGAAATGGTTGTAGTCCTTGTCTCTGGGTAAGTAATTATTCTCAGTTCCTCTCTTCTTTTTTAATGGAACAACATAGAAAACTCTTTAAGTGCTTCTTACTGACACAACAGCAAAAGGTAAAGATTTTAAAATCCAGAGCTCACTGGGCAGTTGTCACAGTTCATGATGTTTTTTCATCTCTTCATGTGGTTTACCACTGTTGTATTCCACAGGACTCTATAACACACACCACGCAATGTGCTACTGGGACTTGGGAAGTCTAGGGTTAGTTGATACAGGCAGTTACCACTGTGACTTAGAATTATGTCTAGCTGTTTACAGAGCGTAGCACAACACTGAAGGAATCCTCACATGACTAAGCTAGGACAGCTTCTCTCATGTTTAAAACAGGTGAGTTTTGGATCATTTCTCCACCTAGTCAGCTGCCATTCCAGCAGTCTTTTTGATGCATAAGAACTGGGTATAGTAGCTCAAGTTAATTCTGGAAGAACACAAGCTAATTTTAATAGCAGTAGCAAAATATCTTTTAATAGAATATTGCTACTAAATTATACAGCCATAATATTACAACTGTCATTATCATGCAGCTTATAACAATAAATTCTATCATAACTGGCTTCTTCACTGACTTCCAACACTGTGTTTCATCATGCAGCAGTGTGAATGGCCTTTGCAGTAGCAGCTGCATTCAAATACAGAAATAACCACATCTAAATACAAACCCTGAGTCATTGAGTCAGTCCTTTCTTTACACATGCTTGATTTCAACATGTTTTCCTATGTACCAATTTGATTACAGATGCTTCCAATAAAAAGTTAGTTAATTCACCACTTAATTTTATAAGGCCAAGATTTTTCATGAATAACCCCTGCCGACAAGAATTATATCAAGTCTCTGACCAAATGTTAAGGTCACATTTGCTCTCACACAACAAAAGTTTCTCCTTCTATGTTAACATGCAGTGAGTTTTTATTAATGTGATGATTTTCACTTTGAAAGAGGGAGAAAAAAAGAAAAGCAAAACCTATTCTAGACATGAGGACTAACCATGAAAAATACTGGAAAGAAGGTATTGATGCTATACAGATTATCACAGATTTAGGTACTCTGCAGATTAATCCAGACCTCCACTGAGAGACCCACAGACTTTCATGCTAACACATACAATAAATATACTACTTTTCTTCATGCAATTTGTTAGACCTATTTCTTCTGGACAGCTGTTTTGCTGATTAAGGATACCAATTAAACTCAGACACCAGAGTGAAAAGAGTAGCCATTTTTTACTGGTAATAACCAAGTAATGTAACAGCGTAATACAGAGAACATACAGTAAGAAGAAGCAGAATAGTGCACTTAAAGCAACAAACAGAGTAATGCATCAAATCATTACTACACGAGAGAGAGAGAGAATAGTAATTAAGAGAAATACATCACCACTTGCATATGTTATCATCATCATCCAGATCCGCAGTTGCTGGGCAGCCCCGGTTACAGCGAGGATTTGGAGAGCCTGTCCCGGCAAGTGGGAAATCCTATGCAGTGCGTCCACCCATAGGTGAGGCTTCCAAAGTCACTGCAAACGGGCCCAGCCTTATATACCAGAGATCGACAAGCCAGAATAGCTGGCACCTTTGTTTTGAGCGGAAAATTTCTGGTGTCATTCTCCTGTTGGATTCCACCCAAAGCTTGGCCAGGGCTTGCGGGGGGAATCAAGGGAGTTTCTAACAAGGCCAAATACTTAGGTTCTCAGCCTTGAAGAAGGCTGCGAAAGGAAAGTCGGATACATTCTCTCCTCTCTACTGATTATATTTTGTCTTTCACTAGCGAGTTTACGTATTTTACTAATGACTACATGCTAAGTTAGCAGCTTCAGCTTGGGGCCTGTTGTTCAGGCTGCAGTATTTCAATACTTTAGCGCTTTTTACACCAGCATAAGTGGGTTGTTATAACTTAGTACAATACCTACTAGCACAATGGTTATCAGTTATAAAATATACAGGATTCATCTATAGGTCAACTCAGGCTTGGGCCTGTTGTCCAAGCCTTAGCACTTCAACAGCATGGAACAAAAATACTTGAAGATGAACCCCTTCTGTACACAGCATTATATATTTTGACGAGCAGAAATACATATAAAACTTTGAAATAAGAGATCTCAGTTAACAAAAATATTTAGACACATACTTTTAAGTATAATGCCAATTAACATAAAGGCTGTATAAACACTCTCTTTGTTATATCATGGCCTCCATTTCTCAGGCATGAAGTTTTCTAAGGAGTTGCCTCTTTTTAACCTTTAGTTATGACTGGATTTTGAACATTTCTGTAGCTGTGAAGGAGTCATCACGCAGTCATTTCAGTAACCTAATCCTCCAGTCAAATAACAGGACAATTACTTGGTCTGAATAAAACTTTCATGAATAGACGAACTGCCCTTTTGTATTACCTGGAAAATTCAAGACATGCTAGGAAAGTTCCAAATGCATAGCTGGACTCCGTGGGGATTTTGTCAGAGTGGCTGAGTCAGTCCCTGGCCTGGAAGAATTTAGGAGATAGACAAAGAAGTTAAGCAAATAATAATACATAGGTAACTGGGAAGTTTAAAAAAAAAAAAAAAAAACACAAAAAACAAAAACACAAACAAACAAACAAAAACAACCACACAAGAAAAAAAAACCCACCTGGTAGCTAAATTTGAAAAATATGTTTTCCAGCATCTTTTGGCAAGTGGCCGCTTTTCAAACCAAGATCCTCTCCTTAAGCTCAAGTGAACAACTCTCACACATCTCTCACACATTTACAAGTCTCCCAGAGACAGTGGTGACCTGTCTGGATGTAACAGTACATTCACTGCTTTAGTTGGATGTCAGACCTAATAGCTGCAGATATTGGAGGTTTTCTTGCAATGCAGCCAGCAAGTATTTGGTTTGCTTCTTCTCTGAAGCCCTAACTTTCAAACACATTTTTCTTTCTTTCCTCTTTAACAAGCAAAAATAATGATGAAGTTGCATAAAGTGTATTTATGTTGTCAAATGCTAAGTGTATGAAGTGAAAATGTATATAAATGTACAGAATGGCCTAAGAGAAGAAGAACTTAATATATAAAACTAATTTCCACAAAGTCACAGTGAACATTTCAAGCAATTTTAGAAATGCTCATCTCCTACTCAGGAATGCAACCGCACACTGTTTTCCAGTCTTGTTGTTTAGCATTCCTCTTTTTTTTTTTTTTCTACCACCTCACCACTCTGCATGCATTTTTAAATCCTATTCTAACCCTTCTTTTTATTTTTTTTTTTTTTTTGTCATCTTAAAGGTTCAAATGACTCACAAAATCACAGAATGATCTAGGTTGGAAAAGACCTTGAAGATCATCTAGTCCAACCATTAACCTCACACTGACTGTTCTCAACTACATCATATCCCTCAGTGCTATGTCAACACGACTCTTAAACACCTCCAGGGATGGGGACTCCACCACTGCCCTGGGCAACTCATTCCAATGCCTAACAACCCGTTCTGTAAAGAAATGCTTCCTAATATCCAGTCTAAACCTTCTCTGGCACAAATTGAGGCCATTACCTCTTGTCCTATCACTTGTTACTTGATTAAAGAGACTCATCCCCAGCTCTCTGCAACCTCCTGTCAGGTAGTTGTAGAGGGCGATGAGGTCTCCCCTCAGCCTCCTCTTCTCCAGACTAAACAACCCCAGTTCCCTCAGCCGCTCCTCGTATGACACGTGCTCCAGACACTTCACCAGCTTCGTAGCCCTTCTTTGGACACACTCGAGTAATTCAATGTCCTTTTTGTAGTGAGGGGCCCAAAACTGAACACAGTCATTGAGGTGCGGCCTCACCAGTGCCGAGTACAGGGGTAAGATCACTTCCCTGTCCCTGCTGGCCACGCTATTTCTGATACAAGCCAGGATACCATTGGCCTTCTTGGCCACCTGGGCACACTGCTGGCTCCTGTTCAGCCGGCTGTCAATCAACACCCCCAGGTCCCTCTCTGACTGGCAGCTCTCCAGCCACTCCTCCCCAAGCCTGTAGTGCTGCTGGGGGTTGTTGTGGCCCAAGTGCAGCACCCGGCATTTGGCCTTATTGAAACTCCTCCAGTTGGCCTTAGCCCATCGCTCCAGCCTGTCCAGGTCTCTCTGCAGAGCCTCCCTACCCTCGAGCCGATCAACACTCCCACCCAACTTGGTGTCGTCTGCAAACTTACTGAGGGTGCACTCGATCCCCTCGTCTAGATCATCAATAAAGATGTTAAACAGGAGGGCCCCAAAACCAAGCCCTGGGGTACACCACTTGTGACCAGTTGCCAACTGGATTTAACTCCATTCACCACAACTCTTTGGGCCCGGCCATCCAGCCAGTTTTTTACCCAGCCAAGCGTGTGCCCATCCAAGCCATGAGCAGCCAGTTTCACCAGGAGAATGCTGTGGGAAATGGTGTCAAAGGCCTTACTAAAGTCAAGGTAAACAACATCCACAGCCTTTCCCTCATCCAATAAGCAGGTCGCCCTGTCGTAGAAGGAGATCAGGTTTGTCAAGCAGGACCTGCCTTGCATAAACCCATGCTGACTGGGCCTGATATCTGGTTGTCCCACATGTGTTGTGTGATGGTACTCAGGATGAGCTGCTCCATCAGCTTCCCGGGCACTGACGTCAAGCTGACAGGCCTGTAATTTCCCAGATCATCCTTCTGACCCTTCTTATATATGGGCGTCACATTGGCCGATTTCCAATCTGTTGGGACCTCCTCAGTCAGCCAGGACTGCTGGTAAATGATGGAAAGGGGCTTGGCGAGCACCCCAGCCAGCTCCTTCAGCACCCTTGGGTGCGTCCCCTCCGGTCCCACAGACTTGTGTATGTCTACGTGATGCAGTAGGTCACTGACCATGTCCTCCTGGATTGTGGGGGTGTCGTTCTCCCAGTCTCTGTCTTCTGGTTGAGGAGGCTGGATCCCCTCAATACAACTAGTCTTGTTACTAAAGACTGAGGCAAAGAAGGCATTAAGCACCTCAGCCTTTTCCTCATCAGTTGCTGCCATGTTTCCTCCTGCAGGGGATGGAGGCTCTCCCTGGTCTTTCTTTTGCTACCAACATACTTATAGAAACATTTCTTGTTGTCCTTGATTGCTGAAGACAGATTAATTTCTAGCGGGGCATTACAGCTCCTGATTTCTACCCTCCATTACCTCACAGTATCTTTGTAATCATTGTGAGTTGCTAGCCCCTTCTTCCAAATCTGTAAAATCTCCTTTTCTCCCTGAATTACAGCCAAAGCCCCCTATTTAGCCAGGGTGATGGTCTTCTGCCACCGGCTTCCCTTATAGCACCTGGGGACTGCCTGCTCCTGAGCCATTAACACTTCCTTCTTAAAGAGTGCCCAGCCTTCCTGGACCCCTATACCCTTCAGGACCGTCTCCCAAGGGATCCTGTCAAGCAAGTGCCTAAACAGGACAAAGTCAGCCCTTTGGAGTCCAGCATGTCAGTTCTGCTGTCCTCTCTCCTGGCCTCTCTAAGAATAGAGAACTCTATTATTTCATGATCGCTGTGCCCTAGTCAGCCTCCAACTGCCACATCATCCACCAATCCTTCTCTGTTCACAAAGAGGAGGTCCAGCAGGGCACCTTCTCTGGTTGGTTCCCTCACCAGCTGTGTCAGGAAGTTATCTGCCACACATTTCAGGAATCTCCGGGGCTGGTCCCGCTCTGCTGTGTTGTATTTCCAGCAGATGTCTGGGAAGTTAAAGTCTCCCACAAGAACCAGGGCAAGCGATCGTGAGATTTCTCCTAAGTGCCTATAGAATATTTCATCCACCTCTGTGTCCTGAGTGGGTGGCCTATAGTAGACTCCTACTACAACATCTGCCCTGTTGGCCTTCCCCCTGATTCTAACGCAAAGACACTCCACCCTGTCTTCACTACACTTGTGCTCAAAGCAATCATAACAGTCCCTAACATACAGCGCCACCCCACTACCTCTCCTTCCTTGTCTATACCTTCCAAAGAGCTTGTAGCCATCAACAGGCGCACTCCAGTCATGGGAGACATCCCACCATGTTTCTGTAATAGCCACTACATCATAATTTTCCTGTTTCATCATGGCTTCAGGCTCCTCCTGTTTGTTACCCATGCTGTGTGCATTGGTATACATGCACTTCAGATGGGCTGGTGTTTTGTCCCCTTCCCCCTTCAAATCTAGTTTAAAGATCTCTCAATGAACCCAGCTAACTCCTACCCCAAGATCCTTTTCCCCCTCTGGGACAGGTGCATCCCATCTGATGCCAAAATATCTGGCGTCCTGTATACTAACCCGTGATTGAAAAATCCAAAGCCCTGACAGTAACACCAGTCTTGGAGCCACAAGTTCATCTGTTGAGTTCTCCTGTATTCTTCTTCATCCATCCCCGCAACTGAAGGGATGGAGGAGAACACAATTTGTGCCCCCAACCTCTTAATCTGTTTCTCCAAGGCCCTGAACTCTCTCTTCATTGATTTTGGACTTCTCCTGGTAATATTGTCGCTACCTACCTGAAAATCCAGGAGAGGGTAGGAGTCCTTGGGTCTCACGAGAGTGAGGAGTTTTGCCATGAGGTCCTTCACCCGGGCTCCAGGGAAGCAGCAGACTTCCCTATGAAGTGGGTCTGGTCTGCATATTGGGCCTTCGACACCCCTCAGAATGGAGTCACCCAGTACAATGACTCTTCTGGGGTTCTTTTTAGAACTGGTTTTAATACCTGTTCTAGAGTGACCCAGCCTTGGTGGACCTTGGTCTTCCTCCTTGTTTGACTCATTTTCTTCATCCTTCTCCTCTTCATTTAAAAGTTCCAGGGTCCCATACCTATTGTGAAGGGACACCATGGAGAGTGAGGGAGGTCAGTAGTGGATTTTCCTGCCTCCTTGAGCGTGGACCTGTTTCCAGTCTCCCCCATCTCTTAGGTCTCCTCCTTCTGCCTGGTAGCAAGAGGATGAAGGATTACCTGCCTCTTTTGGAGCCTTCATTTGCTCCTTTTGCTTCAGGGGTGCTAAGGTGCTACTCCACCAATCAATCTCCCTTTTGCACTCCCTAATACTTCTTAATCTTTCAACCTCTTCTCTGAGTTCCGCCACCAGGCTGAGCAGGTCACCCAGCTGATCGCAGCGCACACAGGTGCTGTCACTGCTGCCCTCTGGCAGGATTGACGGGCTCAGGCACTCCCTGCAGCCCGGGACCCGGACCGCTGCATGTTTGCCTGGCAGCTCCGTCTGGGTCACCACGTTCTTTCTGGTGGTGGTTTTGATGTGAGTGGAGACCATGGTTCAGTCTACTCGTGGAGGACGGTAAGATGACAACTATTTCAGATGAGCTCTAGAGCCAGGAGAGGGACTGTGCCATCTTCACTCGCCCTGCCTGCACCAACTGTCGCGCCACGCCCTGTTTGCCTGCCCTGTTCGCAGCGGCCCTGGGGGCTGCTTTTGTATGTGAGGGTGTTGGGCGTTGTCACTCCAGTCTCCGCCCGCCCTGAGTCCCCGCTGACCTTGTTTGCAGTTCACTCTTCCCGCTCAGGGGGGAGGCGACCTGAGGCTCTCCCTCTTCCCTGGGCTTCTGCCTTCTCGGCTGCAGTTTTGCTGTGGCTTTTTGATGCTTTCAGAAGGGTCCCCCACCGCTGTCCTCCTCTTCGGAGCCCCTCTCCTCAGCAACTGAACTGAGTCTGAGACTAACATAATCTTTCCTAAAAGCAGTTTCAAATTCAGTTATCACATCATACCAACAGAATATCCTTGCAGCAATAGCAATAATAATTACCTCAGCACTAAGACACACCAAAGACTATGTTTCCAGGTTGTACACATGCAGAAAAACTCATATTTATGTCACTTTAAAACAAGAGAGTAGACTTTTTCTAAGTCATTTTTTTAAGGTTTTTGTTGGTTTGTTGTTTTTTTTTTTTTTTTTAAAGAGGCCTTAAAAATAGATGTGACTGTATTTACCCATCCTGAAAACAGTGAATGTGATGACCTTGATCAGGGGCATAAAATGAGATACTTCACATTCAAAATACTTGTTAAATACAGCTGTTCATTTATCCTCCAAAACATCCACTTAGTCATGGAACAGTTTTACCAGCATGAATTTGAATGATCATTTTGTGTGTACAAAAATGGGATTTTTTTCTTTTCCAATCATTTCAGAATAGGTAAGAAGTGAATCTAAAACTCTTCAAGTAAATTTAGAAAAAGCAGCCTCCTATTACTTTATGTTCATCACTGATGTGTATTTAAAGCTACACTATATGAAGTGGATATATTATTTAGAATCAGGAGGACTTTCCTGTTCAAGTTCTATGACCCAAAGTACTAAAGTTTGGTTCTTGCAGCTTAAAGCATTTCCTTTTATATGAAGAAATCAATATTCATTTTAAATCAGGAAAAAAAATATTTCTATGCACAAAATAGTGCTGAACATACATGTTTCAATAAAGAAACTGCATAAAGGAAGATAGCCAGTAAGACTGCAAAGTCTTTTCCCTGAAACAATGTGTTTAGGTTAACCATTAACCTCAGGTCTTGACCAACATAGTATTAAGGGTATAATCCTGATTGTCTTATTTAACTGACTTTAAATAAAGGGAGCAAGAGCTTTAGCAAACCCAAATCTTGCAGAGTAATAGGGAGAAAAAATGCCTTTTCCTAGTCTGTGGAAAAAGAAACAATTCCTTTCTTTGGGGCTGCACAACTTTACAAAAGGGGAATGAGTGTCAAAGACTTGGATTCATGCACTCACCAGCCTCTCACCTCTATCTGCTTGCAGTCACACTAACACATGAAAGCATTTAACTGGGATCTCCAAATAGCTTTCTCACTCTAGCAATTACTCATCTCTCACAAACTGGAAAAACAATCTCAGAAAACATGCTTAAAGGTTTCCCTGAGGGAGAAAAAAAACCCTGTAGTTGGCTGTGGTGGTTTAGGCCCTGCCAGGACCCGAGACCACGCTGCCGCTGCCCCTCCCTCACCCTCATACCGGATGGGGCAGGGAGTGAAATACAAACCCCGGGAGTGAAATAAGGAGAGTTTTAATACAACAGTGTAACAGCAACAAAACAAACAACAACAATAACAATAACAGTAATAACAATGAGCAGAACAAGAGATATACCGCACGGATACAGCAGTGAGGGGAACGACCCGGACAAAAGCCGTTCCTGCTCTTCCCGCGCTTGGGCGCCCGGACCTTAAGTCAGCATGGTATTGAATAACCCGGCTAGAGCTCCCTCCCCACTGCTGGGGAAACTTAACCCTATCCGAGCTGAACCAGGACATTGGCAAAAAAAGATATCAAGGAGTTACTCTGGTTTCTGCCTATTGCATGTACCTGAACAAACATTGGGCATTGGATTTGTTTACTTTTTTGCTTGTTTATTTTTAATAGAAGATCAAATGTCTGCAATCATCTCTGCCTGGAGCAGCTATTCATTTGGATTCTTGTCCAATAAAACAGTAACAATACATCTGGAGGCAAATATAACTGCTAGAACTGTTCAGGATGAGAAGAGGAAATGAGATGTGAGCACAGATGAAGACTGAGCCAACATAACAGCCCAGTCTCTCAATTTTTCTTTTCCTGACTGCACAGCAGGAGAGTCAGAGAAGCTCAGTCCAAAACCATTTCAAGTAGAGCAGCTCTGAAGGAAGGACCACAGCCACAAATAAAAACTACCGTCTCTCCCTCTCACTGCCACAGGATCTCTGTTTAGTTCCTCTCACAAGTGTTCTTGTGTCTAGAATTGCTTGTTTCTGCATAGAACCTGACTGAACCATAATTTCTGTTTGCTTTCATTGTTTCCCAGTCAGATTTTGTGACTAAGTCAGTGATAAGTTTCCTGAATAAAAGAATTTTCAAATGCAAGCACTTTCAGCCATAACAAAGCTGAAGTGTGCTATCTCAAGCATAGCACACATTTATGATACTCTTAGACTTTTCAAAATTTGAAACCTTTTCACCAATTTCAGTACCTTGAACATAACACCTTTATTAAAAAAAAAAAATAATAATTTTTATTGGAACATCAAGCTATCCCTTTCTAAAATTAAAAACAATTACAATAAGACATGTGTATAAATGTAAAAGTAAAGCCTCCTACTAAAAAAATTGCCCTAGCACCAGTGAGTAACAGGATGAATTACATGTCAAAAAAATTATTTTAAATAATTTATTGAAAAATATAAATGCTTTTACACTAGAACAATGAACAGAATCCTTCTTTACACAGTTTCCTCCATTTAAAAAAATGGTCTCTCTAAACTCAGGAGTAAAACAAAAAAAGAGAAAACCCAGCCTCGGAATGGCTGAACAGGTAGGTCTATTTATACACAGATTCTGCAGTCATACTCCACATCCACTCAGAATATTCTGTTGAAATTTGGCCCATGTTTGGAGTCTGTATGACTAAACAAAATCAATCCATAAAAGAAAACAGCAGGAAAATTACAATCTCCAGTGAAACAAGGGCCCTATCCCTTCTTTAATCCATCCTATCTTCCATCTTCATAAAACCTTTAGAGGATTAATTCAAACAGTGCCTATCATGAACAAAAATGTTCCTCAGCAGGCTGGACCACCCTATAATGAGCAGCCCTGCCAGAACAGCTGATCTCTTTGAGTATGCCTCTGCCATAAACATCTTAAACTATCATTTGTTCCAGAGCACAGGAATCTGTAGTGACATGTTTTGCATGAGATGCCTCATCCACAAGATTTCAACAAGAATATATAAGAAAAAAATATAAAGTACAGTGCATATCTTCCAGGCTAGTGTAGACACACTATGCCTGAGAAACCTACGATGACCCTCCTCTGCTCTAGGTATGTGTCCAGACTTTATTTGTTCACAAATATTCCAACCTACTACAGCTGTTGATGGACAAATTGATGGCGGAAGATAAAGTTCTCCATACTCTCTTCCCTCTACAGAAAACATGGCTGTTTTCAGTGAAAGTGGCTGCTGTCCCCACAAGCCCAGACCCTCTGGCTGCACACACACTTTGTGGGGGCCATAAAATGTGCAATAATGTTTTTTCCTTTCTCTCTGTAGCACATGTATTCCTCCTCCCTTGGTAATATGGTCACACAACCACTCAGCAGTCTCAAATTTTTCAACAACTAGTAATCTGAAAGCTGACAATTATTTTTTATGTTCCCCCCACACCTGCTAAGGATTTCTCGTGTATCCTGCTCTCTGCACTGCCAAAGCCCTCTTTCTAAATTTCAGGTGGCTTGCTTAGTAGAACAAAGCATTAGAAGTTGTGTTTTAGGACAACTAATAATGTCTGTAATAGAGATGATCGCCAGCATGAGTAAAATGGCAATTAAGTTTATGAAATATATAAAGTGCCAAATACATTTTGTCACAAAAGACATTGAGAAAGACAACTTTTATTACTGTGCAGCTCTGTAAAAGGTCCATCAATTATAATTTTTTAATATTCTTGAGTGATAAATCACAATTTATGAGGGAAAACCTCAGTGGCAGTTTTATTGTGAATTTACGATCATGAATGATTAAGCATGAGGAATTCTCTTGGGTTTACCTCCTGCCTGTAGTTTCCCAGCTGAATTTTGTAGTGGAAATTAACCACTGAGCTAGTTCCTGACACCTTGCTCCACCTTATTCTGTTGCTCAAGGGGAAAAAAAAACCCAAATAAACAACAAATAATTCTGTATGAGAACAGACTGGTATTGTAGCCTGTACATATGTTTCTCATGAAGCACAAGGACCACTAATGACTGGCTCTATTGTGTAAGACTGATATGACGTAGGCCTTGCTAACAGCTATACAATTGAAGAGGAGCTGAGAGACTGATAAGAGAAAAACATCCTGCCCCAGAAAGTGACAGAGGCTGGATGATTGCCCAAGAAGCATGAAGTTGGCAAAAATCTGTGGTAACTGTGGGAGAGGTAAAGGCAGCAGGGAGAGAGAGCAACCACTGACTCAATTCAAGACTGGAAAAACTTGTCCCCCCACACCTGTAAGGAGCATGCAAGTTAATCTACACAGCAAGTGAGGCTAATTAAAATATAACTAACCAATATCAGATGGAATGGTAATTATGGACCAATGAGTGTAAACTTAGGTAAGTTTTTATTAATCATGTAATAAGATAAATAGACTGTAGTTCTTCTGTGCGGTGTGCTAGCTTTATGGAATTACCACCTAGCACTCATCTTTGCACAACTATGGAATAAACTGATATGTCTTCTCTGTGTGTAAGATTGGCTTTTTGCACACCAGGTAACAAACTCTGTTTGAGGTACAACAGTATGTCTCTAATGTAAAGGAGATCTGAAGTCATTTTTAACCAGTGTATGTGGCTGACACTCCTCATATTAGACTGCTCCCCTAGGTGCAACTGGCATGGCACTTACAGCTCTTCAGGGCCTGCTCTTTTTGCTTTATCTTAAAGAAGCCGTGCCGAACTGCTCTAAATTTTGCCTGGGTGAATTCAAATCTGGATTGAGCCAAAGATTAGGAGGGTGTAAAATTGTTTAGAAATTCGTTCTTTCTTCCACTAATATCTTTCTTCTTCTACTTCATATACTGGGAATATGTTGTTCTGACAACCAGTGATGAATCCATCAAGAAGTAATGCAGCCAGTAGCTCTTTTCAATGTCTCTCCTCAGCACAGAATTCAAAATAGGGTCTTTATTACCAGACTTTACTACCTGACTAGACCATGTTGTGATCTTGAAGAAAACACTAGTACTGACAACACAGTGTTTTTTTAGTGCCTGAAATTCACTCACAGAAGAGATCAGCATCCCTTTACACCTCTGCTGTCTGAGACTGAGTCATTTGGATAAAACCACACCATCAGAGAAGCTTCATTTATTGCTTTGTTTGAAAACAGATTTTTCCTACTCTGATTGTACATGCAGCTTCTCCTGTATTTCAGATTCACCATCTGACTAAAACTGATTCTCTGACTTTTACACAACACATTGTAAAGGACAAGCCCCATATGACTGTACTATGAGCCTGGGCAATGCCCCCACAGGTGGAACCTCAGTAATTACAGGGAGGGGCCTGGTGTCACTTCTCTTGATTGACTGGTGTCTCAACCACTCCTGGAACTGAGGGGAGAGAAGGTTCCAGAAGTTCCGGAGCTGGAGCCATAAATAGGGGCACATATAAGTCTGGGGGAGACACTCTTCACTGAACACATGAGTGGGCAGGTTTGATGCTGGATCCAGGACTGGTGATCCTTCTATCTCTCTTCCCCCTCTCCTTCTTCCCCTTTTTCTCTTTCTATTTTCTCTTGAAGTGTTAAAGGATTAAAGGTCCATCTTAGTTTCCCACAAAGCCAGATAGTTTGGGTAGTTAAAAGTGTAATCATGCCAACATTTACATCCCGTTAGAGTTGATGTTTTTGTATGGACTTTGAGTATTATCTCACCTTGGTCCATGCAGGGGGATTTGCAAATCTGAGTCACTCTTCCCACCTCCCCTGCAGGTGGGACATGACACACATTAATCCCAGAAAGTACTTATGCCATTGCAAGGCATATTCAATGAGTAGTCTAGGGCAGGCTGTGCAGTAGGTGCAGACATGACCTTACCACACCTTTTGGTTGTGTGCACAAAGGCCACTCTCTAAAGGACTCCAGGAGCACTGGCTGTGAGATGAGGAGCCTTTGCCAAACATGGATGTTGCAAGCAGTGTACCCTATACCTGTCCAAGGGGAGCACACTGACACCATTCCCACAGACAGTGTAATGCATACAGATACAATGCCTCCAGTATTTCCAGGAAAGCATTTCCCAGACTTCTTGAACACTTACCACATTGCTTCCTGCATCTGTTACACAGAATACCTGAAAACATATTGTGCTTAGGTAACCTGTTTTTCTCATATTTCCTAAAATTAAAATGTTAGTTATTTTTCCAGCCTAGAATCTGAAAGCAGTTGCACAAACATGAGAGCATTTTTGATGAAAGTGGGAATGCCCAACTAGAAGGGGGGGGGTGGGGGGGGGTGTTTCCCCATTACACCAGCATATCTGGAAAAAAAGTCATTTTCCATTACCCCAATGAAAACTATAAAGAGAAATTGACTGCTCAGGTGAGCAAGAAAAGGGTAAACTTATATGAGTCCTCTCATATTTACTGTGCTTAGTTCCCAGTTTAGACTTTCATCTGAAATTTGGATTTTGACAGCCTTGCTACTGGCAGTAGCCTCCCTTTATTAAATGGTTTCACCGGTTGTCAAAACATGATTTGAGATGTCAGTGCTTCAGGATGACTAAAACACGTGAAATGCAGAGCAACTTTGTCATATACAATAGCAAACTGCTCTTTTTGAAATTCTGCCTTTATTGCTATTAAGTTGAAAAGAAAATTACAAGGACTTGTAATTATATATACATGTGTGTATATAATGTACTTATAATAATGTATTTATATAATATAAAATGGTTTTTTATATATGTGTGTGTGTGTATGTATATAAAGTCAGCCTGTATACCTTCCAAAAAGATCCAATGAGTAAACAACACCCAGCACTCCTTAACCAAAGGTATTTTTACTGAAGAAAAATAGCAAAGAAGGCTCTTTAGTTTCAGAGCTGCCGTAGTGCCATATGGGAATCCTTATTGTCCTGAGCACTTTCAATTAAAAGTGCATTGCAATAATAAGTAACAGCTGCATAGGAGGTGGGAGTGTTGGATCAGGAAGGCATAGAGGAAGGTTTTCATCATTTCTGGCAAAGCTGACTGCACCAGAGAAGGCTATAGCACTATTCCTAGATGCTGGAAGGACTGCAGCGGGAGGACGCCTGCTCCTGTAATTAAAGAGGTGTAGCAGAGGGAATCTTTCCATCATTCCCCCATGGAGGAATGTTGCCTTTGAAAGACATATGGCTGCCAGGAACCAGGGCTCCAGCAGTGTAAATCCTTCCCCTTCCCAGCATGGCTTCGCATTAGGAGAGATGTAATTGAGTACTCACAGTATTAAAGGCAAAAGAAAAGCAAAAGTTCATCTGCAATCTGATCCAAAGCATACTGAAGTTGATGGAAAAGATCCCACTGATTCCAGTGAGATTGTCATCAGCCCACAGTGCACTTAGACAAGATTTTCTTTTTTAAATTCTTTAAGTGCAGAATTTTCCATGTGCAACAGCAAAAGACATGTCAAGGAACTATGGAGAGGTGAAGCAGTGCACAGGTTAACTTTTTAGTCCAGAGATACTAACACTAAGGGAACAGATTGGTTTTCCAGTGTTTACGTTCATCCGGATAACAACCTCGTTGAGAAAATAGGTGAATCTCGTAACAGTGATCTTTTTAGTTGTTAAGAGAGCTGTCAAGTGACTTAAAAACACAGAACTCATGTCAAGAGAAGTAGAGAAGCTCCCATGGGTCAAACAGCTGGGGAGCAGGAAAGCATTATTGAAGTACAGACACTTACAAGCAGAATGAGAGGTCAGTAAGTAGACAGAAAGATGAGAGTAGAAAATGAGAATGAAAAAAGAGAACAGAAAGGAAATTCTACAGAAATAAAAATGCATTTGACATGCTTAGCAGAAAAGAAGGCAAAGATGCCATGGAAAGGTTTCCACACATATAGTTAGAATGTGTAGGAGAGGAAAAAGGAGGGAAAAGATTGTAGGCTGAAGCAGCTGATCAACACTATCATCAGACCAGTGAGGAGATTACTGAAGCTGGGAACACACGTAGGAGGGAGGACACCTCTAGATGAGGCACTATGGATAAAATGGTAAGAAAGTTTTATAATACCAAAGCAAAACCTATGATGATAACAGAGAAGATGGGACAAGTCATTGTACTCAAAGCTGCTTTTAGATTCCCTCTTGCTAAAAGGAGAGATTACTGTACCAGTAGTTACACTCAAAGGTTTTCTGCTAGAGCTAACTGGAAGCCTTGCTGTGCAATGAGATTGTGCATTGCTTTATCACAGAGGTTAATTACTTATATAATACTTTTTCTTCCTCAGAAACAAAGGGCACAAGACTGAACCTAGAGTCAAACCTGATGACATATCTTTCAGAACAGAAGGCCAATGTTGGGTCTATTCCAAGTGTTCTAAGATACATGGCTTGCAGTACATACTATTTTCATGTATTCTTGACTTGATTTTTTTTTTAGTGGGTAAGAGTTTCAGTACTCAGCTTACTTAATAGCAGTGAAGAATGCATCTAGTTTCAAGAATGCAACTAGTAATATTTCAGCAGGTGAACTCAAAACTAGGTACTACTTTACCCAACTTGTTTCGTACCTTTACAAATATGAAATGGTAGATTGACCTGTCAACAGAAATTAAGTTAGATCTAAACCCTGTGTAAAACTTCAATTCCTAAGAGCTGTGAGCTCAATAACTGTACCTACCAACCCACCAGTATAACTCTGACACATGTAAACAGAAGATCCCTCTATACCCATCTCTTCATTCAGTGCTGAGAAAGGAAGCTGTCATCAAATCACAGTTACTGGACCAGTGCAGAAGACCTGTCTAATATTACAGTCTGTTCACAAACTTTCTGTGTTTCTGAATAGGAAAAGAGCATTAAGAAAGATTATATTTCACATATTGTCATCAAGATTATTTTATATTTCTGTGAGCTGAGAATTTCTTTAGGTTGCAAGAAACAAACACATGACTGTTGCTTTTACAGAGTGAAAGAAAATCTGTTATAAAAGACTACCAGGTCAGAATAGATGCCTAACTGAAACTGACTACCAGGAGGTAGAGACTAATACTAGGATGTATTGACATGATATTACCGCCATTTCTTTTTCAGTCCTCTCTCTTGGTGTTTTTGAAACTCACCTTTGTAATCACTTTTTGTTTATGACCAATCTTCAAAATCCTGTTCCAAAACTTAGCATACAGGTAGTCCCTTAGATCAGGCCAAATTTATTCTCTTTCCACTAACACTTGCCTACTTTCCATTTTCAAAGAAACACTCCTGGATGACATAGAAAGAGCACTGTAGTCAGTGAAAGCAAATTTTCTGCAGCTGAACTACTAAGCTTTTACCAATAAGTCAGAGTGCACACAGGCAGTTAACACACTGTATAACCTTAGCTATTCCATAGCATTATGTTTGTATATACATCCCTTTGCTGAAGAATAAAAACAAAAATATCATATTTCCCTTTCAAGAAACAGTCGTTTCTCATGAAGACTTCAATGGTGATGATTTAAAGAAAGTTCAATGGATCCCTAACTGAACTGACAGTTCAAAGACCAGGGAGAGAATCCATCCCCTGCTAGATGCAGGAGGAAACATGGCAGCAACTGAAGAGGAAAAGGCTGAGGTGCTTAATGCCTTCTTTGCCTCAGTCTTTAGTAACAAGACTAGTTGTACTGAGGGGATCCAGCCTCCTCAACCAGAAGACAGAGACTGGGAGAACGACACCCACAACCCAGGAGGAGATACGCAGTGACCTACTGAATTATGTAGACATACAAAAGTCTATGGGACTGGATGGGATGCACCCAAGGGTGCTCAAGGAGCTGGCTGGGGTGCTCGCCAAGCCCCTTTCCATCATTTACCAGCAGTCCTGGCTGACTGAGGAGGTCCCAACAGATTGGAAATCGGCCAATGTGACGCCCATATATAAGAAGGGTCAGAAGGATGATCTGGGAAATTACAGGCCTGTCAGCTTGACTTCAGTGCCCGGGAAGCTGATGAAGCAGCTCATCCTGAGTACCATCACACAACACATGCAGGACAACCAGATGATCAGGCCCAGTCAGCATGGGTTTATGAAAGGCAGGTCCTGCTTGACAAACCTGATCTCCTTCTACAACAGGGCGACCTGCTTATTGGATGAGGGAAAGGCTGTGGATGTTGTCTACCTTGACTTTAGTAAGGCCTTTGACACCATTTCCCACAGCATTCTCCTGGTGAAACTGGCTGCTCATGGCTTGGATGGGCACACGCTTGGCTGGGTAAAAAACTGGCTGGATGGCCAGGCCCAAAGAGTTGTGGTGAATGGAGTTAAATCCAGTTGGCAGCCGGTCACAAATGGTTTCTCCCAGGGCTTGGTTTTGGGGCCACTCCTGTTTAACATCTTACTTGATGATCTAGACGAGGGGATCAAGTGCACCCTCAGTAAGTTTGCAGACGACACCAAGTTGGGTGGGAGTGTTGATCTGCTCAAGGGTAGGGAGGCTCTGCAGAGAGATCTGGACAGGCTGAAGTGATGGTCTAAGGCCAACTGTAGGAGTTTCAATAAGGCCAAATGCCGGGTGCTGCACTTGGGCCACAACAACCCCCAGCAGCGCTACAGGCTTGGGGAGGAGTGGCTGGAGAGCTGCCAGTCAGAGAGGGACCTGGGGGTGTTGATTGACAGCCGGCTGAACATGAGCCAGCAGTGTGCCCAGGTGGCCAAGAAGGCCAATGGTATCCTGGCTTGTATCAGAAATAGCGTGGCCAGCAGGGACAGGGAAGTGATCTTACCCCTGTACTCGGCACTGGTGAGGCCGCACCTCGATGACTGTGTTCAGTTTTGGGCCCCTCACTACAAAAAGGACATTGAATTACTTGAGTGTGTCCAAAGAAGGGCTACGAAGCTGGTGAAGGGTCTGGAGCACATGTCGTATGAGGAGCAGCTGAGGGAACAGGGGTTGTTTAGTCTGGAGAAGAGGAGGCTGAGGGGAGACCTCATCACCCTCTACAACTACCTGAAAGGAGGTTGCAGAGAGCTGGGGATGAGTTTCTTTAACCAAGTAACAAACGATAGGACAAGAGGTAATGGCCTCAATTTGTACCAGAGAAGGTTTAGACTGGATATTAGGAAGCATTTCTTTACAGAACGGGTTGTTAGGCGTTGGAATGGGCTGCCCAGGGAGGCGGTGGAGTCCCCATCCCTGGAGGTGTTTAAGAGTCATGTTGACATAGCGCTTAGGGATATGGTGTAGTTGGGAACTGTCAGTGTTAGGTTAATGGTTGGACTAGATGATCTTCAAGGTCTTTTCCAACTTGGATGATTCTGTGATTCTGTGATTCAGTTATGGTTCCATTCAAATATGACCAGAACATATATTGTGTGGACTTATATCTCTGTCCTTCTAAAAAGGAAGACTATTTTATATTAAACCATCTAATATGGACTTGTCTTCCAGGTGAACTGCAAGTAGTAGGATTACATTACAATTGTCCAATATGAGGATGACAAATAGGTGAAGTACCATTGCCAGACCTGCATCCAAGCGATAAGTGTAACTAACAGATGGAATCTGGTATTTGGCTATTGCTATATCCTTGGAATAAAGAAAAAAATCCCTCATATATGTTTATAGCACCCTCTCCTTTTCCATCTCTAATGGAGTACTGATGTGCCCAGAAAGCGTAGACCTCCTTGTATTAATTATCAGCTATTCTAATGGAAAATTAGAAGGAACATAAGAGCAGTTAATCTCTCATGGATGGAGGAAAAAAAAAAATCAGCATGCACATATTTCAGCCAGGAGGCAACAACTCTTCTTTGAGTTCTTACACAATTTTTAGCACATCTTTAAGCTTCCCTGGACAAAGAGCCAGGTCACTGAAGCTCCAGCAGAAGTGAAGTTTTAAACAATAAATAGGTGACAAAATCATCACTAAATATGCATTTACATCAGAATTAATATGAAAAGAGTTTCCATTGTCAGTCTCTGAGGGATTTCATTGTATGGATGGGAAAGGAAGACAGATTTAAGGATTTTTAGATTATGTAAATAACAAAGGAACATGATTTGTTCTAGTGTAATTACTAAATGTTCTACTTGGTTGATTTGAAGCCTGCCCTGAAAGGGCCCCTCCTCTTACATCAATGCAATACAAAATTTTAATCCTGAAGTTACATATCCTTTTCTATGGAAGCTTGATAGCCTCCCATGGGCAGGCTCCCCTGTGTCTAACAGAGCCGTGACACAGTAATGCAGACTGGGGAAAACAACTTTTTCCTACTAAAACCCCAAAACCATCCAGTAGACATTGCAGCAGCTAATACTTAAATTATATATTCCCAGTGCAAGAATCTCCCTCCCTAAATGCTTTAGAAAAAGTAGTAACTGGGCCAATGTCAGTTCAACAAATCTAATCTTCAATCTGTTCCTTTATCTGCCTGCTCATTCTTACATTAACCTGCATTTAACTTCTGGCTCCAAGTTTATTTATCCATCCTGAGAATAAATAATGTCATTCTAAAATTGGTTCCTTGAAAATCCTAACTGTATTATTTCTATTATTATTCATGATAGTTTAGAAACAGAGGCAGGTAACTCACAATTTTAAAGTTTCCTTCTATTATTTACAGAGTGTTGTGAGAGACTGAAATGTCAAATGATTGTCTCAAAGCTTGCTTGTGCGTGTGCTGTGAGTCACCAGGTGGTGTCAGTAATGCCTGGACCATTCATCAAGGACCAGCTGTGGCCTTTGCAATTAATCTAAGGAATGTCACCCAAGGAAGCAGGAGCGTATGGAAGGATGCACCCTCCCACTCCCTTGCGGTTGTATTGACAGATTCCTTAGATAAGTCCCAAAGAGGTGGACTGAGTGAAACCAGGTGTTTCTCATCAAGCACAAGGACCACTGATCACTGGCCATTGTGTAAGTCTGATACTTTGTGGCTCTATTGTGTATGCCTGACACCATGCATGCATTGCTAATGACTTCACGCCTTCGCCATTGAAGTGGTGAGGTTTCTGCCCTGGATGATTGCTCAAGAAGCATGAAGTCAGCAAAAACCTGTGGGAACAGAGGAAAAACTAGAGGTGGGCAGATATGTTAATCAGCTGATAAAATGAACTTAAAAGGCGACAGATAATGTTGCTGTGTGTGCATCTGCCACTGACCAACCGGACACTGCTGGATCCATGGTGGTGACTATTCTTGCAATTCTGTTCTGGATGCTTGCTTGATTTCTGTCCTTTCCTTCCATTCTGTCCTATTGCTACCACTCTTCACTTTTAATAATAAAAACTGTTTTGGGTGTACAGCATTTGACCTCATTTGTGTCTTAATCTCACCCTTGGGATCATATCTAAACCTCCCCCAACATTGGATCAGGACAAGTGTATAAAAGAAATCCTCAGTCTTTAGTAGTTCTGTTATTTTCATTAAGTCTTCCTACATTTGGTTCTTTAAGAAACTAAAGTTCATCTCAAAAAAAATTACTTAAGCAAAAATTAAGGATCTATATGGAAAGAGTGGTGAAAGTTCGAGGTAACAGTTCATCAAGCACAGTTCAGGAACAAAAACAGTTCATCCCCTTTACAGGTAATGGAAGTAGGTGGAGCAAGAGAAACCCCTGACCTAACTGCAAGCTTCACAACAAAACAAAAAAGAAGCATACCAGAAATGGAAAAGCAGATGAATACCCATTGTGCACTACAAGGGCATTGCCAGGATATGCAGAGATGCAGTTAGAAAAGCAAAAGCTCAGCTCAAATTGGATTTGGCCAGAGATGTCAAAAAATACAAGAAATGTTCTTCAGGTATGTAAACAAGAAGCAGAAACAGAAGGAACATGTTGGACCACTGTTAAACAGGAGGGATTAATTAGTCACCAACAACACTGAAAAGGCAGAGATTCACAACACTTTGTTCACCTCTGTCTTTACCAGAATTGTTGGGCTCCAGGCCTTGGGAGGAAAAATCCAAGTGTATGCTGATACAGAGAAATGATTACTTGTTTTAAGACTTATTTACTTATTTACTTATAAAAAACTGCTTAGCAACTTATTTACTTACTTATAGCAAGTTATAGTATTACTTATAGTATTTTTGAATATTGCTAAGAATCCTGCTTGCCCAGACTGTTCTGTGGAATTTTACCAAGGACTACTGTGTTCAGCAAAACAAAGCAGTTTACTGTGAAAATCTACCAAGAACTGCAGTGTTCAGCAAAATATCATGTTTCTGTCCTTGGGAAACAGATGTGCTCTAACTAGTTGGGCCTCAGTAATGAGTAAAGATAGCCATATACAGACAGTAGAAGTTCCATTGGTTCCCTTAAATAAGATAGGATGAGTAAAGGGGCTGAAAAACATTTTTGTTGTTCAAGAAATTGGCCAAGAGAATCTGCACATGCTCCGGGGAAAAAAAAAAAAGGTGAGAAAGACTACGAGCCTTCCTCCCAGAGACACCAGAAGACGCCCACCAGGAGGCAATGCGCAGGTGCAAAGAGAACATAAACTGCTGACACCAGCCTTTCGAACTAACCCAGCCTTACTCATGCATATGTATGTTTGTGTTATGTAACCCAATGAATATGTATATCCACACTCTATAAGTTTTTGGTAAAATGTGCTGTTGGTGTGCAAGCTTTGTGGAGAAATCTCCTTGCACCCCGGCCGGAGTAAAACATATCTGCTTTATAACTCTATTTCGAGTTGTAGAGTCTTTTTCTGCGAATCAATGCAAACACAGACCCCGTCAAGTGAAGGAAGAGTTGGTATGTGAACTACTACAGGAGCCTGACCCCTAAAAATCAATGGGCCCCAAAGTTATCCACTGAGGGTGTTAAGAGAGCTGGCTGAAGTCACTGCGAGGCCACTCTCCACTATCTTTGAGAAGTTGTGAAGATTGATGGACATCCCAGAAGACTGGAAAAAGGCTTATGTCACCCCCATCTACAAGAAGATCTTAAAGGAGGATCCAGGAAATTTTAGGCCCATCAGTCTTACTCCAGTCCCTAGAAAAGTTATAGAACAAATCCTCCTGGGGGCTTGGTTTACAGACAAGTCAAATGAAGCATGTGATTGGGAAAAGCCAACACTGATTCACCAAGGGCAAATTGTGCTTGACAAAGCTGATTGGTTTCTGTGAGAAAGATATGGGGTGAGCTGTGGACACTGCCTACCTGGATTTCTCCAAGGCTTTCAAGAACAATTCCCCACAGTCTCCTCCTAGAGAAACTGTTGCATTACAGTCTAGACAAGTGGTCTGTGCGGTGAGTGGTAACTGGCTGACAGGCCGCACCCAGAGTGAGGTGGTAAACAGCTCTTTGTCAAAGTAGCAACCTGTCACAGGTGAGGTCTCCCAGGGATCAATATTGGGCCCAATGCTATTTAATATCTTCATAAGTGATCTGGATGATGGGATCAGGTGATGAAACTTGCTGATGATACCAAACTGAGTGGGGAAGGGAGAGCCACCCTGCAGGAAGACCTGGATAGGATGAAGGAGTGGGCTAGCAAGAACCTCATGGCATTCAACAAGGGCAAGTGTAAGGTCTTGCTCCTGGGAAAAGAGAATCCAGGAGAGCGGCTCAGTCTGGGAAACAGCTCTGTGAAAAGGGACCTGGGCGTCCTGGTGGACAACAAGCTCAACAGGATGCCAACAGGATGCTGGGTTGCATCAACAAGGCCATCACCAGCAGAGATAAAGAAGTTATTACCCCACTCTACTCAGCACTTGTCAGGTCACACCTGGAATACCATGTTCAGTTTTGATCCCTGATATACAAAAAATATGTAGACAGGCTGGGGAGGGTCCAGAGGAGGCCCACAAAGATGATGAAGGGACTGGGAAGCCTGTCATATGAGGAAGGGCTGAGAGAGTTGGGTTTGTTCAACCTTGAGAAGGGAAGGCTTAGGGGAGACCTTATCACCATGTTCCAGAATTTAAAGGGTGGCTACAAAGAAGATGGAGACTCTCTTTTTACAAGGAGTCATATGGAAAGGATGAAGGGTAATGGGTACAAGTTACTCCTGGGGATATTCCACTTGGACACAAAAGGAAAATTTTTCACAATGAGAACAATCTGCCACTGGAATAATCTCCCCAGTGAAGTGGTGGATTCCTCAACATTGGATACTTTTAAGATTCAGCTGGACAGGGTGCTGGATCATTTTCCCTAGAACATGCTTTTGCCAAGAAAGCTTGAACCAGATGATCCTGATACCTTCCAACCTGATATTCTATGATTCTATGATTCTATGACAGTTCAATAAATTACTTATTTTAATAAAATAGAGTATATGTACCAAAAATCTTTGATGCCCTCATATAATACTCCCCAAATGCCTATTGTTTCTCCTTAAACAAACCCAGCACACCAAAAGAGACCACACAAAATTATTTTTATGCTATGAAGTGAACTTACCATGACTAGGCAGACACTACAGAATTTTCCTAATGGTCAAGATCTCAAAAAAATTGCCATCACAACTGACACTAACTGGTACCCTTACTGTCAGTCTAAGCAAAGAGACTATGGCTTAGTCAAGCATAGCTACTAATCCTTGTCCCCAGAGGAAGTCTCTCTGGGTCAGTGTTGCTATATAACAATTGAACTGCATGGGCAGGCTTGCATTGCCACTGCCTGTTTTACATCTGTACTTCCAGCATGCTTCTGTCTTTCACATACTTTTTAAAGAGCATCCGTGTACTCCACTGGAAAAAGGTGTGCCCTAATCATCTAAATTGTACTGAAAGAGGTAGAGAGCAGCAATTTTTGAGAGCACAACATTTAGAAACATTAAATACTACTGTGCATACTCTCAAAAGTGACCAAAGACTTTGTTGTAAACCAAGAGGAGCCAAAGACTAGATTAGTGTGGTGCAATAAATTGGAGATGACAGACAGGCGTGGAAAGAAAACTCTCCACTGGATGATTGGAAGATACCAGTCAAGTTACTGAAGTTTAATTAAGTCAAAAAATCTGCAAACTCCTGTTATCCTTTAAGTCCTGAAATGGTAATTTAAATAGGAACAGATCAGCCATAAGGATGCAAATTATGTTGTCTTTCAAACACTGGGATTTCATCCACAGGAGATTGCACAACTGTATCAGTAAACTGCTTTATAATCTAATCCAGAGCATTTTTATGGATTTTTTTCCCCAGATTCTTCTAATTCCAGGCAAAACCAACCATTTTAAGAAACTTTATAATCCTTCATTCTGTATTAAATATAGCCCACTAAAATAAATTAGTTTGAGAGAGCTGGAAAAAAATATTCCAGGCTTTGTTAAATCATAGTGAGATCAGATGCTATTTGAGACTTTCAAATGTATCAACACAGACACCAACAAATTAATCTCACTTCTGAGTAAGAAGAGCTGTTACTCCTGAGCCTCTGTTGACTTTTACTAGCTAGAGAGAATCACTGCTCTGGAGCAGCTCTGTGAGACAGTACAAAGCCCCACATCAACCTGAAGAGAGTACACCAGTCCTATATCCGACTGGAAGTCTCATGCTCCAAGGTCAACCTTAATTTCTGTACCCAAGTTTTAAGCAATTGACAAAATATTTACTTAGTACAGTGAGAAATGTTCTAATAAGCCTGTTCTGCTTGTCATTATCTAAAAATATTTAAAGATGGCATCCCAATTATCTTAGATATGCAATGAATTCTACAAGGAATTTTAAATAATTGCTTTTTCAGTTGACCTTTCTTTCCACCAACCCCTTATATTAGTTCTTTAAGCATAATGTTTATTAAGATATTTGCCAAAAAGTGAAAATAATTTTCTTGATTAGACAGCTTTCAACAACATTAAGCTTCCATAGTTTAGCACATGTCTTTTAATAACAAAGATGTTGTATCTCTAAATGATGTGTGCATTTAACCTTCTCAGGCTTTAGTAGAGGGCTTCAGGGTTCTTGATTTGGCTTTTTCTTTCGTTTTTTTTTTTTTTTTTTACCTTTTTTTAAACGACACTTGCTCCATCTAGTGGTACTTTCTCAAGGGAGGAAAAAAAAAAAAAAAAAAAAAAAACAAAAAACAAAAAAACATCACACAATGACAATAAGTATAAAATGCAGTATGTAGGAATAGAAATCTCATATCAAAATCAGGAATGGATCCATTCAGATTATTTCACAGAATCACAGAATCATCTAGGTTGGAAAAGGCCTTGAAGATCATCCAGTCCAACCATTGACCTAACACTGACAGTTCCCAACTACACCATATCCCTAAGCGCTATGTCAACCCAACTCTTAAACACCTCCAGGGATGGGGACTCCACCACGGCCTTGAGCAGCCCATTCCAACACCTAACAACCCGTTCTGTAAAGAAATGCTTCCTAATATCCAGTCTAAACCTTCTCTGGCGCAACTTCAGGCCATTACCTCTTGTCCTATCGTTTGTTACTTGGTTAAAGAGACTCATGCCCAGCTCTCTGCAACCTCCTTCCAGGTAGTTGTAGAGGGCGATGAGGTCTCCCCTCAGCCTCCTCTTCTCCAGACTAAACAACCCCAGTTCCCTCAGCCGCTCCTTGTACGACCTGTGCTCCAGACCCTTCACCAGCTTCGTTGCCCTTCTCTGGACACGCTTGAGTAATTCAATGTCCTTTTTGTAGTGAGGGGCCCAAAACTGAACACAGTCATTGAGGTGCGGCCTCCCCAGTGCCGAGTACAGGGGTAAGATCACTTCCCTATCCCTGCTGGCCACGCTATTTCTGATACAAGCCAGGATACCATTGGCCTTCTTGGCCACCTGGGCACACTGCTGACTCATGTTCAGCCGGCTGTCAATCAACACCCCCAGGTCCCTCTCTGACTGCCTGTTTCATAACTTTTCCCTTTGACAACTACACAGAAAGAAGTAAAAAACATATGACAACTTTTTATCCTTACCACAAAATAAAAAGATAAACAACTGGGGTTAAAAATTCACTGTAGCTTTTTGTATAGCGTCATTAGCAAATACATGAAAAAAAGTACTTCATTTTTTAACTCCACGAAGATTTATTGTAACCATCTTTAATGTACTGATTAGCATCTTAAAATAATCTACTTCATCAACAAAATGCCTTACCTTACTGACCCATCCAGCTCTAATTGGCTGGTGGTGTCTATTTAGCTGGGCCTATTACCTGATAGCACTGTTTCAGGTACACAAGGGAGAGGTTATTCTTAAACTAATTATACTGAATGCATGATGAGTAAAACCTCTTCTGTCCCAGCTTTGTCTCACAACAGTCTCTTGCTAACCAGATGCCAAAAGATCTGTAAATTATTTTTTGATGGCAATAACTGAAGTGCTAATGGCTGGAGATTACTGTTTTGGCAATCTTTTTATTTATTTTTTTTAAAAATATCTTTCATTTTAGAGACAAGATGTACTTTTTTTTCCCATGTGATAAAAGTAGTCATCCTTGACAAAAAGTAGTCAGATGCTGAGGTCACAGTCAATTTTTTTTTTTAATGTTTTCTGCCACAGCCTGCTCTGAAGAAATACAGGATGCCTATTAGCATATCTTTACTCTTCTCGGTCCATTGATTCTCTCTCATCTTCTCTGCTTGAAAACCCAGAGAAGTATTGCCTACAATTCTGAACTTGAAATCGGGTATTCCATGTTAGGTATTTTGGCAATTGTATTAGTCACTAAATTTTCCATATCTGTTTCCCCATCTCTAATATGCCCTAGTCATTTTAGAAATTAATGGTTGAACAACTATTGAAACTGACTTATACTAAGACCTCCTCTAGTTTTTCTAGAGACAGGATGCAAGTTTACCAAACTCAAAGCTTTAAAAAATTTGAGAAAAGCTAACCACTCAACAAAATTGGATTTTATTTGACTTGGTTTCAAATAATGCCATTTCAATTTCACTTGTTCATAGAATACATTACCTGAAAATGAATAAACAGAATATTGAGGAAGATGGTCATAGAATATCATAAAAAACATACCATTTTACAGACATATTCGTGTCCTTCCCTGACCACTCTACATGAAAGCAATACACACCTTTGTGTTTGTACACTATGCTGTGCTCACTGAGTTAAGGAGAGACACAACTCCAGCCATACATTTCAGTGAATGCCTGAGCAGCCAACTCGGCTCAAGCAAGTGCTGTTTTTCTGCAATTAGAAAATATGTCCTTCAATTAGAAAATATATCCTTGAATGGTCTTTGCCAGGTGCCAATTCTAACAATTCAGTATACTATTCTGCCCCATCAAGTACCATGACACTTGTTAAAGTAAATTATTTAAAAACATAGCTACCTTTTTAATCTAAATTCAGTTACTCTAAACATATTGAGCCAAAAATATTGTCCTTAATTGCCTTGGCGATGTCACACTAGAAATTCTAGCATGCTGCAACCACTACAGGAAATAATAGTCCTTCATTTACCGTCTGTAACCACTGCAAATTTGTTTTCAAACCCTCACACTTTTTGTTTTACTAGGTAATTGAATAACTGAGAAACATAGTGATACAAAAAGAGAGATAATGGTCAGAAGACTGCAGCCAGAACTATTCTTCAAGTCTGCAGCTAAATTGAAAAAAGTATTGTTTGGAGCTTAACACAATTTCTTCTTCCTCTTCTTTGATGGCAGAAAAGGAAGTTTTAAGCTGAAAAAGGAAATATTTCAAATCAAAACAAACACTTGAGAAGCTAGACATAAAAAGATTTCTCTTCCAGTCACAAAATGGTAGCAGAACCAATACATGAAGTGTGAGTCCAGATATTCACTTTGCCTGTTGATCAGAAGATGTTGGGTTTAAGTGGCTGTAAGATGGGAGAATGTCCCAAATACCCAGCAACAACACATGGCATCGCTGCTGAAGCTTTCATGAATATCTATGCATTAGTGGAAAAACTGCAACCTGAACATCCTCCCAGTCAATGAAACAGGGAATGGGTACAAGCAGACAAAAACATTTCCCTCTATTGCCATGAATATTTTACATAACACAAAACATTTGAGAAGGACAGAAAGATATCCCACAAAAATGTTGCATGATCCAGTATTTGAGACAGTCTTCTAAGATGCAGGGGTTTGGATTGCCACCTTTGTTCTAATTAGGAGCTATACAGACAACTCTAATGAAAATGGGGGCAGTATCCTTCCCAAATGTATAGCAAATATTCTCCTTTATCAGTTCTAGTCCCAAATATCCATCAAATACACTGGATTCAGGTGGAGGATATCACTGTTTTGGGGTGGGGGTTTTTATTTAAAGTATCTGCAAACTGGCTTAAAACCATGCTTTTGGCAAACAAGTAATCCACAATTTTAGGAGTGATATTATAAAACTTTTATGCCTAAATTGAAGCAATTTTATTGTTTTGAATCAATAGAAGCAAATGGAGGCTCCAAAAGAGACAGACAATCCCTCACGCTCTTGCTACCAGGCAGAAGGAGGGGACCTAAGACACAGGGGAGACTGGAAACAGGTCCCTGCTCAAGGAGGCAGGAAAATCCTCTCCCGACCTCCCTCACCCTCCATGGTGCCCCTTCACAACAGATATGAGGCCCTGGAACTTGTGAATGAAGCAGAGAAGGATGAAAAAAATGAGCCAAATAAGGAGGAAGATGAAGGTCCAAAAGGGCCAAGATGCCTTAGACCATGTATTAAAACAAATTCTAAAAATAACCCCAGAAGGGACACTGTAGTGGGTGACTCCATTCTGAGGGGTGTTGAAAGCCTAATATGCAGACCAGACCCACTTCATAGGGAAGCCTGCTGCTTCCCTGGGGCCCGGGTGAAGGACCTCACGGCAAAACTCCCCACTTTAATGAGACCCAAGGACTACTATCCTTTCTTGGTTTTTCAGGTGGATAGCAATGATATTACCAGAAGAAGTCCAAAATCAATGAAGAGAGAGTTCAGGGCCTTGGGGAAACTGGTTAAGGGGTTGGGAGCACAAATAGTGTTCTCGTCCATCCCTTCAGTTGTGGGGATGGATGAAGAAGAATACAGGAGAACTCAACAGATGAACTTGTGGCTCCAAGACTGGTTTTACCGTCAGGGCTTTGGATTTTTCAATCACGGGTTAGTATACAGGACGCCAGATATTTTGGCATCAGATGGGATGCAGCTGTCCCAGAAGGGGAAAAGGATCTTGGGGTAGGAGTTAGCTGGGCTCATTGAGAGATCTTTAAATTAAATTTGAAAGGGGAAGGGGACAAAACTGGAACTCCCAGATACAAGCTTCAGGGAAGATTACCAGAGTTTGTGGGCTGGTGTGCCAACGATGACCCTCACCCTGCCATCTCAGTGAAGACAAGGAATGGAGACATGCAGCACAACAAAGATGCGAGGGATATTGATGGATCAGTAACCATGGTAACACCCGTGAAAGGTCAGGCTGGAATTAGGACCTCTAAATGCAAAAAAGTGTGGGGACATCAGCCCATCTGAAGTGCATGTATACCAATGCACACAGCATGGGTAACAAACAGGAGGAGCTTGAAGCCATGATGAAACAGGAAAATTATGACGTAGTGGCTATCACAGAAACATGGTGGGATGTCTCCCATGACTGGAGTGCGCCAGTTGATGGCTACAAGCTCTTTGGAAGGTATAGACAAGGAAGGAGAGGTGTTATGTATGTTAAGGACTGTTATGATTGCTTTGAGCACAAGTGTAGTGAAGACAGGGTGGAGTGTCTTTGCGTTAGAATCAGGGGTAAGGCCAACAGGGCAGATGTTGTAGTAGGAGTCTACTATAGGCCACCCACTCAGGACACAGAGGTGGATGAAATATTCTATAGGCACTTAGGAGAAATCTCACGATCGCTTGCCCTGGTTCTTGTGGGAGACTTTAACTTCCCAGACATCTGCTGGAAATACAACACAGCAGAGCAGGACCAGTCCTGGAGATTCCTGGAATGTGTGGGAGAAAATTTCCTGACACAGCTGGTGAGGGAACCAACTGTTACGGAGGCTCTCAAATAAACAAACAACTACCAAAAATTAAAGATTTATTATTAACACAATTAACTAGATCTCCATAAATTACAGGTTCAAATGTCTGTGAAAGGAGAACCCAACAACTTCCTAGGGTTTAATGACAACCCAAACCGCAGAACAAAGCACAACTCCTTAGGTTTTAAGCAACCCAAAACACAGAACAAAAACCACTCCCTAGGGTTTAATGGCAACCCAAAACGCTCTATCACCCACCTAACAAGTGAGGGCTTTCAACCTCAAGGATCTGCTCAGGGCAGCGTCCCGACCCAAGGCACCTTGAGGAGTTTCCTTGGGCGGCGTTCCGACACAAGGAGAGAGTCTTCGACTGCAGCATGCTGCTCCACGGGACAAGCTCAAAATGGCTCCCCCAGGGGACTCCATTTATACCCAGGCCAAATCTGACCTGTAGTCAATAGCGGCTCCCATTGGCCAAAGGCCCCAATTACAGCGAAGCCCTGAGAACAAAGACAATCAGTAGCTGCTACCCTTCAGCAGCCAAGAACCTCCGTTTTCATTGGGCGGGTGCATCTGCCACACCGACCAGAGAAGGTGCCCTGCTGGACCTCCTCTTTGTGAACAGAGAAGGATTGGTGGATGATATGGCAGCTGGAGGCCGACTAGGGCACAGCGATCATGAAATAATAGTTCTCTGTTCTTAGAGAGGCCAGGAAAGGGGGCAGCAGAACTAACATCCTGGACTTCCAAAGGGCTGACTTTGACTTGTTTAGGCAACTGCTTGACAGAATACCTTGGGAGACGGTCCTGAAGAGTATAGGGGTCCAGGAAGGCTGGGCACTCTTTAAGAAGGAATCACAGAATGATCTAGGTTGGAAAAGACCTTGAAGATCATCTAGTCCAACCATTGACCTAACACTGACAGTTCCCAACTACACCATATCCTTAAGCGCCAAGTCAATTTACTCTTAAATACCTCCAGGGATGGGGACTCCACCACTGCCCTGGGCAGCCCATTCCAACACCTAACAACCCATTCTGTAAAGAAATGCTTCCTAATATCCAGTCTAAACCTTCCCTGGCGCAACTTCAGGCCATTACCTCTTGTCCTATCGCTTAACAAAAAATCTTTCTATAAATTCGTTAACAGCAAGAGGAGGATTAGAGAAAATCTCCCTCCTTTATTGGATGCAGAGGGAAACATGGTAACTAAGGATGAGGAGAATGCTGAGGCGCTCAACGCCTACTTTGCCTCAGTCTTTAGCAGTGGAACTGGCTGTTCCCTGGACACCCAGCCTCATGAGCTGAGAGATGGGGAGGGGAAGCAGAATGAGGTCATCCCAATTAAAGAGGAGGTGGTCAGAGACCTGCTACACCACTTGGATGCACAGAAGTCTGCGGGACCGGATGGGTTACACCCAAGGGTGCTGAAAGACTTGGCAGATGTTCTCACCAAGCTGCTGTCCATGATTTACCTGAAGTCATGGCTAACTGGGGAGGTCCCATTGGACTGGAGAGTGGCAAATGTGACACCCATCTACAAGAAAGGCAGGAAGGAGGATCCAGGAAACTATAGACCTGTCAGTCTGACCTTGGTGCCAGGGAAAGTCATGGAGCAGGTCATCTCGGGTGCCATTACAAGTCATATAATGGACAACCAGATGATCAGGCCCAGTCAGCATGGGTTTATGAAAGGCAGGTCCTGCTTGACAAACCTGATCTCCTTCTACCACAGGGCGACCTGCTTATTGGATGAGGGAAAGGCTGTGGATGTTGTTTACCTTGACTTTAGTAAGGTCTTTGACACCGTTTCCCACAGCATTCTCCTGGTGAAACTGGCTGCTCATGGCTTGGATGGGCACACGCTTGGCTGGGTAAAAAACTGGCTGGATGGCCGGGCCCAAAGAGTTGTGGTGAATGAAGTTAAATCCAGTTGGCAGCCAGTCACGAGTGGTGTCCCCCAGGGCTCGGTTTTGGGGCCACTCCTGTTTAACATCTTTATTGATGATCTAGATGAGGGGATCAAGTGCACCCTCAGTAAGTTTGCAGATGACACCAAGTTGGGTGGGAGTGTTGATCTGCTCAAGGGTAGGGAGGCTCTGCAGAGAGATCTGGACAGGCTGGATCGATGGGCTCAGGCCAACTGGAGGAGTTTCAATAAGGCCAAATGCTGGGTGCTGCACTTGGGCCACAACAACCCCAAGCAGCGCTACAGGCTTGGAGAGGAGTGGCTGGAGAGCTGCCAGTCAGAGAGGGACCTGGGGGTGTTGATTGACAGCCGGCTGAACATGAGCCAGCAGTGTGCCCAGGTGGCCAAGAAGGCCAATGGTATCCTGGCTTGTATCAGAAATAGCGTGGCCAGCAGGGACAGGGAAGTGATCCTACCCCTGTACTCGGCACTGGTGAGGCCACACCTCGATGACTGTGTTCAGTTTTGGGCCCCTCACTACAAAAAGGACATTGAATTACTCAAGCGTGTCCAAAGAAGGGCAACGAAGCTGGTGAAGGGTCTGGAGCACGTGTCGTATGAGGAGCAGCTGAGGGAACTGGGGTTGTTTAGTCTGGAGAAGAGGAGGCTGAGGGGAGACATCATCACCATCTACAACTACCTGGAAGGAGGTTGCAGAGAGCTGGGGATGAGTCTCTTTAACGAAGTAATAAGTGATAGGACAAGAGGTAATGGCCTGAAGTTGCGCCAGGGAAGGTTTAGACTGGATATTAGGAAGCATTTCTTTACAGAACGGGTTGTTAGGTGTTGGAATGGGCTGCCCAGGGCAGTGGTGGAGTCCCCATCCCTGGAGGTTTTTAAGAGTCGTGTTGACATAGTGCTGAGGGATATGGTGTAGTTGGGAACTTTCAGTGTGAGGTTAATGGTTGGACTAGATGATCTTCAAGGTCTTTTCCAACCTAAATCATTCTGCAATTCTGTGAAAGACGCTTAAACAAAGTATCTATTTTTAATTGCTCAATGACATGCCATTCAAAGAACTCTTTGGGATCTGCAAGTGACTTCCAACTCTGGGGAAAGGATTTAATTTCTGAAATAGGTATATGTTGGTCTATTATTCTGCCCAACTCTATTTTTAAACAACAAAGAGGATGTGTTTGTAAACTGCAATTAACCTAAACAGAAGAAATTAATGGATTAAGGGAATTAAATTGCATAAGAATACGTGTGGGTGCATGCCAAAAAAGGGATACCAAAACATTTCAGCAACTATTGCTTTTGGTGTCTGTTTTCAGTTTGGGAATTTTTTTACCTCACTGAAGCAATTTAAGAAAAAAAGTCACTTTTTACCTAAGATAAATCAAAATCTGCTTTATCTGGCATTTAGATATCTTTGGTTATTAAAACCATTCTCCCAGAAGATAATGGAGATATAATGTTCTCTGTCCTCAATCACTATCAGATTTACCTTAGATTAATCCTTCTTCAAATCTTTATGAGCACCTTTTTTACAAAGTTAAACAATGCTGAAATCATCCTAACACCTCACAGTTTCTGTGTGGTTGTCCTGCAGCCCAATTAGCCACCACTTACACTATAATATTTTGACTGGATTAATCGATCAGGCCAAACTGGAAAAGACTCAACCATTAGGAGAAGAAAGAGTAGTAGGGGTAACTGAAGCCTTGCACACTGAATAGTTGACCTCTCATTAAGTCTGTAAAAAGACTAATGTTCTCTTACATCCATCTAAAAGAAGTACATCATATTCCCATATCTAGTCCCAACTGGCACAAAACCAATACAATTCTACTTTGCATTGCTACGTACCAGAGTATATAAAGGATTGTTGTATACAACAGGTATATCTGAAGCAGTTTTAAAAAGGAAAAATGTTGCCACCAAGAGAATTAAGTCTGTAGTCTGTTCCTATCTCTCAGATAAATTTTCTAAAACATATTTTCTTCAGGTAAGAGTGGAAATTCTCCAAATTCCCAGCATCTTGAGCTATCCATAGCCTTCCCATTAACTTTCAGCCTAAACTTTCATTCTAGTTTCACACCACCAGAAAAAGTGTATATACCCCTGCTTACTACCTCATTTGCTTCATTAAATATGAAGACAATTACTCCATCCTTGGCTGAAAAGTAATTTCTACCTTTTTTAGTTACAAAAGCTTGCAGTTTCTAAATCCAGCTGCCTGGAAAGTGGCTGTCTTTCTTACATTCCCACATGCATGTCAGCACATTTCTGCATGCACAGACTTCTTCTCAATTCAGGATGCAATTTTCAATTACCTTCTCATGGCTCCCAGGTACAGTCTTGGTTTTCTGCCTGCATATAACCCCTGACCTGTTGTGATAAGAATCACCCATCTCAGAAAATAACAGACTCGCATTATCACTATATTTTTAAACTTCATTTTAACACCTCTTTTCTTTCACTGTGGATATTTTTCTTATTCTGGCCTCATGGCTCAAAGATTTCATTTATCCACTGAATAGTGGTTTTCTGACATTTATCTGCAATTCATACCATGTTATCAATTTGATTGTTTCTTGTCACACACACACACTTTGACGGTTTAAATATATTACTCTAAGTTTTAATTTCATGTGTCTTAAAGCATTAAGAAATTCATGATGGTTCTTCTGTTACAAATTAAAAAAAAAAAAAAAAAAAAAAAACCACACTAATTTATCTTCTCTCCCTAAGTTATATTTGACAGATGACCGATATAAGCTCCCTGAGAGTATTAAAAAAAAGTAACTTCCCCACGTGACTTCCCCAGCAGTTCAATGGCATCAGCAAGCTGATGCGAGACGAGGAGATCACCATTAGTCTCTGAGTTACAGTTCATCTGGACAGAAGTAGCATAAATAGTACTTTTTTTAACCTGTCAGAAATGAAACCAAAATGTCTTTCACATGTGATACCAGTTGTATCAGAAAGCTGATGGAGGTGTCATATTATTATCAGAGACTCATATCCACACTGAAGGGATTGATATAAACACAAGCTTTTAAAGAAACTTCTCTCAAACTTTCCCTTTGATCTTTTGTAATTAATGTCAGACATTAACACAAACAAGGACAGGTCAACAGATTATTCAGATTTCAGAAGGATATCTGTTCCAGGTTCCACACAAGATGTATGAAAAACATACAGCCTTGTTTGTGAGATGCAATATTTTGCTATCATGGATCAAACAAGACAGAAGAGGAATAAAATGTCAACTTTTTAAATGGTAGAAGGTTAACAGTGCACTGCCCTCATGGCTTATATGAGATCCCATGCTTTTCAGGGATCTGGAAACAGAGAGACATGAGATTTCTTTGAAACTGAAGGTAAGAAAAAGCAAGTTAGATTAATCACAAAAAGATGTCATGAGGAACTTCAGGGACAGTCTTACTGAAGTTAGGTGAATGGACAAAAGGATGACAATGGAAATTCACTATTGATATATACAAATTATGAACACTAGAGAGAAAAATCTCAAACTATTCATATATCTTATCAATTCATAAAAACCACCTTGCCATCTCTGTGGGCAGCATAATGAAAACTTTTCTTCTGCGTTCCAGCTGCAATCAAAAAAAACCCCTCAAAGCTAAATACGATGTTAGTCTCCATGGATTGACACTATGATAAAGCATATTATGCTCTTATATTGAAATCAATGGCTCACAAAGTCATTTAAAATAAATACTTTTAAAACATGAACTGTAATTAGCTATTGAATGTTATTGACACAGCAGGTTGCAAAGGGCAAGAATTTAAACGCTAATAAAATGAATGAAAAGGGATTAGATATTCATTTGAACATCACAAATAACCAGTGCTGTAAATGTAGGCCTTCTGCCAAGCACTAGTTGGCAGCAACAAGGATTAGAGCCAGCTTTTACTTATGTAACTAACAGTGGGTAAAGCCACCACCACAGAAAATGGGATGTTTCCCAGTGTGTGAATTAGACCACAGACAGGGAAACAACCTTTCAGATAGTTCATAAAGTCACACATAAGATTTTATTTTTCCATCAGATATTTTAAAATTAATAAATACTGACCACTGTTTCTTTAAACAAATTTCAAATCTTTCTTTATGCAACCATTTTAGATTAAAGCTTGAAACACAGAAACTGGGCCATGGCACTGGAAAACAGACTTCACAGCTGGATTTCTTTGTTTGGGTATTACAGGTCTTGATAATACTTTTATAATATATGAAAACATTACTAGCAATCCATGTATTTTTAGAAAATAAATATCAAGCATATTATTTAAACGACCCTGTTTGTTGAAGACCAAAAATTAACAAGACCATCCTGTTCTTGTGAGGCACCATTTTGGCCCTGAATCCACTCATTGTTTAAAGAGATGTCTAGCTTTAAAGACAAAATTAATGCCAAGAACTTTAATGAAATTAAGTTTTTAAAAAATTAAGGTTTCAGCTAGGCAGGGTCCTCTAATAACATTTTTTCTGGATAGTGTAACAGATCTGCCAATAGAAGTGAGCAACCTTACAGCAAACTAACACAGAAAAACAAAAATGTTCAAGAATAGGATGGGCTCAGGATCTGAATGTCAAAATTCACTCTCTAGCCCTTTTCACGTGATATTAAGGAGTTCAGAAAATATTTCTCAATCCAGTTCTGCCTCTAGAAATTCATTTTACTGAGTTTTATGCTATCCCAACTAAAGCCATATTGCCAACAAAAATCGAAACTCATTTCAGTATTCTTTTCAAGTTTGTAAACATAACTTCTTGTTCCCAGCAAACATAGAAAAATGGGTTACTACTCTGACATGAAAACAAGACAAAATACTACTCTAAGCCTGACAACTGACTTTTTTGTGTTAAGCTTTATATTATGGCAGCAACTCACACACCCAGACTGCTCAGAAGTTGCTCATTGCCTTGATCAGTGAGTAACCTCCCAACCAGGTTAACTGTATTAGATCATTTTAGCAGCACTTCTTAGTCAAAAGATTTAGTTGTCTCCAAGGTGCATTTCCATCCTTCTCCAAACATTTAATATCTTTATCAACTGGGGTGCTGCAACATCAAAATATTGGGGGGGAGAATATTATTCAAGAGGGAAAACCAGCAGCAATCTCCAGAGAGGAAATAAAGAAGAGAACATTACTTTATCAAACATTTTATTAAAATGTTCATTTTTCCTGATAATAGCTGAGAGCTTTTCCCATGACTTTCAAAATGCTGTTTCTGACCATTTATATTTAGAAATATGTGTATGTGCCCATGTTTCTTATTTGAAGACTCACACTGAAGTGTAACATTACGAGGCAAAGTCTCAGGAAGCCATGCCTAGCCCTTCTCTGATGGAAGAGTTGCTTTTCAATTCTACAAGTCAGACAGACATCTAAACAGGTTTTGAGGATGTTTCCTCACAAACCACAGTACAACATCATATTCCAACCAAGTGCAGGGGCAAGAAATTACAGTTTGCTGGGGTGGTGCACCATACCTCTGATACCTCATCAAGTGCTTTTATAAAGTGCTGCACTGCACCACATAGGAAACAACCAACACATTCAGAGGCAACTCAAATATCTGCAGTCTCTGCAGCCTAGAACACCACCACTCTTGTCAATGCCTTTCTATGCTACAAATGCAGTACCTACAAAATCTGTTTATAATTAAATACATATATTTCCTTTCTTTCCTTCAAATAAAAAGAAAAAGAAACCAATGTTTCACCACAAAAAGTGTCACTTGCCTGACACTGCTTCCATTGAAGACAGTGTTAAATCTCCCACTAACCTCAACAGCAGCAGAGCTTGGCCAACATCAAGTACTCTTGAAAAAACCCAGCCTTCATCTCTAGTGTCTTGAGAACACACACAAGAAGGATCAAGTTCTTACCTTATGTGTGTCATAATATTTTCTGCAAGAGATGTCACTGTTCCTTGAGTTTAACAAGCTGTGACATTTAACTTCTTGCTCTAAAGGTTCCTACTATGCAAGCTCTGATGGAGAGAGCAACTGAGGATTTAGATGGATTAGTTTTTTTCTCCTTCTTACTGTGGTACAAAAGAAAAAAATATTCTAAATGTCATTCTCTTGTTTTCCAAGTTGCATTTTCTTAAATGCTTCTCACACCCTCAGCTTCCCTTAGTGTCCAACTTTCCTCGAACCCCAGCTGTACACCAGATAAATGTGACAGCATTTTGAAACCCCACGAGGCATTTTTGGCTGGTACAGAGGCCAGAGCATAAAGCAGGGCTTAAAATACTCCATCTGCCGCTCTCATCCACAGGACCTTTCTTGCTTCTCCACAACAATATGGCTATTAACCTCTCTTTCCATGGCCTGAGAAGTGGACAGCAGGCTTGTTGGATGGGTGGATGGCTGGTTGTCCATGCAGGGTCCCACAGATCAACCCCTCCAAGCAGTTCTGCTGTCACCACCCCCTCACTGTGCCTACATTCACTAAGCAAGGAAGAGGACATTTGTCACCAGGAGGTGGTTTTCCACAGCAGCATTGGTGTTTCTTGGACTTGATTTTGAGGGCAGAGGCTGGGTGATGTGAGTGGGAAACAAGAGTGAGAAGAGAGAATTCAAAAGTTTTGAGAAATATCAGTTCAGCTTAAAAACACCTTAGAAATCAAATCAGCCAGGAGAAGAATAGAAATCAGTAGGTGCACAAAAAATTGAATTAGTTTAGCCTGTTAATCTATAGTAAGAGGCATGGACAGAGCTGTTCAGGAAAATTCTCAGTAGGAAACCTTAAGAATTCATAACTGAAACAAAAAAGCAGCTGTGCCATTTGGAGTATTTCCTGGCTCAAAACTGACAAAATCCAGAAAGAACTGAATGACAGTCAATGCAGGACTTCCTGAAGCAAATAAAAAAGAATCACAATTTCATATTGTCAATAAAGTTTTTAATCTCTGCAGGAAGGGAAAAAACCCTTTTCTTTCACTGAAGTACTGAAAAAATACTATGCACCTTCCTCTCTTTACCACAAGTATGTTGTGATACAAATCAATGGCAAATACACCATAACTTCCTCACATGCTTTGAATGAGAAGATAATAAGGGACTGGAGGGTGGCACTGAAGGGCTTTTGTCTCTGTGCTCGTTTTGACTGGATAAAGTTAATTTTTTCCATAGTAGCTTGTTTGGGGCAACATTTTGGATTTGTGCTGGAAACTGTTGATAATACAGGGATGTTTTCATTATTGCTCAGCAGTGCTTGCAGAGATTCAAGGCCTTTTCTGCTTCTCACACCACCCTACCAGTGAGTATGTTAGGAGTGCACAAGAAGTTGGGAGGGGATGGAGATGGGATGGATGACCCCAACTGAACCAAAGGGGTATTCCATACCATATGATGTCATGTTGGGCATATAAAGCCAGGGGAAGAAGAAGCAATGGGGAGGACATTCAGAGTGATGGCATTTGTGTTCCTGAATAACTGTTAGTGATGGAGCCCTGCTTTCCTGAATATGGCCGGACACCTGCCTGTCAATAGGAAGTGGTGAATGGATTCCTTGTTTTGCTTTGCTTGCATGTGTGGCTTTTGCTTTCTTTAGTAAACTGTCTTTATCTGAACTCATGAGTTTTCTGACTTTTACTCTTCCGATTCTCTCCCCCATCCCACCAGGGGGAAGTGAGCAAGTGGCTGTGTGGGGCTTAGTTGCCAGCTGGAATGTTAGAGGTACTGACTGATGAGCTGAAGTTCTCCTACACATTGTGAAAAGTCAGACCAAAGATACTGCATTCTCTAGATCAATTTCTATATCATTTCAAAACTTGCATCTCTATATCTTCCCAGATTCAACTGAGATTTTATAGTTCAAAATAACATTTGTTTAATTTTAAGTATTACTTGGGGACACTGCTGCAGGGAATAATAATTATTTCAGGCTTGAGGGTAGATGCTGCTCCCATAACAAAAATCCATAACAAAACTTTTACTTGAATTTAGTGGTATGAGGACCAGAACTGCTAGTCTGTGTTCTTCACTTCAACAAAACAAATTGCCTGTGTCAGAGTATATCTGAAGTAGCCAATTTGCAATAACAAAAAATTTATATTAATATTGTTTCTACTGCCTACCCCTCAGGCTGCATTACAGCACAGGGCTCATTATCTTTAATAGACTAAAAGTAAATAAATTATGTAGGTAGTAAATCTAACTTAATGACGGGCTAAAATTAAGATATCCATAAGGAAAAGTTTGGGATTATTAAATTATTTCTGTTTGGTAAAAGCAAGAGAGAATTCTATGCTTCTCACACAAATGTCAATAAAAGTATGAAATTAACAGATGCCTGATCATATGTTTTTTTTCCTTAGGCTGTGTTTTGGAAAAGTTTAGTTAACAAATGCCAGTAGTACTAATGCTCATACATTCCAGCTATGCAAAGCTTTTCTCAAATCTATGTAATCTAGTAATACATCAAATCTGTGAGTTGAAAAGTGATCAGATAAATACTAATATATTAGAACTGCTAAAACAATATCCTTTGTCATAGAGGAAACAAAGTGGTCCAGTACATCACAACAAAGGTCAGAAACAGGCATTGCTAGCACTAGAAAAAAAAAACTGGCTTTTCAGTACAAATATTTCGTAACACTGATCAACCATACAACATGAGATAAAAGCCACTCTAGAGCAAGTTCTGCTCAGTATCAAGCTAGGACTGATTATTTCTGGTGATGCTAGAAGCTAGCAGTAACTTTTGGAGATCATTCTTTACAGCAGATCTTCTGCTGGAAAGAAAAAAAAAAAAAAGGAATTCAGAGGTTCTCTTTTTTCTGTCTACAAAAATAATTCCAGCAGAGATGTATTAATGAGCGACTTGCAGGAAGGTAGAGAAAGGAACAACATGAATTTAGCTAGCTGCATAGTTTTAGAAATTATTCTTTAAGTACAAAGAAGGTTTTCCCAGAACAACATATAAATAGGATCCTTTCTAAATTTCCAGAGTGGCTTAAAGAAAAAGCTATCTGTATTAATAAGTATCCAGTTCTTAGAGTTCAGCCAACCTACATAATCCAGAAAAAAACTTTTAAAGAAATTATGGTAGACTGGGAGGCATCCTACATTTATGGAAGGAAAAAAACCTCATAAGCAGAAAAATGTTAGATGCAAATACTGACCATTCCAAGCAGCACATTCTGTCAACATGGATATTAGGCAATCTATTACTGGCATATGTTTCATGTGTTGACATACATACGAACATATGTATCAACTGATAAATCAGTATGGGGAATAAAGCTATTAATAGGCAATGACAGCTTACAGAGCAGAGAATAGTGCAGGCTAGATTCACAATTTTAAAAAATAACATTTATGTATGAAGTGCCATACCTTGTAGGACTGCTGGTTGCAGACAGAATATTAATTTGTGAAGTGGTTGAGCCTTCGGGATCATTAGAGATAGAAGCAGAGATAATTGTCTGAGGTATCACAGGAACAGAAGAAAAATCACTGTGGAGACCATGGCTATAAACAAAAAATTTATCCAAAAATAAGAGATCAAAACCAAATCTTAAACATCTTTTGCACAGAGATGCTTTAAAGCATATATTACTAGTTTTAGGAATACTAAATCAGAAAAAAATATTTTTACTCAATAACCAAAAACCTCACCAAACCCACATGTAGCTATAGGCCTTTTATTGCTTAAAACTATGTGATGTGCTTTTTTTTGCTTTTTTGTCTTCTACATAGGAAATGTAAGATACACTCTAGAATCTTCTTTTTTGAACTAAACCAAAATAAAGGTAAGAATGTAAGAACACAAGTATCCTTTTTAAAATTATCTCCAAAAAAATCGTTATCCTTCTACCATCCTAACACTAAGACTTGTCACACTTTGCCCCCAGTTATGAAAGACAGACTTAAACAAAACAAAACAAACCCAAAAACAAAACAAAGCAAAGCAAACAAGCAAAAAAACACACCAAAAAACCCCACACTGGTAGTGTTGCTAATAGTTCCCCCACAACTTTTTCCAGGATGTGGCTCTAGGTTGAATTTCCCCTTAAAATAGTTAAAAATAATTTAAAGGTCAGAGACATCTATCCTACCATTGGTATGATTACAACGATCATATCATTCATAAACCTGTCACAAATTTTCCTCAATGAGACTGTCACTTCTTAAAGCACTTTTATATCATAATAGTCCTCTCAGAAAACAAGATCTCTTCAAATTACCTCCCCTCACTGGAAAGCACAGGTTCAATTAAATAATTTGTCTGAGCAACAAGAGACATTACCTGGAAGAGCATGCTCACTGAAAGCAGCTGTGACATCCCCATTTCCAAGACTCTGGATTAGAAAATTCTTGTGTTAGTTTTACCCATTCCACCCAAAGGCAACAACACATTGATGTCAGAAGTTTTAAAATAATTCTTCTAAATATAAAAGCAGTTGCTATCTTTAAAATCTTACAGATCTGAGGACTCAAATGGTTTCTGAAGCAGACAATATACTGATGGCTCCCTGCAGCCCAGCAAGGCTCCAGGCAGTTTGAAACTGAGCGGGAAGAATCACACCTGGGCTAGGTAACATGGGACTTATTAAGCAAAAGAACTTGAAAGAACTTGAAAGGATTGTAATCATTGAAGTTTGAACAAATGAGATCTATACAGAACCACATATCAAAACCGTTATCCAAACTAACATTTTGGCTAAAGTGCAATACATTTGAACTTGGGATACAGCCACTCATAGTGTTAGAAATCAATTTATAACAAATTCAGGGGAAAAAAAAAAAAAACACAGAGAGACAAGTTATTCAGCTCCATTGGTGACAGTCACAAACTCCTGAGTATAATTATTTCAAAATATTCCTCTAGGAGATTAAAGTTAGATCCACAGAGGACCTTAGAGCAATTATAGTTTCTTCACTTTCAGAAACACAAGCCTTAAAAATTTTGCCCAAGGTCATAATTTTAGGAGACAGATTCCACAGACTCCAGAAGATCTGCTCAGCCACATTATTAGAAGATCTTGTTTCCTTAGTCAGGAGTAGATCCTCTGAGGTTGATGAAACAGACCTTTCCCATTGATGTCTCCCAAGACAGCAGATATACTTAAAGCTGGCCAAATACACATTTGCCTTAACATAAGTCACTACAGGTTAACATAAGTCACTACACATCATCATACATCAGGGTGAAGTTGCCTTTATTCTTTTTTACACAGTTTAGCATTAGGAACATCATTTTGTAATGTAAATCACAACGCTTTTCAAGTCAGCTACAAGCATTTGAGCCCACTGTTCCCAGAAGTATCATCCCAAGTCACAGACTACTGTAACATCCTGGAAATGAAAAAATGAGGCCTTTGTCATCCCATTGTTTTTAGTTTTGTTCAGATGTCCTGCAGCAGGGTAAGAAAGAGGGTTCTGTACCCTCCCAATATTGATTTCAATGCCAGTTAAGGTATTAAAAGCATGGTACTTGTGACTGGGCTGCACTGAGCTGTTACAGTAATAAATCCAGCTTAATTTATTGGTTACATTTGGCTTACACCTAATACTTGTTACTGACAGGAGATGAATTTGTACTGCAAGTTCTTTAGGTTAGTGTACTGGGTCTGGCCGAGCTGGAATTGGTTTTCCCCTGTAGCAGCCCTCATGGTGCTGTGTTTTATGTTGGGAGCTGGCAGGGTGTTGATAGCACACTGGTGGTGTGGCTACTGCTGAGTGGTGCTTACACAGCACCAAGGCTCTTTCCGACATTTCTTCTCCCCCAGTGGGACGGAGTGGGCAAGATCTTGGGAGGGGACACAACCAGGACAGCTGACCCGAACTGACCAAAGGGATATTCCAGACCATATGACGCCTGCTCAGTATAAAGCTGGGAGAAAGGAGGAAGGGGGTGGGGTCACCCTTGGTCCTCCGAGGCAACCACTACGCTTATTGGAGCCCTGCTTCCTGAGAAGGCCCGACATCGCCTGTTCATGGGAAGTAGAGAATAAATCTGTTTTCTACTTTTTTGCTTCCGCACGCGGACCTTTGCTTTGCTTTGTTTACATTAAAACTGCTTTTGTTTTACCCACAAGGGTTGGGGTTTTTTTCCTGTCTTATTTTCTTTCCCCTTTTTGCCCTGTTGAGAAAAAAAGGGAGAAGGGAGGAAGTGATAGAGCGACTTGGTGGGTACCTGGCATTTAGCCAAGGTCAAACCACCACAGTTAGAGGCTACCTTTTGTACTATACAGCTTGCAGGACAAAAAGCTTGAGCTTTAGAACAGAAATGAGTGCAACAGCAGCAGACAGAATCCACTTGTGAATCAGCTTGAAATTTGCTCTAGACAGCTATTTCAGAGCACTGCTGTTTAACTTTGGGCCACATGATTAGACTCATAATAAGTATTTACAGAGGGAGCCTCTGGTGGCTTTACATCGTGTTGAGAGCAGATAAAAGAGGTATTTCTACATCAAATTTGCCAATGAAATATTTTTGTAGTCTTTGGAGTGATGGTGACAAGGGGAAAGAATGAAAATGCCCCTTCCCAAACAGTATCTCCAGTCTTGCTCTCAATCATTTTTGAGAGTTTGACATTTCATTGTCAAATGTGCCAACCACAATTTTATTAGTCAGCAAAGTCTCAGTCAGCAAAGTCAGTCTGGTAGATTTTGCATTATGAAGAGTTAGATAGTGCTTCGTGTTACAGAGCTGTAAATATGTTACTCTTGCCAACCTTTTCTAAAGTGAATATGACAGCTTTGATTTTTTATATGAAGTATATTACAGTGTCAGGTTGAACAGCTGGGTAGGCTAGAGCTTCAACTGCTTACAAGGTTTTCTGAAATATTAAATCAGAAATTTATTTACAATATAAGCTATTTTCTTTCCAGTTGTAGTCAAAAATTCAAAGCTTGACTAGATTTCATTTTTAAAAATAAATATATACTTGTGCATATGGGGATTGCATGTATATGTGTACACACATTTATAACACACATATGTTATAAATGTGTGTACACATATGTTATGGGTTTTTGCATGTGTCTATATATATGCATGTGTGTGTGTATACAACCTCTTATACATACAAACACAGAAATAACTGAAATTAAGTGTTTACATTTGGTTTATTTTTTTTAATTTAAATGAGGATTCGAGATGCTTGTCAACTTCCTGAGTCAGCACCCTTCCACAGCTTCCTGTAAATTATTCTCAGGTTTTATTCTGTCTGAAATCAACTGAAATCAAACATTAGAATAGAATAGAATAGAATAGAATAGAATAGAATAGAATAGAATAGAATAGAATAGAATAGAATAGAATAGAATAGAATAGAATAGAATAGAATAGAATAGAATAGAATAGAATAGAATAGAATAGAATAGTTCAGCCACGCAGGACCTACAATGATCATTTAGTCCAACTGTCTGACCACTCCAGGGCTCACCAAAGGCAGTGACAGGCACGGGCCATGGACAACCTCTCTAGGAAGCCTGTTCCAGTGTTTGACCACCCTCTCAGTAAAGAAATGCTTCCTAGTGTCAAGTCTGAACCTCTTCTGATGCAGTTTTGAACCATTCCCACACATCCTGTCACTGGATCCCAGGAGAAGAGATGAGGACCTCCCTCTCCACTTCCCCTCCTCAGGAAGCTGTAGAGAGCAATGAGGTCACCCCTCAGCCTCTTTTTCCCCAAATTAGACAAACCCAGAGTCCTCAGCCACTCCTCACAGGACATGCCTTCCAGCCTTCCACCAGCTTTGTTGCCCTCCTCTGGATGCATTCAAGGACCTTCACACCGTTCTTAAATTGTAGGCCCAGAACGGCACACAGCACTCAAGGTGAGGCTGCACCAACGCTGAGTACAGCGGGACAGTCACCTCTTTTGCCCGGCTGGTTATGCTGTGTTTGATGCGCCCCAGGATGCGGTTTGCTCTCCTGGCTGCCAGGGCACACTGCTGGCTCACACTGAGCCTGCTGTCGACCAGCACCCCCAGATCCCTTTCTGCAGGGCCAAACTTCATGTGTACCAGTAAATGGTGAGTCAGAAATACAAATACTGTCACAAATTGCTCCCTGGATAAGTCTGCTTTACCTTTATTAATACCTGCAATACTAGTAGATGGAAATTCTTTTACAGAAAAATCAAGAACTAAATACAACTCTTTCTTGAAAGAGCACACCAATTCACTTTCCAAACTTCTTTTCCTACTCCAGTCTTCAGTTTTGATCATTAGAAAATGCTAGAGGGAAGGGATGCCATGCAGAGGGACCTTGACAGACTTGAGATTTGGGACCATGTGAACCTCATGAGGTTCAACAAGGCCAAGGGCAAAGTCCTACACCTAGGTCAGGGCAATCCCAGGATTCAATACAGTCTGGGGGATGAAGGGATTGAGACCAACCCTGAAGAGAAAGACTTGGGAGTACTGGTGGATTAAAAACTGGACATGAGCAGGCAATGTGTGCTCATAGCCCAGATAGCCAACCGTATCCTGCTCTGCATCAAAAGCAGCATGGCCAGCACAGAATCACAGAATCACAGAATTATTCAGTTGGAAAAGACCCTTGGGATCATCGAGCCCAACCATCAACCCTACTCTACAAAGTTCTCCCCTACACCATATCCCCCAACACCACATTCAAACAAACCTTAAACACATCCAGGGATGGTGACTCCACCACCTCCCTGGGCAGCCTATTCCACTGTCTGACCAGTCTAAACCTCCCCTGTTGCAGTTTAAAGCCATTCCCTCTTGCTCTATTGATAATTACCTGTGAGTAGAGACCAGTACCAACCTCTCTGCAATGTCCTTTCAGGTAGTTGTAGAGAGTGATGAGGTCTCTCCTCAGCCTTCTCCTCCTCAAACTAAACAGTCCCAGCTCCTTCAATTGCTCCTCATAGGATTTATTCTCCAGGCCCTTCACCAGCTTCGCTGCCCTCCTCTGCACTCGCTCCAGCACCTCGATATCTCTCTCATATTGAGGTGCCCAAAACTGGACACAATACTGCAGGTGTGGCCTCACCAATGCAGAGTACATGGGGACTATCACCTCCCTACTTCTGCTGGTCACACTGTTTCTGATACAAGCCAGGATGCCGGTGGCTTTCTTGGCCACCTGGGCACACTGCTGGCTCATGTTCAGCTGCTTGACAATTAGAACCCCCAGATCCTTTTCTTCCAGACAGCTCTCCAGCCACACCTCCCCAAGCCTGTAGCGATGCATGGGGTTGTTGTGGCCCAAGTGCAGGACCTGGCACTTGGCCTTGTTGAAGCTCATCCCATTGACATTGGCCCACCGATCCAACCTATCCAAGTCTCTCTGTAGAGCCTCCCTATCCTCATGCAGATCAACACTGCCACTTAACTTGGTGTCATCTGCGAACTTACTGGTGATACACTCTATGTCCTTATCAAGACCATCAAGAAAGATGTTGAACAGAAATGGTCCCAACACCGAGCCCTGAGGAACACCACTTGTGACCAGCCACCAGCTGGATTTAACCCCACTGACCACCACTCTCTGGGACCGTCCATTCAGCCAGTGCTTGATCCAGCAGACCGTTCGCTCATCCAGGCCATGAGCAGCCAGTTTTTCTATGAGAATTCTATGAGGAACTGTGTTGAATGCTTTTCAAAAATCCAGGTAGACAATATCCACAGCTTTTCCCTCATCCAATAGTCAGGTCATCTTGTCATAGAAGGAGATTAGGTTTGTCAGGCAGGACAAGGGAGTTCATTCTTCCTCTCTACTCCACTCTCATGAGACCCTCATTGGGAGTACTGCATCCAGGTCTGGCAGCCCAAGCACAAAGCAGGCATGGACCTGTTAGAGTGGGTCCAGAGGAGAACCACGAAAATTGTCAGAGGGCTAGAACACCTCTCCTGTGAAGAAAGGCTGAGGGAGTTGGGGTTGTTCTGCCTGAAGAAGAGAAAACTCTGTGGAGACCTTATTGCAGATTTGAGAAAGATAGAGAGACTTTTTACCATGGTCTGTAGTGACAGGACAAGGGGCAATGGTTTTAAACTGAAAGAGGATAGGTTTATATTAGCTATAAGTTAGAATTTTTTTACAGTGATGGTGGTGATACACTGGAACAGGTTGCCTGGAGAAGTTGTGTATGCCTGTCACTGAAAGTGTTCAAGACCAGGCTGGACAGACTTTGAGCAACCTGATCTAATGAAAGATGTCCCTGCCTGCATCACGGTGGTTGGACTACATGATCTTTGAGGGTCCCTTACAACTCAAACCATTCTGTGATTCTGTGATTCTACAAAAGCAGACCCTTGAGAAAGAGATCTGAAATTCAAAAACTCTGTCATAAATAGTTTACCAGTTGTTTTGCTGATCAGGGATATCAATTAAACTCAGACACCAGAGTGAAAAGAGCAGGCGTATTTTACTAGAAATAACTAAAAAATATAACAGAATAATACAGAAAACATACAGTAAGAAAAGGCAGAATAGTGCACTTAAACAAATAGGAAAATACAGGGTAATGCATCAAATCATTACTACCTGAGAGAGAGAATAGTGTTTAAGAGAGATGCATCACCACTTGCATACGTTACCATCATCCAGATCCGCAGTTGCTGGGGAGCCCCGGTTACAGCGAGGATTTGGAGAGCCTGTCCCGGCAAGTGGGAAATCCTACGCGGTGCGTCCACCCATAGGTGAGGCTTCCAAAGTTGCTGTGAGCGGGTCCAGCCTTATATACCCAAAAATCAGCAAGCCAGAATAGCTGGCACCTTTGTTTTAAGCGGAAATATCTGGTTTTCATCTCACGTTAGGTTCCCCCCAGAGCCTGGCCAGGGCTTAAGGGAGAAGCTAAGGGAGTTTCCCTGCTTATCTAGTTAATTTATGAGCAAGGTCACAAGGCCAGACAACTGTTTCTGTGGCCTTGTTATCTTGCTCACACATAAAGAAATATAAGGATACATTCAAGATAGACATGTTTTATGATGATTAAGCTACATCTTCTATGCATATTTCACTAATGACTACATACAGAGTTAGCAGTTTCAGTTCAGGGCCTGTTGCTCAGGCTTCAGTATTCCCACCTTTTACATCAGAATAGTTGGTTTGCTATAACTTAGTATAATACCTATTAGCACAATGGTTATCAGTTATAAAATGTACAGGATTCATCTATAGGCCAACTCTGGCTTGGGTTTATTGTCCAAGCCTTAGCACTTCACCAGTCAATTAGGGAAACTGCAAAAACTCCGTACTATTCCAAGTTTTCTCTTCCTTTTCCTCTTCTCTCCAATATGAAATCTGTCAGCTTACAGAAAAAAGTCAAAGTGTAACTCTGGTCCAAATATGTCAGAGCTACTTATACAGCACATTCTGGCCTGTGCCCAAAACAAAGAACATTTTGCCTAGATCTCCTAGGCTTGCAAAGATTGCTGCACATCCTTCAGGAAATGTATTTCTTCTCATTCCTTCATGCCTGGGAGGACCTGCTCTCTCAGCTGTGCAGGCACCACATGGCACTTGTACCTCTTGGAAGAGCTGGTAATCAGCTTCCCACTGAGCAGGGTTCACTACAAGCTACCCAGCAAACTCAGTCCACCACAGGAAGCAAACATGGGTCACTTGGACAGCCTACTTTTAAAGACATTTTTGTTGTGGTCATGGGGTTAAGGAAAAGAAAGACACTGACTAAAGCTCTAGACAACTTCCTCTTCTACAAGACGGAGCGGCACATCTCTATCCCAATACTACGTCATGTAAGGCCTGTATGTATCATAAGAGGCAAGTATTACATGATTCCATCTTCAGTAAACATATAAAAGGTGTCTGCAGGGAAATTAAAATCTGTAGGCCTCTAGTTTCATGAAAAATTTCACTGATGAAAGAAAATCTCACACAGAAGTAGAATCTTACTGAACATATTCTGCTAACCTTGGCCACATTTATCAAGGATGATCATCATACCTCATAAATATTTACATGACCTATCAAAATGTTTATAGACTCACTCTCAATTCCAGTAGCATCTTAGAATACATTCTGCAAAACATTTTAACCCATTTACTGCCCTGTAGTTTAATGGCTAGCAACGCAAATTCTTGCCAACTGTAAAAAATACAGATAAAAGATAATCGCGTGGTACAACTGTGCCTGTCATCAGAAGAGCATAAATAGTTTTATCCAGATGATTTCTCTGAAGACATTTTGACAGTCATGATCCCACTTAAGAAATGCCCAGACTCATGTACTGTATTTTAGTTTCATCAGTGGAGAAACTGACCAATTATAACATGAAATCCTTAGAAAAAAAGAAGTGAAATAATACTCATTTAAATTCTGTAAAAATATAGCTAACTGGTGCAACTCCTAGTGTGCCTGTGGAAAGCTGACCAACTTCCTTGGCTTCAGAGCTGCAGAGTCAGTTTGTTGACCCTGAAAAGGTAACATTGCTTTGCTAGAGCTAGAATATCAATAAGTATGGGTCATCACAGATGGCGGTTTTGCTCCTGAAACTGCTGCCAAGAAACTTGCTCAGTAAACACCAAGTCCTTTAATGCAAATCCTTTATAGTCCTATGTGAATGACCATCAGCATTTTTCAGAGAGGAGACACTTTAAAAAAAAAAAAGAAAAAAGAAACTAAGAAAAACAAAAGCTTTCAAAGCAGTTTGTAGCAAATCAGACAATGATACTTGAAAAAAGAAAGATCTCTGCATTATTGTTTTTAAAGCGGATTAACAGAGCATTATAGCAGCATCTGCTGAGGGAAAGCCTATGGAAGTCAGGTTTAAACTGGCCTGGTATATTTAAGAGAGATCAGGAGGTTAAATATATAGCTATTAGACAACTTTGCACAGCTGCAGCACTGCTGGACACAGTCTGGCTGTTGTGTACTTCGTTTGTAAGAATATTTAAGAACAAGGGTATTACCTATATTATTTTTTTTAGTTGCTATAGTTCAGGTTAAACATAGATAAACTAAAAGCTAGAGTTCATTTATCTGATTTTTTTTTTTAATTCATAACTATAAATCACACCAAACAAAAGGCATTGATTTTAATAGCCACAAAGTGCTTATTCATGTCTCATCAGTAGGATGGAAAGATTGATAATGTTAATTATAATAAGCACAGGAATCACCCTTCTCTCCACATTTGTTAGAAGACATATTCCAGATGGGCTCAAAATTAATGAAACACCTAGTTAATAAGTGTACATCAATGTGCCCTTCTAGTCTAGTTTTTTTCATAGTACCTCAGCCTGTTGCTATATTCTTGCATCTTTCACTGAGCTACTGGGATGTCTTTTCACTTCTGTACAACCTGTCAATGTCATCTTAAGACTTTTTTCTTTCTGCTGTGAATATCATCTACAGCTTCAGTTCAGTACCATCTGCTATACACCTTAGGACTTCCAAACAAAAGCCTTTTCCTTCAAAACAGCAATCATTTGGAGGCATAAAATCCCCTACTGCTTTGGTATAATTTGGAAAGCATCACACAATCACAAATTTCATTTAATGTTTCTCCACTGACTATTTTACTTACATTTTTTCCTTCATTTTTATTAGCATTTTGAGCCAAAGCATGCTAGATAGAATTGCTGTCTCTTTCCCACTGACTTGAAAGTGATAAAACATAAAGAAGAGACAGCATAAGGAGGGCATGTTAAATTCTCTGTGCTGCTGATACTCTCTGTTGTTTGGATGTTTATGAAGAATGGACACCTTTATGCAAACCTTTGTCCTCAGTTCTCCACTTTTCAAGGACAAGGAAAGAGATAAGGGTAAATTCCGGTGCTGAATTGGCAACTGGTTTGAAGACAACTGAGTGAAGACAAGGATGGGTAAATTATTTTTATGTCCTTTGAAACAATATTTAGAAATATACTCAGGTTTGATCAGTCTGAAAGGAAATTATTTGTGTCAGAAATCTCCCTCATTTGAAAAAAAACCTTTCACAACCTCCTAAAATATTCTTAATTGAAGAAGTAAATACAGTCACACTTTCAAAAATGTTTCCAAGGCAGCTTTATCATGGCTCTGGGCTCAGGCAACACTAAGCCTTGTGGAGCTAGAGGCTCAGCACCTGAGATGTGTGTACTTCAGATAGTGGTACAGGTACATAAATTGTATCTAAACAAGTGAGTTTGCACCAGAAACCTCTAAGAGTGATTGTGCAGAGCTTCATATGATAAACAGGGTAGACCAGTCCATGAAGGTAAATCAGACTGCAAAAGGACTGATACCAGTATCCAAGGTGGCTCAGTTAGCTCTTGTTTCTTCTGCAGTCTGCATTGTAACCCATCCAGAGACAAACTGAGGACTTGGGAGCTTTGTTTAGTTTTCATTAGTACCCAAATCACATCCTAGTGTTGTATCTGTGTGCACACAGTTTTTGCTTGTTCCACAATTCAACATCACAGAGCACAAATACACAATAGACTAGACCGCACTGCTGCTAAATGACCATATTGCCAGCACATGGCACTTCAATGTGGCCAGATATCCAATGCACCCACACAATTTCATTTTCTTTCATTTGCTTATTTATGCAGGAAATTGCTAAAGGAAAAATTAAATTAAAATTAACTTCAGCTCTGCTGAAAACAAACTGGATTCCTGATTGTTTTGTTAATTCCAGACTGAAAGTACACCATACTTTTTCTATATTATTAAAAGAGAACAGCATAACATGATTATGAATTAATACATTGTTTGAGGTGATGATTGGCTACACTGACCTTGTCTACTTGCAAATAAACATAACTGTGGTTATGGTCCAGCAAACATACTTCCAAAAAGCCAACAGTAGTCAAGTGCATTTGTACACAACATACATAAAATCATAATAGCATAATATACATCAGGCTTTTTATGTATATATATAGATACCATAGATGAATGGAGTTTGAATGAAAAAGTCAATTAAATAAAATTTCAGGAATCACTGAACAGTAACTGAAACCTACAATAAGGTCAAACAAACAGAATGAGATGACAAATAAAATTATCTCTGTTTGAAATGATGGCTCTAGGTTTCCCAAGCTGTCATGGTGTAGAAATAGCAAAGATATTTTTGGTTGGTTGGTTGTTGTTTTGTCACACAACATCTCTGCTACAACATAGAATTAAGAGTTTTGTATCTGATCTTGATCTGTGCCACATCACATACATGTAGGTAAGTCTGAATAAAAATCGCAGAACCAAAGTCACAGAATGGTTTGGGTGGAAAGAAACTTTAAAGATCATCTAGTTACAACTCCCTTGTCACAGGCAGAGACACTAGATGAGCTTGCTCAAAACCCCATCCAACCTGGCCTTGAACAAGGAGGGTGCATCCACAGCTTCTCTGGGCAACCTGTTCCAGTGCCTCACCACCCCCACAGTAAGGACACATCTAATCTTAATCTACCCTCTTTTAGTTTAAAGCCATTATCCTTTGTCCTATCACTATCCTTCCTGATAAAAAGTCCCCTCCCCCCATCTTTCCTGTAGGCCCCCTTTAAGTACTGGAAGGCCACTGTAAGGTCTCCACAGAGCCAAGCCTTCTCCTCTCCTCTCCTCTCCTCTCCTCTCCTCTCCTCTCCTCTCCTCTCCTCTCCTCTCCTCTCCTCTCCTCTCCTCTCCTCTCCTCTCCTCTCCTCTCCTCTCCTCTCCTCTCCTCTCCTCTCCTCTCCTCTCCTCTCCTCTCCTCTCCTCTCCTCTCCTCTCCTCTCCTCTCCTCTCCTCTCCTCTCCTCTCCTCTCCCTTCTCCTCCTCTCCTCTTCTCTTCTTTTCACTTCTCTTCACTTCCCTTCACTTTGCTTCTCTTCACTTCCCTTCTCAATGCCATAAATTTAAACACAAAGTAGAATTTGTCTGGGCTAGACATACACACATAGAAATACTTTATACGAGCAGTTTTAAAAACAAGAAGTCATGTTATTTGCTGCTTGGTTTGCAGCAATAAAAAAGATCCCTTTGATCAGGTGTTCAGTTTGTATCAGGCAATTTTAAGGCCTATGAAAAGTAATTTTATAGCAAATCAATTAATTTGACAACTTAGCCTTCACAAGAAACATGTCAAGAGTTTCCTTGTTTCCTTTCCAAAGGGAACAGAAGTACAAATGAGGGATCATTTTGTTGTCTTCCTTTCCTCTGCCTCCCTTAACCAAAAGATACAGGACATCTCTATCATGCAATCATAAACATGAAGAGGAAAGATTTCAACTAGAACTGAAACATGCCTTCCCTGAAACCGCTACAGGAATCTGAGTGCCATAGCTCAGCTTAGTTTCTGTAGTCCTGTTCTTCTAAATTTGCTGTAGGTACAAACATTGATGCTACTGGATTTTCCTCTTTTTGCTAATGAGTCTGCTACATATTAGAATCATAGAATGGTTTAGTTTGGAAAGGACCTTAAAGATCATCTAGTTCCAACCCCGCTACCATAAGCAGTGGCACCTTCCATTAGATCTGGTTGCTCAAAGCTTCATCCAATCTGGGTTTGAACTCTTGCAGAGAGGGAGCAACCACAACTTCTCTGGGCAACCCATTCTAGTGTTTCACCATGCTCACAGTAAGGAATTTCTGCCTTATGTCTAATCTAAATCTATCCTTTTTTGGTTTAAAACCATTACCTCTTATCCTATCCTTACACTTCCTGATAAAGAGTCCCTCCCCATCTTTCCCATAGGCCCCCTTCAAGTGCTGAAAGGCCTCTATAAGGTCTCCCCAGAGCCTTCTCTTCTGTAGGCTAAACAATCCCAACTCTCTCAGCTTGTCCTCATAAGGGAGGCGCTCCAGCATTCTGATCATCTTCACAGACCTCCTCTGGACCCTCTCTAACAGGTCCATGTCTTTCTTGTACTGGGGACCCCAGAGCTGGACCCAGTACTCCTGGTGGGGTCTTACAAGAGTGGAGTAGAGTGGGAGGATCACCTGCCTCAACTTCCTAGTCATGATTCTTTTGATGCAGCCCAGGATGTGGTTGGCTCATGTCCATCCACTAATACCCCCAAGTCATTCTCTGCAGGGCTGATCTCAATCCACTCACTGCCCAACCTGCATTTATTCTTGGGATTGCCTTGACTCATGTGCAGGACCTTGCACTTGGCCTTGTTGAACTTCATGAGGTTTGCACAGGCCCACCTCTCAAGCCTGTCAAGGTCCCTCTGGATGGCATCCCTTCCCTCCAGCATGTCAACCGCACCACACAGCTTGGTGTCATCAGCAAACTTGCTGAGGGTGCACTCAATCCTACTGTCCGTGTCGCCAACAAAGATGGTAATCAGCATTGATCCTTGAGGAACACCATCCATCACCGCTCTCCACTTGGACATCGAGTTGTTGACCGCAACTTTTGAGTGTGACTTTCCAGAAAATTCCTTATTCACTGAGTGGTCCATCTATCAAATATATGTCTCTACAATTTAGAGACATGGATATTGTGTGGGACAGTGTCAGATGCTTTGCACAAGTCCAGGTAGACGACATCATTGCTCTTCCCTTATCCACCAACATTGTAACCCCATCATAGAATGTCACCAAATCTGTCAGGCATGATTTGCTTTTAGTGAAGCCATGCTGGCTGTCACCAATCACCTCCTTATTTTCCATGTGCCCTACCATAGCTTCCAGGAGGATCTGCTCCACGATCTTGTAGGGCACAGAGGTGATGTTGACTGGCCTTCCTTTTTTCCCAGTTCCCTGGGTCTTCCTTTTTTCAGTTTTTAAAAGTGGGGGTTATGTTTCCCCTTTTCCAGTCAGTGGGAGCTTTGCCAAATTGCCACAACTTCTCAAATATGATGGATAGTGGCTTAGCCACTTCATCCATAGTTCTCTCAGGATGCATGGATGCATCTCATCAGGTCCCATGGACTTGTGCACCTTCAGGTTCCTTGGATGGTCTGAAACCTGATTTTTTCCTATGGTGGTCAGTTATTCATTCTCCCAGTCCCTGCCTTTGCCTTCTATGTCTTGGGTGGTGTGGTCAGAGCACTTGCCAGTGAAGACTGAGGCAAAAAATTCATTGAGTACCTCAACCTTCTCCATATCCCGGGTAACCAGGTCTCCCACTTCCTTCCAGAGAGGGCCCATATTTTCCCTACTCTTCATTTTATCACTAACATACCTATAGAAACTTTTCTTGTTGCTCTTGAAGTCAGTGGCCAGATTTAATTTTGTCAGGGCTCTGGCCTTCCTAACCTGATCCCTGGCTGCTTGGACAATTTCTCTGTATAGCTCCTCCCAGGCTACCTGTCCTTGCTTTCACCCTCTGTAGGCTTCCTTTTTATTTTTGAGTCTATCCAGGATCTCCTTGTTCATCCACGCAGGCATCCTGGTGCGTGTGGATGTTGTTAAACTCTGTTTTGTAAAGCTTCCTCATTTTTTCCCAACGTTTTTTTTTCTTGTTGTGGTATCACTGTATCTTCTAGCTTAATCTTTCTTATTAAATGGAATGGCCTTGGGTTGCGCCGGGGAGGGTTTGGACTGGATGTTGGGGGGTGTTTCTTTCCAGAGGGGGTTGTGGGGCATTGGAGTGGGCTGCCCAGGGCAGTGGTGGAGTCCCCATCCCTAGAGGGGTTTGAAAGTTGGGTTGACACGGCGACGGGGGATGTGGTGGAGTTGATTTCACAGTTACTTCAGACTTTCCAGTTTGGGGTTGTTCTTTTTGCTGGCTGGCTTGCTTTTTCCCAAGAGATTCTTCCAATCTGTTCTGACAGGAATCTTTGGACTAATGGCATGGAAATGGAAATATAAACTAATGCTGAAATTTAGCACTATTGGGGATGGAAAGCTTGGGGTATCAGCAATAGGAGATAAAGCATTTAACTCTTTTAGGTCATTTTTTCACTTGCAAAATCCAAGTCAGCAGCAAGCCTAGAAAAGCTGCAAGAAAGTAATGCCTGTATTAAAAGCACACAGGTAGTTTCCTTACAATCCAGTCAGTGTCCAGTACAGAATACCCCTATTAGGCACCATAACTGAAATGTGTACCTTTTATGCACCTTCAGAAACATCACTAGGCAGCAATGAAGTATGGTCACCTCCAGAGCTTGATTCTCTGGAACAGAGTCAAGGTCCTACAGCAGGCTGTGATCTGCACAAGGATTTTGTGTTAAAAAAAGATGGGTGGAAAAGAATTATTTCACATTTCTTGTAGCTTTCAATAGAAGAAAAGAGATCAAACACTACTACATTTTTATTATTAATATTTGCCTTTTGAAGTTGATAATTAAGTCAGTATTCATGAAATAAAATTTCCAGAAATATATATGTATCTCATATTTGACAGAGTGCTGATCAACTAGATAAGTGTTTAGATATCATGACTTTTCAAACAAGTTTCCCTTCATTAGTGAGTTTTTTAAAAAGCTTAAGGACTTAACAGTTCACCATGTAATTTGAAAACTTTTGAGAAAGCAAGTTGCTGCCTTATGCTCTTGAAGTAAGTTGCAGCTTTGTGCTCTTGGGCAATTTCATAGACATTTGTGGCCCTTAACATCACTTGTTCTTTATCTTTCACTTCTTGTTCCAGGGCAGTAATGTGCATCCAGTGTTGATTCTGTAGTTCTCTCTTTTCACGTCATGAGTAAATTTTTTTCTCTGAAGAGAAATCCTTCTTGTTTAACTTTCTGATATTGCTATTAAATGAAGACACAGCAGGAGGTAGTAGAGATATAGTGAAACTGCATGTTAGAACCAACAACAAAACAAATTCTCTTTGATGACTGCAGTTGAAAGCATTCAGAAAAGGAGGGGGAGGGAACTAAACAGAATGCATTTTGGTCTTCTTTATGCAAAGAATGAGGCTTTTTAAGTTTCTGTGTTACACTATTATCGAACTTGAATATTCCCATAAGCCATTAACCTTTGCATGGCTCAGTGGAAACTTTACAAAAATGCATCTAACTTTCAGACACAGTGAAAGAAGCGTGGGAAACATCAGCTGTATGATGCCGTAACTACATTTAGACCATAAGTTTTTTGGTACATGTATTACACTTCTTAAGTAGAGCCTGAACAGGGGCTATACAAGGTGTCAATTTAAAACAATAAACAAAGTTATTACCTATAAAGCTTCCCTGGAACATATGAGGTTCTCGTACCTAGCATCTGAAAGCCACTGCTTAAAGCAAAGAATATACTACAGTCAATTTTCATTTATCTGAAATTGAGTATGTGTAAATCACTTATAAATTGAAACAGTTATGTTTTAGATGGTAATTCTGGTGACCTCAGAAGTCACAAGCACCCTTGCACAAATGTGAAACAAGTACACACAGAATCCTGTACACAATAAGGCAAATCATCACACTGGTAAAGCACCAGTCTCATCATCGCATTGATGGAGACCATAGGAACTGGCTACATGATGGAAAAAAATTGAATAGAAGAGTTTGAAGAACATTTGGAAAACAAAAAAAAGAAAACTTAACAAAACACAAACACAAACGATAGCTAAGTTAACCTGTGACCATAATTAATACTCAAAAATATCAGTTTCCCTGTTTATTTTCTTTTTACCAAGTTAAAAATATGGAAATCTTTTCTAAAAAAAGGACCACTGACAGAGTAACCAATTCATTTTATGGATCAATTCTGTTAAGAAAGGAATAATTAAATCAGGAAACATTTATTTTTTGTCAGCTTCAGAATAAATGTAGACTGGTCTGTCACATGCCTTTGGCTAGTCTGGCTCCTAGCACAAATAAGCACTTGTTGAAAACAGAAGGAGGAGGGAGAAAAAAAATCCTCTTACTAATTGCAAATAATTCTCTCTCTCTGCTCAATTAAAATTTAAACTAAGTGGAATAATTGTACATATGGCATGCATAATAATGACAGCAATAACATCCTGTTCAATTCACTGTAATGGAAATGTACTACTGCTGTTAATGGTATATAACGGCACCAAATTAAAAGAATTCAATGAAATAACAGGTAAAAAATACAGTCCCTCAAGAAACCTTATGGAAGCAGAGAAACAGTACCTGACCTCAGGATCTCAGGACCTCAGAAAATAAGTTTGTGACTGTAAGATGGAAGAAGGTTTAGCAATTAAGGACAACCTTCATTGAACAGGCCTTACTTTCCTAGTCTTTACAGTATGCTTCTCCCAACATACAGGGCCCAAGATCCAACTGCAATAGCACCAGATTTCTAAGCTTGATGCATTCATGACTCCAACACAGCAGGAAAGAACTACAGATTTTGAGTCACATGAGATTATATCAAATACCATGAGCTGTATAATTAAAAAGCATAATTCAAAAGAGCTGCTAATGACAATCTGACACCAAACTTTATTGCAGCTCTTGCTGACTGGCTAGCAAAAAGCTGATTCTGCCACAGATAATATAATGGTTTTTGTTATTCAGAACATCAGTATGTATATCAAAATTTTCAGACTGTTTGCAAACTTAAGCAGTTCACTTTCCAACAAAAGACCTCAGTTCCTTGTCTTAGGGTTCCTCAGTTCCTTCTGTCCATGTCTATCTGGCTAGCTGACTAGTGTGATCATGTATCCTATGACATTAGGCCCATGCATCTCAATATTTTCTTCCTTGATGACCATTGTCTCTTAATTTTCTTAAGCCTGGTAATACAGGTTTTAGAAAAAGTTAATGATCATCTCCCTTAAAACAGGTTTCAACTGATTTAAAACCTATTTAATTGTATTTTTTAATAGAAAAAAGAATGTTCTAAGCTATCAAGACACTATCTCATCCACAAGACAATCATCAAACACTATCATAAATTGGTTTTAATCAGTGTTAAATGGGCTGTGAAAAACTATGGGTTTAACCAAACTTAGATGGGTTGTGGAAAAGAATAAACCATTTATACAATATTTTTTATTAGATTTTCCCATCAGTTTTCACAATGTGATCAAAACCTTTTTATCTGTTTAATGGTTTCTAATATTCAGACTTCTAATCATATTAAAATTGAATATTTAACTTCCATAAAAGGACTTTATTACAGCTCATAGCCAGCTAACATCCAACCTATAATTCATTGGTTTTACTTAATCCTCTTTTTCTTGTTGATTATTGAACTCTAATTCTACATATACAAAACTTGTTGCCCTAAACTTGACTTGATAACAATTTCCTTTCATTCTTATTACCTCTTTTATTTTGTTCTGGAAAGGGTGGATTTTTGTTTTGTCCAATACTTTTGATATAAAAAGCAGTTGCATTTCTTCAAATGCACAACATGGTACTCTAGACTGGAGGGCTGATAGGAAAGAGAGAGGAAAGGATGGGAAGAGAGAGAACAAAGGACCAAGTCATCCGCTAGTCACTCTTAATTGATTAGGTTACTGTCAGGTCTGTATTTCTTCTTCCTCTTACAAGAGTGATTTCTTCTTGAAGATGAGTTGTATTCAAGTTTCTGAGGCAAATAAAGACATAGTAGACATGGAAACAAAAAGTTCTGGTATGGTTTCAGGGGAAAGACCATCTGATGGCTGTAGCCAGTTAACATGGAAATATCTGATAGACACTTCATGTTTATTCTGAAATAACTATCTGATAATTATGCAAATCAAACCTTTCTCAGTCAGAGTTCAGGGATTTACATAATTGAGAAATAAACATACAATTATGGGTCAGTAGTGGCACAGCATCGAGGCACTTGAGAGGAATGTTTCAGTATCAGCTATTTAAACCAAAAATGTGGAGTAATTGAAGAGAATAGATGTAGCATGTTAAGTATAAATCCACAGAAATATGAATCCTGCGAAAAATTTCATTTTACTCATCGTAATAAAGTACCAATCCTCAGCTGCTGAAGGCCTGCACAACTTCACTGATTGAAATGGAGCTACACCAATTTCTATAGCTAGAAACAGAGTATGGGTGGCATAAATCAGTGTGTTGTGCAGTCAAGAATCTAAGGACATGGAACCAAGGAAATACTTCTTAGAGAATTACAGAAGATTTTTTTCAGCTTCCCCTGCAGCATGAAATGTTGTTTGGAATTGGATTACCTCTGATGTTACAGAGACCTGATCAATTCCCCATCAGTATTGAAGCTGCAAGTGCTGGGAGCATCCTGGTCTCCCCAGTTCTCTATTTATGCAACACGCCAACATCTGACTTGTATGGTTTTGGCTTAGTGGCAGATATTTGGGTAAAACATTTTTCTCTTCAGAAGATGGGATTAATAATTTAGTAATGCCTTATGGTATGACCTTTCTCCAGCTACCACAGGTAAGTGCCTGGCCCATTTAGTTTGATTTTAAGTTTCACAAATGCATAAGAGACTTTGAAAGATAAATATTCTTTTTACCTGCATCACAGTATCCTGTCATTAAAAGAAAAGAAAGGGGGAAAACCACAACAGATGTGACACACTTGTCCTAACATTATTTTAATTTTCTTTAAGAGACTAAAGCACCTCTGGATACAGGCCCCACAACACTGTATGAGCTAATTTTCAACTAACTACTAAAGGATAGTATGATCTTCTGTATATCTCTTCAGACCCTGAAAGTTTGGATCTCAATTCTTGTTCATGACATTCAGACTTGTCTTTTCTTTCAGCAAGATCTTCATTAAGGTTTTCCGGCTTAAATATCCTGCTTTCTAAATTATTTAGTTTCTTGCCAAACATTGTTTCCATCTCTCTCTTTTGCTGTTTGTGCTGGAATTGATGATACCCTTGAATGTCAAGCAGGAAAAGGGAATTAATGAAGTCATGTAAACATGTCAGATTTTACAGACACTTCTTAAACCACCTAGAAAAAGAAAGAAAAGTATACCAGACTCAAGATAGAAGCAAGATTAGAAAAAACACACATATACCCTATATTTGTTCATTGGGACAGGGAGCTTGCAGGACAGGGAAAGATTTCCCTGAGTGAAAGATGATAGTTAACCTTTGTTGGCACCTCATACGTTATATTACAGAAGGTATAGGGATTCCCAGCATGAAAAAGGTGGCTTTGTTCTTACCGTTAGCACTTTTTATTTTTCTGTTGAAATTTCTTGAGTGTGCTTAGCCAATAAAGAGGTCTGCCCTTTTGTTCATTGCTTGTTTTTTGCTTCTTTGTTTGTTTGTTTTGCAAAAGCCTAAACAAACCAACAAGATGATGTTTGTTTATGTAGCTGAAATGTCTAAGGGCAACTGAAATAACATCATCATGTCAATTAACAATGTAGTGTCAGGTTAATCTTATTTATTTACTCTGTGAAAGCTGTTTCCTACCTGTTGATTTACAAGAAGTCTTTCTGAAAGTCTTTCTTCTGCTCTGTGCAGTTCCTCCTCCAATACACTGTTACTCCACTAGCAATTGAAAACACACAATACAAAAACATCACAGAAAATACATTTGTTAATTCAAACAAAACGTGTGAGTGCTTTCATTTGTCAATATATGAAACATACACTTCACAATTATAAACTATTGTTTATGATACAAATCCACTATCTCAAAATAAGTCTGTAAGGCAGGCAAATATAAAACAAAGGAATGGTAGAAAGTGCCACATTAAAACAAGAGAATGTGGACCAGACATCATATAAGATACTTTATATCAGCACTGATTTTGAAAGGAAAATATTTTCTTTTTTTAAATTGAAACAGATTTTTTTTTAATAGAAGGAAGAATTTATATACCAGATATTTTGATTACTGTTATTCAGTTCTGTCACAGTATATTCTTTTTCCACTGGCCTCACACTAGCACTTTCCAACTCATTTCATTAATTAGTATAATGAATTAATCCTACTAAGTGGAAAGCTGCTGTAGTAAATTTAGCAGAAGCACTAAAATCTACTTTCACACTGATCTGAAAGCTGATATAAAACACTGGGCTTTGTTTTCCTTTCATTCAAGTTGGTTTTTAAAAAGAAAAAAATCAAGAACTGAATGAAAAAAATCCCCCTCCTTCTTAGTCCTACGACTTGGATGAAGTGGCATAAGAACCCTGCAATTCGCATATCCACACTAACAATGGCAATGTAACAAAATTACTTAGCTGTTACGCTAAATGAAAGCTGTAAACATTCTTCTCTTCTTCCTTTTGATACCACAGCAGATTTTGCACACCTCCTTAGTAAGTGCACAGCATCAGTGGCAGTACCAGGCTGCCAGAGTAAAGGAAGGAAAAAACCTCCACAGATCCAACATTAGTAGCAATTACCTTGGCAGTAATGTATGGCAGAGACAGCACAAATGCTGGGAACTAACCCTGATGAAGGGACTTTAGATCACACCTTTATGTTTTTAAATGAAAAGGGCAAGCTACTTTTTAACTTCACAGTGGCTTGATGGCTAAAGTTTTAAAGATGAACAAGGTGTCTGAGTGACTGGGTTTTACTATGTTTAAACATGTTTACCTGTTATTCAGAACAGGCAGTGTTATAAACTGAATTAAAAACCCAGAGCATAGGAATAAAAGTTGGGAATTAAGAGCACATTATTAAAAACACTTAAAGGTATTAAGACAATCTTTGGAGACAGAACATCACGTTTTTTAACAGACAAGCGAAGGTATCTGCACAATCAGAGTCTGAAGTCTCACACAACACCTCTCAGTTTTCTACCTGCAAATATTCTGCAGTAGTTACTGTTTGTACAAATTCAGGGCTGTTTGGACAAGCAGCCACATTGTGTCTCTTTTTATCAGTAGGAAACTTTTCCAGAAAGCATTCTACCAAGGTTGAGCAGACCAGTCCTAAGTATACTTCTGTAAAACAATTGATTCAAAATGGTCCTGACTATTTCAACAATAAATACTGGGAAAAGACAATTTTACCTAGCCAATAACCTCTGAACTAACTTTTGGCACCTGCAGTGCATTGGCTGGCAAAAGCACAACTTTAAGTATGAATTTGCAGGCCTTGCTTCAGTACTTAGGAATGTTTCTTAAACTTTAGGAAAAAAAAAAAAAAAAACAAAAAAAAAAAACCCAAAACACTAGGCCATGTAGAAATCAAGGCAATGCAAAATACATTATACAAAATACAAGTGTAATGTGATGTAGAGAGCCAGAGCCAGCCTCCTAAGTGCAGTGCACAGCTCCACATGTGTGTGTTAGGAATGACTTGTGGGTCTCCAGCCTACACAGAGCATTTCAGCTGTGGCTGAAATAGGAGAAGCTTTCCTTTGGTGAAAACAGAGGAATATAAGATTCCTCAGATCTTTCCTAACTTGAGCTATTTTTATCAACTGTTAACTCAAGATCATTAGCGCATTAGAGTTCTTCCTGGACATCATAATCATGATGGTCACCCTCTACTTGTTGTACATCTAGGACAAAAGCTTCTGTTTATTGAATTAATATAAATAGGTCATCTGTACAGAACACAAATTGGTCTGATAAGTGAGGAAGAATCACAGAATCACAGAATCATTCAGGTTGGAAAAGACCCTTGGGATCATCGAGTCCAACCATCAGCCCTACTCTACAAAGTTCTCCCCTACACCATATCCCCCAACATCTCATCCAAACGACCCTTAAACACATCCAGGGATGGTGACTCCACCACCTCCCTGGGCAGCCTATTCCACTGTCTGACCACTCTGTCTGTGAAAACTTTTTTCCTAATGTCCAGTCTGAACCTCCCCTGTTGCAGTTTAAAGCCATTCCCTCTTGTTCTGTCACTAATCACCTGTGAGAAGAGACCAGCACCAACCTCTCTACAACGTCCTTTCAGGTAGTTGTAGAGAGTGATGAGGTCTCTCCTCAGCCTTCTCCTCCTCAAACTAAACAGTCCCAGCTCCTTCAGTTGCTCCTCATAGGATTTGTTCTCCAGGCCCTTCACCAGCTTCGTGGCCCTCCTCTGCAATCGCTCCAGCACCTCGATATCTCTCTCATATTGAGGTGCCCAAAACTGGACACAATACTCCAGGTGTGGCCTCACCAATGCAGAGTACCTGGGGACTATCACCTCCCTACTTCTGCTGGTCACACTGTTTCTGATACAAGCCAGGATGCCGGTGGCTTTCTTGGCCACCTGGGCACACTGCTGGCTCATGTTCAGCTGCTTGACAATTAGAACCCCCAGATCCTTTTCTTCCAGACAGCTCTCCAGCCACACCTCCCCAAGCCTGTAGCGATGCATGGGGTTGTTGTGGCCCAAGTGCAGGACCTGGCACTTGGCCTTGTTGAAGCTCATCCCATTGACATTGGCCCACCGACCCAACCTATCCAAGTCTCTCTGTAGAGCCTCCCTATCCTCATGCAGATCAACACTGCCACTTAACTTGGTGTCATCTGCGAACTTACTGGTGATACACTCTATGTCCTTATCAAGACCATCAAGAAAGATGTTGAACAGAAATGGTCCCAACACCGAGCCCTGAGGAACACCACTTGTGACCAGCCACCAGCTGGATTTAACCCCACTGACCACCACTCTCTGGGACCGTCCATCCAGCCAGTGCTTGATCCAGCAGACCATACATTCATCCAGGCCATGGGCAGCCAGTTTTTCTATGAGAATTCTATGGGGAACTGTGTTGAATGCTTTTCAAAAATCCAGGTAGACAATATCCACAGCTCAGAAAGAAAGAAGAATTACAGAAAACTCCAGTGGTGGTACAATAAAAGTAAAAGCCTTCAGTATTTGGACTTAAAGCAAAAATAGCTTTATCCTTCACTAGAGGAAGAAAAAGTTGCAACACACGGTGAAGCATTCTCTGTAGAGGCACAGACATTGCAGTTGAGCAAAAAATGCTTGCCCGTTGTCAAAAGGGCAAGAAGGAAGGAGTTGAGAGAAGAGATGTGTCAGCATATGCAAAGACACAGAATAAGGAAACAAAAGCAGGTCTTTAGGACAGCACTGGTATGAGGACAGAGCAAATAAATGCTGTAAATCTGAATTACAAGAAAATACAAAAGACAGAGGAAGATCAATGTGAGCTTATAATAATGGATTTGCCTACATTAACTGAGTTATCTATACTACATGACCAACATTTAAATATTACATCTTTAAAGAAAAATTTCCATTTCCTTTTTGATAACCACTCCCAGCAATATAATGAAACTGATTTTAACGAAACACTTGATTATCTAGTTGCAAAATATATGGCTGTAACAAATTGATGGATTTTTGAGAAATAGAAAACTGTACTGGATGTCTTTATTATTTTTTAGTTGGAAAAGAAAAAAATCTGATATTCAAGTGACTAACAAAATTCATTCTGAAACATTGAGAATCCATAAAATTAACATTTCTAAAAGATATTTGTATTTATCATTGTACTGACTCTGGCCAGGATGAAATTAATTTTCTACATAGCAGCCCTTAGGGTGCTATGCTCTGCATTCGCAGCTAGAACAGTGCTGGTAACACACCTGTGTTTTGGGTCTCTCTGAACAGTGCATGCTTGAATAGCATGAAGACTTACTCTTTTCTCCCTTCTCCCCCTGTAAGTAAACTGGGGGTAGGAAAGACACTGGGAGGGCATGTATCCCAGACAGCTAACCTGAACTGGCCAAAGTGTTGTCTCATAGCATATGACATCTTGCTAGACAAAAAAAGCTCAGGGGGAGGAGGAAGGGGGGGAGGAACCTTTGTGGTTCTGGCATTTGTCTTTCCAAGTAACCACCACCTTTGCTGAGGTCCTGCTTCCCAAGGAGCAGCATCTGCCAGGGGTACATGAATTCCTTGGTTTACTTTCCTTGCACACACAGCTTTTGCTTTTCTTACTAAACTGTCGTTGTCTCTATCTGTGAATCTTCTCACCTTCCTTCTATTTTCTCCCAATACTGTAAAATTGAATGAGAAACTGGGTGGGTGTTTGACTGCTGGTTGCAGTCAACACACCACACTCATTCTCTGATTTATATGATTTTTCCCACTGTCTATTTACTCTAATAACTCCTCTCTATTGTTTACTTTCTCTGATTAAAATATTCTCTGGAAAATATTGAAAATAATTTTTCCCCTTCCTTCCCCTTTTTTCTGGGGAAAAGTGTGTTTGAAAATTTTAAAAATACATGATAATTCAGTGAGACAAATGAAACAACTATGATATCTTTGACCCCACACAAAATAGATATTCTTAAACAGAATTATAAGAAGATTCATTTTCACTTTTTTCTATTTTGAGTGTGGGAGAAGGCATATGTTTAAGGTTTGAGAAACATTTAAAAACATCCATATAGACTCTTTACAGTATTATAAAACAGATCAATAACTTACCTTTGACCATAATTCAAAACTTTTAAACAATATAATCTGGTTTTAAGATGTTCTCCTAATGAAATACTACATAGTAAACATGAACAACAATTTAAGAGTCATTGCAATAGTATCCCTTTTTTTTCATAAAATGTTTCCTAAAACATAAAGAGCTCTTTCAAAATGTAACATGTTCATTTTGCTTCATTGCAATGAATGGATGAAGTGCTTGTGGAAAATCAAAAAGATGGATGCTAGCACAAGTTCTAGGAGGTAAGGAATTGGTTACAGTAGGAGTCATGTGGCTTCTCTTCAATCATTTCCAACATGATGAGAAGAATCCAGATTCGTCAAGTAAGCAACAGCATGATAAGTCACCAGTACAGGAGAGCCATAGAAAAACAACACATTTTTCTGGGCACCTGGCAAAACATTAATGTTGCTGCACATGGCAGGGCTGAAACATATGTGTAATTCAACATGCTGCTTCAGTCACCAATGCAAAAAAAAAGTTTATTCAAAACAGTCATACAGAGTAAAGCTCCTAGGATCAGTACAAATACCATGAGGAGAGAGCAACAGATTTTACCAGAGAAAATGAGAATGGTTTAAGAAGGAACACTGTTGCTGCCAACATGCAGCAGAGAATTACGTACAAGGACAGGAAGAAAATCTGTTTAGGGCTAACCTTTGTACAAGACCAAACAAATACTGACTGGACAAAAATAAGCAGGCAGAAGGAAGTTTCTAATTGTCAGAATACAAGGTTTGTCAACAGCATTTCAGAGCACTGATAACATATGAACTCAGGAAAACGGTAAGGAGAAAAGCTCCTGCATTTTTCAGCTGGAATGGGCCAGTTTGCAAGAGAGAATGTTATGAGCAGTAGTCATGAGCAAAGTAGGCCTGGACTTGAAGAATATGCCTTCCATTCCTACACGTCAAAACACCACACTGCCTGTAACACAAAAACTATAAAGGTCTTCTAGAAATAACAGATGTGACAAGATGAGATGCTCTTCACTCAATTTTTAAAACAGCTTTCTGTTTCTTGGAGAAAAGGAGAACAAATATTTTACTTCTTAAACCTTCCTCTGTAATTACAAATGAATACAAAAATTATGGATATTCATCATCTGAAATATGCACTGCAAGTTATTGTCAAAGTTAAATTCTATGTCCCTGGCATTGTACAGAACAGCACAATTTCAGTGATTTTAGAAAGTTAACGTACACTAGAAAAGAAACCTTCACTGAGAAAATATACTACACTGTGACCAGAAGATGCTTTAAATCACATATTGGTTCCAGCTGAAAGAAAAAACATGTCATTGTAGTAAGGAGTACAGTAGGTAAACATTAAACAAATAAATCTGAAAACATTTGTCAAAGACTACAGAAGGAGAGAGAGAAGATGAAAAGCATAGATTTTGTGTCTGTTGAATTGTGTCAATGCACCAAAATGTTATAGTATTTCACATTTTGCTTGGCCAAGGAAAACATACAATCACTGATTCTGAAAAAAAGTTATATCCATCAGAAGGCAGACTGATGAAGCAATTTTTAAAATAAGACATATCAGTCTTCCCACAACAACAACAAAAACATGTTATTAAGAAATATGTAGACTGATATGTTAGAATAACATAATTATATAATATAAAAACTATAAAGCTGGGCAATTTTATAAGTATTTCAACTGCAACTTCTAAAATGTTAAAGGTGCCACAAATGGCAAATCTTTCAAAATGATCAATGAGCAGTCACCTTAATCAACACTCAGTTAAGACCAAACAATCAAGTCTAGAAATGCAACAAAGAATGTGGAGAATCAAGTTCAAACTTCATCAGCAAATTCTCTTAATGACTTGTAAGTTTGGGATGACATCTCAGAGGATTTTTTTTAAAAAAAACAAAAATCATTTGGCATTAACACTTATGCTGATTTACAAAAACACTGACAAGAAAAACACTTCCAATAGCCAGCAAAGTAGAAAACAACTGCTGACTTCAGATAAATTGAGCACTTTTTCTGTCACTATCCACCCATCTAATTCTCTGAATGCTTTCTTTCAATACCTGCAGAACTCTCCACCAAATATATTCATACACTGATTATATATATTAATAATATCAATTATATATATTATCAATATCAATTATATATATTAATAATATCAAATTATAATTTCTTTTGTGAGGAAGAACATCACAAATGGCAAGAAAAAATAACATATTTCTAAAACAACTAAAAATGTGTTGAAAAGATCTGTAAACTTAGTAAAAAATGAAAATAGATCTGGTCTAAAAGACATGGTTGAAACACAGAAAATATTAATCTCATTTTTTTAAAACTGTGAAGGAAAGTAATATGATAAACTTGTGAAATTTTTACACCCATGACTTAAATCAGGCTACATCCTATCTTACATTAAAGCTATAGAAATTAACACACTGTACTCCCCTGCCCTTTTGCTATCTTCCTATAATTTCTGCAAAACCTTCCACATAACTGGCAGAGGGGGAAGAGGGAGCAGGGGGTTGCTCACATTTTTAAAAATAAGTCTCAGCTTTGAAGTTAAATCAGTAAGATTCAAAAACCTCATGGAAGAAAAGGAACCAAGACTGGTACTTTTCAGTATTCTAACCAAAGGTGGCTTCAACAGTATGAGACACTCCACGGAAGCAAGAAAATGCAGAAGACACCCATTTGTGGGGCAGTGGATCTGTAAGATAGTTTGGCTAGAAATCAGTCACAGGACACTTACATTAGGAGTTACAGTCACTGTGAACCCAGGAAGAACCTCAAGTCTGCAGGATATTCATATCTTATGAATCTGAAGACATTGCCTCATAGACCTGAAGGAGACAGTAGTAACAAATGTGCAAGCTAGAGGGAAAGCGAAATACTTGTCCAACTCCAGAACTGTTCAAAATCATCTGATCAGTTGCATGCAATGTAACCATGATACTGTGAATTTACACTTTTTAATTTTCTCATTTTATATAAAAATTCTGGGGGAAAAGAAAAGCCCTACTTATCCACCCACACAGTGCATTTGATAGTCTCTTTCACAGTGATGAATGTCTCATCTAGATACCTTAAATTTATTTATGTTGCCAAATAATCCCTTTCAATCAACTTCATTGCTACAGTATACTCACTGGTGTAGTCTTCTTCCTTCAACAGTTCTACTACAGGCACCTGATTAAAAAAAAAGAAATTTATGTGAACATAAAATTCATGCTATTTTCTTTAACTAAACTAATCTGGACAGACATTAAAATGCAGACAAGCGTCTAGCCTAAGGCTTGTTAATGCAAAAGAAATTAATGTATATGAGCATATGTTATTTCTCGAAAATTTCTACTATAACTTCAGAAGTCAAAGTAGATCTTGGGAACCCTTCTCCATCAACAAAGTGCCACTGATTTTCAAGGCATGCATTATATGGCATCAGAGTAATCACCCAATGCCAGATGGCTTCCTTTCTAATAAGCCTTTCTACATCTAGAGTATGACAAGGCTTTAAATTAAAGTGCTAGATATTACAGTAATCTTCAGCAGCAATAATACTGGGGAGGAAAATCTCCATGTTCTACAGTGTACTTATTAAACATGATTCCTAATAATTTGATCAAAGCCTCTCTAAAACAGTTGTGAAATAAGGAATAATAAAAGTATGCAAAACATATTTGTATATCTCTAGGCCATAACACAAATCCCAAGGCTAAAGCAGACGGTGATATACTTAGTATTTGTGCTGCACAAGCCACTTTTGGAAGCTGCACAACAGTGCTGGACACACACCTTTTCTCCAGCCAGGCAACGAAAGGATGTGAAATGCCAATGAACTGAAATGCCAGCAACCTGATCTCCCCAGCCTGCGCTACTACCAGTGCATGTTGCAGAGCCACAACAAGCAGGATGAAATAAGAGACTTTATGGTTACTGAGTGGGCTGGAGCTCTGCTTTTTGAAAGTGGGGAGGTGGCTTGGGACAGGTAGCCAGCCTCCCACAGCAGGGAAGGGGACAGAGCAAGATATACAGTAGGAGTGGGGAAAATAGTCTAGAGACTGTTACCTGTCTCCTACACAATGTAGTAGCTGTCAGCTCTGAATCCTGGAGCCTCTTCTTTATTCACGCTGCTTGTGGTGCCTAAATATGTCACATTTCAGAATTTCTCAACCAGACCAGAAAGCAAGTCTCCCCTGCTTGTGTCACTTTAAGATACAAACTAGCCAGCTACCTTTCAACAAATCTTTATGTTAAGAAGTAGTACAGTCTGGGCAGCAGGAAGAAAATTTATCCTGAATAAATTAAATTTATCCTGGCCCCATCTTTGTGGAAAAGAGATTTCCATTTTAAATTTACAGCAGGCTGTACTTGTACATAGAAAGCATGGCAACTATGCCTGCTGGTAGAAATTTCCATGGCTTAGTACAGTTCTGTCTTTTGTAATGTGAATAGGACATTTACTACTGTAGCTGTGACACACACAGATGCAGACTGAGGAGTGCTGTCATATGCAAAAACAGCTGTCATCTCCTCAGCACTCCACTGTCAGGCAGAAGACAGGAAACCACTTAGTTTTCTTGTCACCACAGAAGTCATCCAGATATACCACTTCTCTCACTACCTGCCCTTACAGTCTGTCTCTATGCTCCCCTCATGTTTCCTACAAATCAGGAGCAGTCTGCATCCAGCTGAGCTGGAAAGCACTTGATCTTAGCACTCTTCACTCTGCATCTGTGTGTGTGAAGCCCAGACTATACTACCTGTAATACAAAGATTTGTTGAAAGATAGCTGGCTAATTTGTATCTTGAAGTGAGAAGCAGCAGCGAAGTCTTCTGAGCTAAAAATCTGTCTGAAACCTCAGAAAGCAAAACCAAACCTCACAGAAATTTGGAGACATGCTTTAGATCACTGGTAAATGGTAAGCTAATAAAAGTCTTTTGTGTTGAATGTAGAGTTTAAGCTACCATGCTTAGAGTAGATGACAGTCTTTTTTGCAATAACTGTGACTGTGAAACATGGTACCCTGTCCAGCATCCTTCTCAAAACTGCACAGGTCCTACAGCCTCTACTGTCCCTGCATTGCTGTACTTCTGCTAACTAGTCAGTCCTTGTTATTTGCCAACAGATGTTGAAATTCTGCCTACTGAAATAACCAGATAAAACAAAATTCTAATTTACTGGCCTCACATTACATTTTGCCACAGTTGCTGCTGCATCTGGACACAGGCTTCTAGGATGTTCCTTTTGATCAGAACAAACACAAAACATTTTTCCAGAAGTTGTTTAACAAATAGTTTTATCTCAGGCTTTGTTTTTGAAGTGTAGTTAATGGTTAGACATGAAAAACATCAGGCAACTAAAAAAAAGATAATTATTTTTCTTAAATTCAGGTGTATTTTAAAACTACATAATACACAGGGTGCAATAGTAGAGTGAGGCATGCCAAAAAGGTGAAACAAAGAAAAAATGTATCTGATAAAGGTGCTTGGTAAGGACTAACCTTGACTGAGATAGCCAACACAGCTTCAAAATACAGTAGCTCATCTAGCCTTCATTAAGCTGTTGCTCTGGTTCCATTATTGTCAGGTTTAGTCTTCATAAAAATGACATCTGTTAGTAGGTTAGAAAAATAAAAATTATGCTCACATTTGGAAATACCTGCATAAAGTCTGAAGCTGGAGAGCTAGAAAAATAATCCATTTCTAAATATTTGGCAATTTAGCAAAATCAATTATAGGGAGGAAAGAAATGCATAACTCACACCCAAATTCCAGTGCAATTTTTAAATGAGAAAGCTTTTTGAGGTATTTCAGTACAGGCTGAGAATCCTTTGGACTTGGAAGAACACACCTATTTATGTATTGCAACATTAGTAAGAATGGCAGGTCCTAGGATCTTTCAGCATTTTTCAAGGAACAGATCCCAGCAAAAACTTCTATTATTTTATCAGAATAGAGTGGACCATTTTTCCCACTTGCCCAAGAAAATTATATCCAAAGAGGCTGAAAAAAGAAACATTTCCAGCTACAGGTGCTAGAAGTCATAATACGTTTTGAAACGAAAAGGTAGTCCTGGGTAAAAATGTAAATTTCTGATACTTGCCGAAACTCCTCTCTCATGTATCATGCAATAGTTATTTCTCTAACATTTACAGCTACCAAAAACAACAGCTGCACACAAAGGAAGTGAAAATTTTGAAACCTCAGACCCATGTAACATATCAATATAAATGAAAACCTTTCCAAAACACTAAACTGTACAATCAATCCTTCCAGACAATAGAAAGCTACTTATTTCATTCAAAAACACTGAGAAACACCTCAGTTTTGTAATATTTTTGGACTTTCCCTCTCCCAAAGCCTCAAGCTTCCCCCTCCTATCACATCATTTGTCCTGCAAATATCTCATATTGACTCCTAGAGATTTAGAAAATAAAACAAGAGAGAAATGCTGTAAAACTGGAAGATCATTAAAAAAGTAACCCTTGCACTTTGAATTGCAGTAACACATTGAATTGTTATTTGAAAATGCATGCGTATCAGTGTTTCCTTCCAATCAGCTGACCCTTGATGCTTTACTCAAAATTAAAGCCTTAAGCTTATCAAAAAAAATGTTGAAGACACAAGAATTTTCACCAGTTTTCTCCACAAGTGATCTATAAAATCAGTTTTTATTAAATTAAAAGTTCCAATGGAAAACTGCTCCAGAAATGTTTATCTCCCTCTGAAAGAAGTATAAGAATGATCAGGGAATTCTGTTCAGAGTTATTACTGCTCAAGCAGTGGTTAGTCTGCCTTGGGTTTTCTTTGTTTCTTATACTTTTATGTCTATATGGGTTTTTAATAGGTTATAAAGAATTCATTGTGAGGTTTTGAGGAAAGGAAGTAAAACAATCAACCAGGTATGAAAGCCCTTGAAATTAGGAACTGCTCAGAGCATGAGGGATAGAGTACAATTCCCAGAAGACTGAATGTAAAATACTATACTTAAGTACCATAGATGTGGCCGACATTTTGCTTTCCAGAGTTCATTCCTATTCCCATATCACAGAGGTGCCAATTACAATTGTTATTCTAATAGTTCACAGTGGCACTTCCCATGTGGATCTGCTACATTGATTTTAAACAGATTACACAACATCAGGAGCCAGGTCTAACTAGATAACCTACAACTCCTTCACGACCTGGTTGCTAATGAGACAAGACTGTAGTTTTGTGAACATTTATTTCCAAGGTAATGCTGGAATTTTTTCTCAGAGAAGATGCTTTCCTAAGCTTGTTTGTGATAGTAGATACAGTCAAACAGACTGAGGATCTGATCTGAATTAAGAATAATCCAAAAAATCTTAACCCACATCAGTTTCCTGAGGGGGCAGAAAGCAATATGAAGAACTAATTATGCTGACACCACCATGAAAAGAAATGACTGTCATATCTTATTAGCATCTTCAGAGATTTCCCCTGAAATTGTTCTCCCCTTCACTAAGTCTTTTATATTCAAAATTATTTTACTTACTGACCTGAGCCTGTTAGTGCTCCTTGTATTTCAGATTGAATTTTAAACACAGCCAAGAGGCTGCTTTTTCTTTTTTTCTTCTTTTTTTTTTTTTAATACCAAAAGCAACAAGCTCGAACGACACCTGTAGCATCCAAGCATACCAAACCAATTGTCCACTTAGACACTTGTTCACTACCTTTACCAGAAAGCCCTGTAGTACTAACAATGAAAAAGGGAGTACTGTAAAATACAGGACACATGGCCACTTACTGTGCAGTTTCCACCAGCCTGCAGTAATAGCAAATAAAATATAGTCTAGAGGTCGTGCTTCAACAGGAAATCCAGGGCTATACAGGCCTTCTCTCCATGCAGCACCAAAGGGTACACAACAGAGGTCTGAAACATTCCCACAAGAGTGCAAAATGACAGCATCATTGTAAACTTCTGCTGAATTTCCTTACAATACTCATATTAATCCAAAGATCTGATGCACAGTACAGCGATACTGGTTTTAGCAGATATAGAGGGAAGCAGTTCTAGCACAGTGGAAATTGCTCTGTTTATTGAAGCAGCTTGTAATATCTGCAAATGATGATGATGTCAGGCAGTATTCACTCATGCCTTAAGATTACTTCAGTCTAGTTCTCCTGAACAGTCCTGCATTATAGAAATATTCAGTCAGGATTCATATTCAGAGTGTCAGAGTTGACAACACAGCAAATAACACTCTTCCATTACATCTGCCATATTGAACCTGTACCCAGGCCATACAAACTTTCAGTAGTGCTGAAACACTACAAATGGAACCAGACACATGAAACAAAGCAGCTTTCAGGACATATGTCCTGTCCCTGGGTCACAGAACCTTTGAAGCTGAAAGGGACCTCTAGGTCCAACACCTGTGCTCAAGCAGGGTCATCTAGAGTAGATGGCCCTGGACTATATCCACAAAAGTTTTAAATATCTCCAAGGATGGGGAATCTACCACCTCCCTGGGCAACCTGTGCCAGTGCTCAGTAACCCTCGTAGTAAAAATGTATTTCCTGATGTTCACGAAGAACCTCTTGTGTTTCAGTTTATAAGAAAGCATAAGAAAGACCAGGGAGAGCCTCCATCCCCTGCTAGACGCAGGAGGAAACATGACAACGAGTGATGAGGAAAAGGCTGAGGTGCTTAATGCCTTCTTTGCCTCAGTCTTTAATAACAAGACTAGTTGTATTGAGGGAATCCAGCTCCTCAGCCAGAAGACAGAGACTGGGAGAACGACCCCCCCACAATCCAGGAGGAGATAGTCAGTGACCTACTGCATCCCATAGACATACACAAGTCTGTGGGACTGGATGGGATGCACCCGAGGGTGCTGAAGGAGCTGGCTGTGGTGCTCGCCAAGCTGCTTTCCATCGTTTACCAGCAGTCCTGGCTGACTGAGGAGGTCCCAACAGATTGGAAATCGGCCAATGTGACGCCAAGGCCAAGGATGATCTGGGAAATTACAGGCCTGTCAGCTTGACTTCGGTGCCTGGGAAGCTGATGGAGTAACTCATCCTGAGTACCATCATACAACACATGCGGGACAACCAGATGATCAGGCCCAGTCAGCATGGGTTTATGAAAGGCAGATCCTGCTTGACAAACCTGATCTCCTTCTACGATAGGGCAACCTGCTTATTGGATGAGGGAAAGGCTGTGGGTGTTCACAGAATCACACAGAATCACCGAATCATCACGGTTGGAAAAGACCTTGAAGATCATCTAGTCCAACCTTTAACCTAACATTGACAGTTCCCAACTACACCATATCCCTAAGAGCTATATCAACATGACTCTTAAACACCTCCAGGGATGGGGACTCCACCACTGCCCTGGGCAGCCCATTCCAACACCTAACCACCTGTTCTGTAAAGAAATGCTTCCTAATATCTAGTCTAAACCTTCCCTGGCACAACTTGAGGCCATTACCTCTTGTCCTATCGCTTGTTACTTGGTTAAAGAGACTCATCCCCAGCTCTCTGCAACCTCCTTTCAGGTAGTTGTAGAGGGTGATGAGGTCTCCCCTCAGCCTCCTCTTCTCCAGACTAAACAACCCCAGTTCCCTCAGCCGCTCCTCATACGACATGTGCTCCAGACCCTTCACCAGCTTCATTGCCCTTCTCTGGACACGCTCGAGTAATTCAATGTCCTTTTTGTAGTGAGGGGCCCAAAACTGAACACATTAATCAAGGTGCAGCCTCCCCAGTGCCGAGTACAGGGGTAAGATCACTTCCCTGTCCCTGCTGGCCATGCTATTTCTGATACAAGCCAGGATACCATTGACCTTCTTGGCCACCTGGGCACACTGGGTGGGAGTGTTGATCAGCTCTAGGGTAGGGAGGCTCTACAGAGAGATCTGGACAGGCTGGAGTGATGGGCTAAGGCCAACTGTAGGAGTTTCAATAAGGCCAGTTGCTAGGTTCTGCACTTGGGCCACAACAACCCCCAGCAGCACTACAGGCTTGGGGAGGAGTGGCTGGAGAGCTGCCAGTCAGAGAGGGACCTGGGGGTGTTGATTGACAGCCAGCTGAACATGAGCCAGCAGTGTGCCCAGGAACTGGTGTTGTTTAGTCTGGAGAAGAGGAGGCTGAGGGGAGACCTCATCACCCTCTACAACTACCTGAAAGGAGGTTGCAGAGAGCTGGGCATGAGTCTCTTTAAGGAAGTAACAAGTGATAAGACAAGAGGTAATGGCTTCAAGTTGCGCCAGGGAAGGTTTAGACTGGATATTAGGAAATATTTCTTTACAGAACGGGTTGTTAGGCATTGGAATGGGCTGCCCAGGGTAGTGGTGGAGTCCCCATCCCTGGAGGTGTTTAAGAGTCGGGTTGACATAGCGCTGAGGGATATGGTGTAGTTGGGTTCTGTCAGTGATAGGTTTACGGTTGGACTAGATGATCTTCAAGGTCCTTTCCAACCTAGATGATTCTGTGATTCTGTGATTGATAAGATCCCCCGGAGTCTTCTCCTCTCCAGGCTGAGCAGTCCCAGCTCTCTCAGCCTTTCCTTATAGGAGAGATGCTTCAATTCCTTAATCATGTTAGTGGCCCTTCATTGGACTTTTTCCAGCATGTGCATACCTCTCTTGTAATGTGAAGCCCAGACCTGGACACAGTACTCCAGGTGTGACTTCACCAGTGCCAAGGAGAGGGGAAGGATCACCTCCATTGATCTGCTGGCAAGACTCCTCTTAATGCAGCCCAGGATACCATTAGCCCTTGCCTTCTTGTGGCAAGAGCACATTACTGACTCATGTTCTACTTGGTATCTACCAGGGCTCCCAGGGCAGTTTCTGCAAAGCTGTTTTCCAGCTTGGCAACCACCAACCTGTACTGATACCTGGGGTTGTTCCTCCCCAGGTGCAGAACTTTACACTTCTTATTGTACTTCATGAGGTTCCTGTCAGCCCATTCTTCCAGCCTGTTTCTCCAGCCCACTGAGGTCCCTGCAGATGACAGCACAATCCTCTAGCATATCAACCACACCTCACAGTTCTGGGTTATCGACAAACTTGCCGAGCACACACTCTGCCCTATAATACAGGTCATTAATAAAGATGTTAAACAGGATCAGACCCAGTATTGACCTATGAAGTGCACCACATGTTACTGGCCTCCAATTAGACTTTGCGCTGCTGATCACCACCCTCTGGGCCTGACCATTTGGCCAATTTTCCATCCACCTGACTGTCTGTTCATCCAGCCCATACATCAACAGCTTGTCTATGAGGATCTTATGGGAGACAATGTCAGACCTTATTGAAGTTCAGGTAGACAATATCTACTCCTCTCCCATCATCTACTAGACCAGCCATTTCAATGTAGAAGTTTATCAAGTTGCTCAAGCATGATTTCCTCTGGGTGAAGACATGCTGTCAGCTTCTGATGATTTTCTTGTCCTTAATGTGCCTAGAAATGTTTTCCAGGATGAGCTGCTCCATCACGTTTCCAGTAATCAAGGTGAGCTTGACTGCTCTGTAGTTAGTTCCCTGGGTCCTCCTTCTTGCCCTTCTTGAAGATCAGAGTGACATTTTCTTTTCACCATTCTTCAGGCACTGCTCCCAGTCACCATGATTGATAACAGATTATTGAGAGTGGCCTTCCAATGACATCAGTGGGCTCCCTCAGCACTTATGGGTGCATCCCATCAGTGCCCATGAACTTAGGTATGTCCAGTTTGCTGAAGTATTTCCTGACCTGATCCTCGTCCACCAAGGGTGCATCTTCCTTGCTCCAGCCTTTCCCCCTGGTCTCTAGGACCTGGGATACCTGAAGGACAGTCTTGCTAGTAAAGACTGAGGCAAAGAAGGCATTCAGTTCCTCAGCCTCTTCTATGTCCTGTGTAAAAGTCCCCAGCCTATTAAGCAGTGGGCCCACGTCCTGTCCCTGGGTCACAGAACCACTGAAGGTGGAAGGGACCTCTAGACATCACCTGGGTCTTTCTTTTGTCATTTATGTGTTTATAGAAGACGTTCTGTTACCCTTGACATTCCCCATGAGTTTCATCTGCAGGTGGGCTTTGGCTTTCCTAGCCATGCTTTCTTCTGCATAATTGGACAGTGTCTTTTTATGCCTCCCAGGTTACCTGCCCCTGTTTCCACATTCTGTATAATTTTTTCTCTCTGAGTTTTGTCAGGAGCTCATCGTTCATCCACACAGGTCTCCTGTCATTTTTACTTGACTTCATACTCACTGACATGAACTGCTTTTGAGCTCAGAGGAGGTGATCCTTGGAGATCAATCAGCTTTCTTGGCCCCTTATTTCTTTCAAGGTCTTCTCCCATGGGACACTTTCAAACATATTCCTGAAGAGGTCAAAGTCTGTTCTCCTGAAGTCCAGAGTTGTCATCTTGCTTTTTACTCTGCTCCCTTCCCTTTCAGGATCCCAAACTCCATTATTTCATAGTCACTGCAGCCAAGGCTACCTTCGACCTTCACATCACCAGCAAGCCCTTGTTTATTTGTAAGTATGAGGTCCAGCAGAACATCTCTTCTTCCTGGATCCTCTACACTTCCATCAGGAAGCTTTCACTGATTTCCTCCAGGAAACTCCTGGACTGATTATGCCATGAGGTCTTGTGCATCCAGCAGAAATTGGGGTGGCTGAAGCCCTCCACAAGGACCAGGACCTGCTAACATGAGGCTGCTTCTAGCTGTCTGTAGAAGGCCTCAGCCACTTGTTCTTCCTGATCCGGTGGCCTATAGCAGACACCCACTACAGTGTCACCCATACTGGTCAACTTGTTAATCCTTACCTATAAAATCTCTGTTGGCTCCTCATCCATCCCCAGAGAGATCTTCATGCATTCCAGCCGCTCTTTTACATAAGGAGCAGCTCCACCTCCTCATTTTTCCAGGCTGTCTTTCCTGAAGAGCCTGAACCCTTCCATTGCAGCACTCCAGTCACACAAGCCATCCCACCACATCCCCATGATCCCAATAAGAGCACAGCCCTGCAACTGCACAGAGATCTCTGATTCCTCATGTTTATTCCCCATGCTGTGTGCATTAGTGTGCAGACACTTGAAAGAGGCACCCCAGCATGCTGATTTCCCAGAAACAGTCTGGGAGGTTTCCACACCATGGTGTCTTGTAGGCACTTCCTTGCTCGTATGCAAAAGCTTGAGCCCTGTTTTGTAGACTTTGTTCCCTTTCACTCCCATCACTCCAGTCCCTTATATGTCAACACTGCCCATCACTCCTTCACAGGGCTGCTTGTAACTCTCTCCCTCTCCTGTTATTCCTAGTTTAAAGCTCTTCTTACCAGACCAGCCATCCTGCTGGCAAAGATACCTTTGTCCCACTTTGTTAGATGGATCTCATCTCTCCCAAGCAGATGCTGATCCTCAAAAAAGTTTCCATGGTCATAGAAACCAAACCCAGCTGGAGACACCAGCTCTGCAACCAGTTGTTAACACGTAGTCAACCCTTTCCCCTCACAGTAGGATTGAGAGGAACACCACTTGGGTCCTATAATCCTGTTTATCACCCCCAGAACTCTGTAGTTACTTTTGATACTCTTGAGGTTGTCCCTGGTAGTATCACTCATGCCCAAATGGGAGAAGAGCTGGGGGTAATAGAGGGTGGGACAAGCTTTAGCAGTGTCTCCACAACATCCTAGATCCACAGACCCAGGAAACAGCAAAAATCTTTGGATAACATGTCAGACTGGCAGGTGAGTGCCTCAGTCCTCTGTGGCAGAGAGCTACCCACTGCTATCACTCACCACTTCCTCCAGGTTCTCCTGCGTGGTTCAGAGTTAGTCATCCTAGTTGTTTCATTTGAAAGCACACCCACCTCCTCCACAGCTTTGAGGGCAGCTCAAGGCTTCAGGTGGAGCAGGAGCCTTCCTGCTAGTTTGTGATGTGCCCTGGGGTGAAACATGCAACATGTTTTTAACAAACCAAGGAACATTTAAGTAGCAAATATCAAGTGTTAATATAGTACCATACCTAGAGCATTAAGTGACAGACAGCAGGAAAGAATAAGGATATAAATTAATTCCCTCAGCCGGGACATAGTATTTCTCTGTTGAGAACTTCTGACCAGCATGCCAACATCTGTTATACACATAGCACATGCCAAATATTAATTACTGTGACTGATTCAGGTCCAACACAGTTTAGTAGTTGATTGTCAATACCAGATAGCCAACAAGCTCATGAAAATTACATGCCAATTTCTTTTTTATTTTGTAGGAAAGATTTCTAATATGAACTTCTGATTTTTTAATTGTTAGATAAATAAAAAAGTGAAAGAAAGAGTAGGAAAGAAACTGACAGGTGAAACAGTCATGAAGTCTTTCCCCATTTACACCAAGCCTGAAAGCTCCAGGAGGTTCAGCTTAATACAGCATAAACTTACACTAGTCCAAAGTAAGAGGAAAAGGAACTACAGGACATTTTCTGGGCAGAAACTTTCCCATAGTGGAACCTTCCAACACACAAAAAGCCTACTTATAGTATAAAAGCAGATATATCCTAACCATTTTCAGCCATATCACAGTATTGCTAATGGGCACTTCACTGCAACTGAAATACTATTGCTTTCTTTAGACCCTCATTCCTGAAATCATGTGCTACCTTAAAATGCCAACACATGCTTTGATGTACACCTCCCATAGGTATAGAGGAAGGAATCTTGGTGATAGGGACTTTTTTAAAATGTAAAAACAAAACCAGATTTACGTTTTTAAAAAAATAAAAGCTTGACCTCCTTTAGCTACCTGGTTGTATCAAGTTCCTGCAGTTGCCAATGTCTAACCACTGAACTCACCTTCTCCGAATGCACTCAGAACATACAGTTGACCTGCTCTACCTCTCTGGGGCCAGGGTAGCACCACAAAAATCTTGGGATCAATTTATTTTCAAATCTTTATCTTGACAGAAAGTTATACAGATACCACAGGTGACAATCATTGTAGATTTTAAACCAGCAAACACAGAATAAGAATGAAACATTGAGTAATTTTTCATGCCATTCATAAACCTGTAGAAAGTCTGAAAGAAATATGTTGTTGTGTTCCTCTGTGCAAAACACTGAAACTAGTGTACACACAAAAAATTTGACACATCCCAGGCATAGATAGCAGCTTCAGTAGCTCAGAGGAGAACCATATGCATTTATCAGCTTAAGGTCCTACAGTGTAACACATTGTTTTTTCTAAACATATTATTTTATGTCATTACATAATACGTAAGGCCAAGGGCTGACTAGCCTCAACTTGTCTGGACCTGTGTAACAAGTGAAAAAGAAAATGGAATGTTGTATATGTAAATCTGGATTCAAACATTGCTCTTGTAGTCACTGTCACTGTTGATCTGGGGAAAGGCTGAAAGCAATAGTGGAAAATAGAAGCTCTGAACATAGCAGAGGCATTATGTTTAAGATGTAATTGATTTTAGATATAAAATGTACCTTTACTAAGATTTTGCTGAACCTCAGGTAGTTATGTTGCAGTTGGCAACAAGAAAACAGAAAGTTCCAAGGAGAGGTAAGAGATAGTAATGATCCTTTCACATTAATGTCAGTCAGCATATGATGACAATAGCATGCAGACCCCCTATTTACAATAAACAACACCCATAACTATGAATGGACCAGTGAAGAAGACAGCGAGCTGTAGGATAGAATATAGTCACAGCTGGAATCAGCTCAAGCAGCAGATTCAGCCTCTGAAAAGAGAGAAGACACTTCCTGAACTGCTTAACGTATAGAAGGGTTACCCATGAGGTACATAACCAGCGTTATGTTGTTACAGTTCTTCTATTTATTAGGACTAGTTTAAATGAGGCCTCAAAATCAGAAAAAAAAAATAATAATAACTTCCAATCTCCTTCCAACCTCTATGACACAGGAGCTAATCTGTATGGAAATCCTCCAGAGACCAGGACCTAGCAACTACTGAAATCAAGTCATCAAGAAAAGATCATTCCCTGTTTATCATTTTGTTCGGTGCTTCCTTTGCAGAAAATAAACACAGTAAAACAGTTTCAGTGGTGTGAATGTTCAAGGAGGAAAAAAAGAGTATATTGTCCAGTGTTAACTGTAAATTTTAAACCAAAATCTCATGCAAGACTGTTATTCCTAGGTACTCAGTAATCAAATTTCAGGTTGTTTGCTTCCATTATAAATTTATATTCCTAGCTTATACTTTGCTATACTTAAAAACAAGGCCAAAAGAATGCAGAACAAGCAAAAGGAACACTATGAAAAGTAATTATCTGGTTTACTTTTGCACATTGAGCAACTGAGTATTCTATAACACATATTTCAATTGCTCCCAGTCTTTCTGCTTTTGAATAGCAGCTACTTGTGAAGCAGAAGGAGTGTTGGGTTTTAGGAAGTGTAGTATCTGACATCAGAAGCTTGAAAATAGCATAATTTGCCGTTAGTACACACAATTCCTTTCATCATAAAATTATTCACTTTCAAAAATTGAAAAAGTATGTAATATGCCAACAACAAAATTCTCTTCTCTGGAAGTGTTGGGTTTTAGTGAAAGATAATAGTCTAAAGTAAAACTACTAGTAAACCAAGCTGGATAGAAAACCAATAAAATTAGACTACATTCAAAATGAGGTGTCTTTTGACACACAGGTTTTGTATTGCAATGGATGACACTAATAAAATTATATTTAACAGCATATGATAAGTATATTCTCACAGTATTTTTGCTTTATAGAACATAGAAGTAGAACTCAAATGCAGTTACGCTGAAATTAGGACTTTCAGTTATAGCTGACATTATCCACTGGATGCCTTAGGTATAATGGAGACAGTTGTATATGTACATCATCTTCCCCTTAAACAGAGGTACTTGACAAATTCTGTGACAGAAATACTGCTTTCTTTCTGATTTTAGGAAGTAATGTTCTACAAAAGCTAGGAATAAAAGCTATCAGCCCTGCAGGGAAGTACTTGGGGATACTGGTGGATGTAAAATTGGACATGAGCTGGCAATGTGTGCATGCAGCCCAGAAAGCCAACCATATCCTGCATCAAAAGGTGCATGACAAGCCGGTCGAGGGAAGGGATTCTCCCCCCTGCTCTGCTACCGTGAGACTCCACCTGGAGTACTATGTGCAGCTCTAGGGTTCCCCAATACAAGAAAGACATGGACCTGTCAGAGCAGGTCCAGAGGAGGGCCACAAAAATGGTCAGAGGACTGGAACACCTCTCCTGTGAAGAAAGGCTGAGAGAGCTGGGGTTATTCAGCCTGGTGAAGAGAAAGCTCCGGGGAGAGCTTCTTGCAGCTTTTCAATATATAAATGGGGCTTATGAGAAAGGTGGAAAAAGACTTTTTGCCAGGGCCTGTAGTGATAGGACAAGGTGTAACAGTTTTAAACTGAAATAGGGTAGATTTAGATTAGAGATAAGGAAGAAACTCTTGACTGTCGGGGAAGGCAGCGGGTCTGCCGACAACCTGACTGGAGAAGAGCTTGACCTTGACAAGATTCCGGTGTGCCCTTGAGAAGACAAGACAGACAGAGGAAAGAATGTTGTAAACATGTTTGAGGAAGTAAGGGGAACACAGGTGTCAGCAACTAACCACCAATCACATTTGTGAGAAACAACTGTATAGCCAATAAGCTTTTGACATGGTAGCATAGAGATATTATAAAAAAGCAGATAATAAAGGGTGTGGGGGCTTTTTTGCCTTGCATGCTAACTTAAACCAGATGGTCTCCTGTCATTTTTTGTCCATCTCTATGACGACAAGTGGTCACCCCGACGTGATTTCAACAAGGATGGAATCCGATTCTTGTGGGCTGCAGGACAAAGTGCAGCAGAGACGGAGCCCGGTGAAGCTGAGAGCAGAGGAAGGCTGTGTGGTCCTGACCTGAACTTTGACACCTGATAAGGTGAGCCACAAGGAACGGGACTATAGCCATGGGACAGCACTTAACGAAAGAAGAGGAATACTCTCCATATGGAAAGCATTACTTAGATGTAAGGGTGTTAAGACTAGTGAACATGGGCTAAGGCGAATGCTCATTTGGAGTAGAATGCAAGGATTTGAAGCAACAGCTGCCACAGCTCTTAGTGTATCAGCATGGCAAGAAGTAGGGCAGAAGTTATGGGATGCAATTTCTAGAGGGTCACGTGGTGGTGCAATTCTTACCACACCACAGCCCCCCCCCCCACCCCCACCCCCACCCCACCCCACCCCCACCCCTCTTGGGCTGCTTGGTGCTACATGCAATTCCACCCACATCCCCCAAGCTATACACCAATCTGTGGAGATAAGGACTGATAACGTTAACGAGCCTGGCTCCTGCCCCCTGCGGATTGCTCGGAAACGGCTATAACGGCCCATCCTCTCCTAATGGCCTGGCACACCTGTGCCTGGGATGTGGTCAAATGGGAACAATAACAGAGCTGCACATTCATGAAGTTCTTGTGCAACTGCTGGAAGGCACCAGATGGTATCTGACAAAAGTCAATTATCTTGGACCCTATAAACTGCGACCACTAGGGAGACCCTTTGAGCTCTCCTGGATCGCAGTGGGCCTGTGACCAGAACCTCCCCTGAGCTGGGACGCCTCTCAGGTACCAAACTCTTAAGGTGTTGTCTGGTCCAGATGGAAGGCCAGGGCAAAGTCCACCCGCTCGAGTCTCAGTTATCGCCCATTGAGGAATGCCAAGGCATTGTGAGTGTTTGCTCTAAACTCAAGAGGGAAATTTTCTTTGAGCTAGCTTCTCTTTCACCCGTTCTTTCTCTGTTTATTGGTGTGTGTGTGGGTACATACCCTTGTTTCTCTGTGTGTTTGTCCATTTTGTGTTCATTCTACTGAATCCAAACACCTTTGTTTCTATGTGTTTGTCCGTTTTGTGTATGCACATGTATATATGTATAAATTAAGGTACTGTTAAGTAAGTTAGTATGAATCTTGTCATTTTAGAATCTGTGAATAAGTCGCTTTTGTTTCTTTCAGTATTTTTGAATTATTTTGTAGTAATAAATTTCTGTTAGTTATTAATAAACCTAGATTTCTTACTAAATCATTACCGTGTCAATACTTTCATCTACGACAAGTCAAAAGAGGCATCAGAGTTAGCTATCACCTGGCGATTATTGAGTGAAACCTTAAGAGTGGAAAGTGGAGTGCGAGGAAAAAGGCAATTAAAAGGTACAAAAAATGAGGACAGCTGCCCAATGCAACCCAAACCTTGTTCATGGCCACCTCCTCTGCCTCCACCTAGTCAATATCAAACCCCTAATCAGCAGTTACAGATGACGAAACAAGGCTCTAACTCTACAGAACCTACTGCACCCCCCGCAGAGGAAGAGACACAAACAGAATCAACAGCGAATCCTTCTCAGATCCCTTTGCCTTTCCTGGGGGACAGCAGTGAGGAGGAGGAGGAGGAGGATGAGGAGGGAGAAGTGGGCGCAGTGAAAAATTTGATTGCAGCATTACAGATTGGAGACCTTGACTGTGTTAGCAAATCCGCCCTCCCGTGGACTTTGCCTCCTGCTACTGTGACTGTTACACCTCATCATCCTAGTTGGTTTTGGGTACAAGTTAGAAGACAATCAGCCGAAGTAGAGAATTGGAATCTAGTTGAAAAACTGAATCTCCTCCACAACAGTTATTCCAACTTGGAGTCATGTGACTCGATGGCGTTCCCTGTATTCAAGGCTGTGCCTGGTTCAGGACAGAATGATGATCGTAACCCAATCGCTTGGAAGGTCAGACAAGACCTACAAACAAAGGCTTCAAAATTTAGCATTAATTCTCCTGAAGTTATGTAGTTAATACGGATAATAAATACAGACTTGTTATGTCCTTATGATATTACTCACCTTGCACAAGTGTTATTTCAGCCTATACAGTTTATGGTCTTTCAGGCTACCTGGAAGCAAATGGCTCGAACCGCTGCGCGTTTTAATAGGGGATTGCCGCATGGCGATCCACGGCTTGGTGTTGGTGAAGATGCTTTATTAGGAGAGGGACTATTTAGTAATCCTTAATTACAGGTGACATGGCACCCTCCTATGTTAGAGCAATCCCAGCAAATAGGAATTAACGCCTTAAAAGGAACCATGGAATTAGCAGCCCCAAAGCAGAGATATGTTACTATCTGACAAGGGCCCAGAGAATCGTTTTTGCAATTTGTTGAAAAAATTTCTGCCACTTTAGAAAAACAAGTCCATGATGAGGCATTACAACAAATATTGTGCAAGCAATTGGCAAAAGATAATGCTAACGAGGGCTGTCAAAAAATTATTGAAGCTTTACCTGGAGATCCCTCTGTGTCTGATATGGTTGCTGCATGTTCTAAAGTTGGCACTGTAGAACATACAGTTGCCACCATTGCTACAGTGCTAAAAGATAAGCCGCAAAGATGTTTTAGATGTAACCAGACAGGACACGTTAAAGCCAGCTGCCCTGTTAATAAGTCCTCAAAAAGCACAGCAAACAGCTCTGCAGGAATAACCTGCAACCGTGGTGGGAAACTCGGTCATTTTGCTAAACAGTGTCGGTCTAAATTTCATGCCAGTGGACAGCCTCTCCAGGGAAACGGGAGAAAGAGCGTGAGAGGGCACACGATGATACAAAATCCCTCCCGCACGTCAGGGGCTTGCCACCTCTCTGTGAGCAGCTCACAGCCGAAACTGCCGAGTCAGCAGGACTGGATGTATCTGCTGCTGACACAGTAACTCTCTCCACAAAGGACATTGCTAAAGTACCTCTAGATGCAAAAGGACCTATAGGGCGAAGGTTGAGTGCTTTGCTAATTGGGAGATCTAGCAGTACCTTAAGTGGACTGATTGTGCATGTGGGAATTACTGATTATACTGGACAGATTTGTGCAATGGTCTATACCCCTTACCAACCTGTAACCATTTTCATTTGCATTTTCTATAACCATTGCATTTTCTGTGCCTTCTGTAAATCATGCAGCGCCTTCGAAAAGGTACCATTGGAAAGTTTTGCCACAGGCATGAAAAATTCACCAATTTGTCAGTTGTTTGTACCCCAGGCTTTGTCACCTGTGAGAGAAAAGTTCCCTACTAGCTATTGATACCATTATATGGATGAGATCCTGTTAGCAGTAAACAGCAAGGAGCAGTTGAACAGCATAGAGCACTTAGCCAGAGAGTCATTGCAACAATATGGATTGGTTATTGCTCCTGAGAAAGTACAAAAGGTAGAACCATGGAAATATCTGGGAATGACAGTTACAAGCAAGCAGATTGTGCCCCAAATTCAAGATTGAAATCAAAACTCTCAATGATGTACAGAAACTGATGGGATCCTTAAATTGGATAAAGCCCTATCTCAGACTTACCAATTCTCAATTACAACCATTATTGGAGTTACTAAAACATTCTAATGATCCAACAGAACCTAGAAGACTAAACAAGGGAGCTTTAAGTGTAATTCATATGGTAGAACAATCTGTACACAAGAAATTTGTCTCTCAAATAGATCTGTCTCAGGTCGTACAATTCTTTGTACTAATCGACAAAACTGTATCATTTGGTGCTCTAGTACAATGGAACCCTGAATGGGATGACCCATTACATATTCTAGAATGGATGTTTCTGTCATTCCAGCCACAAAAAGCTGCTCCTGGACTGTTTGAGCTTATTGCTGATACAGTCATAAAAGCAAGAAAAAGATGTTTAGAACTGACAGGGCGTGATCCAGCTACAATTGTTTTGCCTGTGCAAAATTGGTATTTTGAATGGTGCCTAGCGAATAACTATAAGCTGCAAGCAGCCATGGTAGGTTTTCAAGGACAGATATCATATCACCTGCCATCACACCCACTGCTGAAGTTTGCTCGAAAGGTACCATTTGGTCAGAAAAATTTGAGCCAGTCAGAACCAGTAAAAGGCCTCACTGTTTTTACAGATGGCTCAGGAAAGACAGGTAAAGCAGCAGTAGTATGGTATGAAAACAATCATTGGAAAAACAAAGTAGTACATCAAAAAGGTTCCCCACAGGTAGTGGGGCTGCATGCCATGGCTGTTGCCTTCTCTATATTTACTTTCCCTGTGAATATTGCGACCGATTCAGCATATGTAGCCAACTTGGTTACTCTATTGAATAAAGTAGTCCTGAATATGTTAGACAATCAATTACTATTTGATGTACTTTTGGAACTCTGGAAGAGTATCCAACAATGAAAAGAACCTTATTTTGTCATGCATGTCTGTAGTCATACTACTTTACCAGAGTTTTACACAGAAGGCAATGCTAGAGCGGATGTTCTTGTTTCAACTATGGCCCTGGGTCCTGTTCCTAACATGAAGCAACAAGCTGTATTATCACATCAATTTTTTCATCAAGGTTTTCGAGCTTTATGACAGCAGTTCGGTCTATTCCATACTGAAGTTCACTCTATAGTAGCTGCCTATCCTGATTGTCAAGGAACTCACACTCCAGTGTATTTTGGTACTAACCCCAGAGGTGTACAGGCTCTACAAATCCGGCACACTGCCTTTACTCATATTGATGAATTTGGCCATCAGAAATATGTTCATGTTTCTATTGATACTTATTCTCATACCTTAGTAGCAACAGCACATAATAGAGAAACAGGAAAAGATGTAATTTGACAGTTGCAGAAAGCCTTTTCTATGCTCAGGGTACCGGGCCAAATCAAAACAGATAATGGCCCAGCATATGTTTCAAAGAAAGTTCAAACATTTTTTGATATGTGGAGTGTTACTCATGTTACAGGCATTCCCCATTCCCCAACAGGACAAGCAATTGTTGAACGTGCACATGAAGTGACAAATTCAAAAACAAAAAGGGGGAATGATTGGGGAACCACCCCAGGCACGCTTAGGTAAAGCAGTTTATGTTTTTAACTTTCTCCATTATGGGGATAATTCCTCTCTACCTCCTCTTTCCCAACATTTTTCCTCTCTTTTATCAAAACAGAATTTGCGAAAGGACATCAAAGTACATGTTAAAGATTTAGTTACTGGCCAGTGGAGTGGACCACGTGAATTATTAACCTGGGGCAGGGGCTACACTTGTGTCTCTACAGATGCCAGCCCCTGCTGGGTTCCTGCTCGGTGTGTTCGACCTGTGTTGGAACCTACATCTGGGTGAAGGATGGGTAGTTCCACAGCCCAAGCAGAATGTCTGGGTAACTCTGGGACCCATTTTCGACGTGCTTGGTAGCAATACCCGTAGACAAGTGGCCGAATCCAACCGGAGTACCACAACTTTGTGACTCTCTGAAAAACTGTATAGACAATTGGGATGGTGTATATAGTCAGCTTGTACAAATTACGCAAGAGCCTCAAGAGTTAGAGTTGTTAGGATCTGTTATAATAGATGCTTGTGTGTTTTCTAACTATTCATATAACAACACTGCACGACGAGGGCAGAATGTTAATGCAACTAGTGTGATTTATCATAATTCAACTGCTTGGTGTAACTATACCTCACCTAACATTTCTTGGTCCTTTTCTATCCCTCTTGCTTTACCTCCTGGTGTCTTTTTAATTTGTGGAGATCAAGCATGGGGAGGTATTCCATCTAAATTAAATGGAGGCCTATGTAGCCTCGGTCGTCTCACTCTTTTGACACCTAATGACACAATAATATTAAATGTTACTAAACATCAGAGACAGCTAAGGAGGAGTGCAAACCAGTTTGCCTCACAGTGTGAGGACCAAGTAACCTTTTGGAATCCAGGTCAAAATTTTGCATCCTCCTTTTTTGCCCCAGGAGTTGCCGCAGCAGCTGCATTGAAAAAACTAACAAATTTAGGATGCTGGCTTAGCAAACAAACAAATGCTACCTCATAGCAAACAAACAAATGCTACCTCGTTATCTCTTAGTAGATTGTTAACTGATGTTGATAGTGTTAGACATGCTACTTTACAGAATAGAGCTGCTGTTGACTTTTTACTTTTAGCGCAGGGACATGGGTGTGAAGATTTTGAAGGTATGTGTTGTATGAACTTAACAGATCACTCAGAATCCATCTTTAAGAGTATACAACAATTAAAAGGCGGCGTTAAGCATTTAAAGGAAGATGAGACTTTGGATTGGCTAACAAAAATGTTTAAAGGTTGGGGACTTTCCAGATGGTTCATATCTTTGGTCAAGGCTGTGGTAGTTGTGGTTGTGCTATTGATGTTGCCTTGCCTTAACAGTCTTTTGCAAAGGGCCCTGCAAAAGACAGTTCATGCAATATTTTTAGCACAAATACAAAAAGGGGGAATTGTCGGGGAAGGCAGCTGGTCTGTTGACCTTGACAAGATTCCGGTGTGCCCTTGAGAAGACAAGACAGACAGAGGAAAGAATGTTGTAAACATGTTTGAGGAAGTAAGGGGAACACAGGTGTCAGCAACTAACCACCAATCACATTTGTGAGAAACAACTGTATAGCCAATAAGCTTTTGCCATGGTAGCATAGAGATATTATAAAAAAGCAGATAATAAAGGGTGTAGGGGTTTTTTCACCTTGCATGCTAAAGTAAACCAAATTGGTCTCCTGTCATTTTTTGTCTGCCTCTACAACGACACTTGACTGTGAGGATGGTGACACACTGGAACAGGTTGCCCAGAGAAGTTGTGGATCTGCCATCACAGGAAGCATTCAAGGTCAGGTTGGACAGGGCTTTGAGCAACCTGACCTACTAAAAGATGTCCTTGCCTGTGGCAGATAGGTTGGGCTAGATAATCTTTGAAGTTCCCTTCCAATGGAAACCACTCTGTGATTCTATGAAAATTAGATTCACAGGTGTCCAAAATCAAGTTGGGGAACACTAGTTTGATTCCCTGTATAGCATTGACCATTTTCCATGGCTTAATTGTTAAGCAATTTTTTAAGGAAAATGTTTACCTGGACTTAAAGTTTGCTAGTGACTGAGAATTTATCAGTGTTTTATGAATTTTCCCATGGTTACTCTTACTGAAATATAGGCCTTTTTCTCCTAGTTCAAATCTGTGAATTCAAGTTTTAGACTTCTGCCTTATATTTGCTGCAGTAAAAAATGCTGTTTCTAGACTGATTTTTCATTGATAAATATTGACGAATAAATGGACTTGTTCACTGTTTAATGAACTTAAAAATGTGTGGGTTTATGCTATTGGGTTTTTTCTGAATGTTCCCCAGTTTATCTGCATCACTCTTATCTGTGAACAGCATAAATCTTTCAAGATTAGCAACAATGTTAAATAAGTACTAATACAACTTCTCTATTCGAGTACCTTCTGTTAATATATCCTACAATTCTCACACTAGAATTTGCACTGGGAACTTTTGTTCAGCTAACTGTGTTTGCGCCCTTAGGTTCCTTAAAGTTACAACTCCCATATAAACACAGCAGTTGTAATTTTCATTCCTATGATTTTCAGTGGATCGTATTAGTCTACAATAGAATCTAGAAATGCCAAATCAGATGTCTTACAGAAGTTTATTACATCAATATATAATCAACCAAATTTATAATTTCACTAAAAGAAAGTTTGGTAGTGTAGTTTCAGATAGCCTGATTGCTATAAGGCCCCTTTGACTGCCACTATTTTATCATAATTCAAGACCTTTGTAATAAAAACAACATTTCAGATCTTCCATTATTCTGTTTCAGATCAATGTTAAGTTTTCTTGGAGTTTTTTGAAACTTTCTGTTTGTTCCAGGACTTGCTTAAAATCAGCATTAACACCTAGAGACCAACTCAAGGTTTCATTTTGGATAGTAACATGAGTGCAGGAGTTTGTGACTGAAAAAAATAACACACAATCTTTACAAATTCTCTTCTTTCAAAAGAATGAATGTTAAAAAGGAAAGAAAACATCAAAACCAGTATTTTTTTATATAGAAGTCTTGAGAAGCACATCCTTTCTTGCTTAGCTTTTTAAATACGACTAAGTGCCACTCTACTGTACAAAACTGGACATAGCTCATCTGTAATAAAAATTCAAGACGTAAATATCATTTCCCCTAATTGCACTCATAATTTTATGAATATTTAAATTCTCTGATTTGAGTCTAAATGCTCAGTCTCAAGTCTTTTTAGATTTAAAAGTATGGATTTATTAAACAAAATATGTATGTAAAACTAGACTTCTGAAACTCTACAGTATATACACTTACATAATTATATATAAACAGATTATTAAGTAGCAAGCAAAATAACTTTTTATCCAGCAAACGCATACAACATGGAAAATACCAATATCCACAGAATCTTGTAATCTGAAACCATTAGTAGAAGACAGTATCATCATTTTGCAGATAGTATTTTTTTACACTGCTTAATCTCTAAAATCTTATTTAATACACTGCTATATTATAAAACTGCTTAGCACAGAAGTTTCAGTCATCTTGGTATTTGAATTTGAGGACAGGTAAAAGCTTATAACATGCTTGAAAAAAAGCAGCAGAATGGCTACATTTTCTATGTATAAAGTTGTTGAAACTTATCTAAACTGAAAATCCCAGGAAGGACAATTTCCTCAAAGAAGAGAAAGTAAATTCAAACTATGTATGAGTTTGCACTTTAAATATTGTAAAGAACTGAATGTGCTACATGGCTTTAAGAATACAACAGATCACACTCATTTTCTAAATTAACCCTTCTCCTCTTATAAAATCAAATTTCTTTTTAAGATGATGATTTATGTTCCACAGTTTCAACTACAATGGACAACGTCTTCATCCTGAGGGCATCTATGCCTGTGTATACTTTATTACAGTGAATAATTACTTTCAGCACGTCTATATGTAAATTAGTGGCTGTGGACTTGAAAATAAACATGTTGATTTAAAAGGTGAAACAACATCTTATGAAGGCTCTACTGCTTTGTTTTATCTGTAGTTACTGGGAGCAACTACAGCAACAAATAAAAAAATTCATTGTGATTTTGAAGTGCTTCTGGCCATCTGTGTTTTCCAGTTTTTTCTATTCAGGTGGATAAAAATAGAGTTGTTCTGATATTCACTAGTGATTTAGAGATTTTTGATCTTCAAAGCTGAAGACTGAGTAATACTTTCGTAGTGTAGGAAGGAGTAGAATCTGTGAAAAGAAAAAAAAAAAAAACTATTTCAGACTTCAGCTATGTAATCCGGTGCAAATAAATGGACCCCTGAGCTAGAAACAGCTATGTTTGGTTTTATTTCAAAGGTACTCTACAAGTGATCTCTGTCTATCTTTCAAGAATTCTGCTGGCTTGTATTATACAGAAGTTATTCCTCCTCCAGTCTGCTTTTCAAAGGCAGGTATTGGCATAATCTATAGCATGAGTTCAGAAGCAGTAAATCCAAGAGTCATTCATGATCCAGCCTCATCATAAAAAGCACGGAGATAAGTTTTGTCTAGGAAGGCAGAAAAGTGTATCCCTGAGCTGGTTTGACCCAAAGGAGTATAAAGCTGGCCTATGCTTGACAGGGCCAAATGCAGATTTGAGGCAGCCTGACAGCCATTATTTTAGACTCCACATTTTGTGAGTATGTAAATACAATTCCATCACTACATATTTCATGAGTGTTGCTAAAGCCAAATTATGGTCTCAGTTTTTCCTCCATTCCTTCACTCCATTTTAACCACCATTGCTACCATTATTAGAAGCAGGCACTTTTATAGCAGACTTCACTTTAGATGTAGATGGCTTGAATACTTATGGACATTAAGTAACAAAAGTCTAGTATCAGAACATGAAAAGTATTCTGCAGCAACATTCTGTGGCCTTCCTTTACATTTCTCTTCTACCACATCTTGTAGGACTACTATACAGACCACTTATGTGAAATGCAAGGAATAAAAAGATACTGTAAGATTCATTCCACAAAAATTCATTTCTACACACAAACTCTCAAAAGAGATTTGAACAGACCCTACAGGTTATTTTAGCTCAGGGGAAATTTTCCCTTTGTTTCCTAACATGTTTTACTAAACAAGACTCAAGAGATTGACAGTTACTTAATTATGGTAAATATAAGACAAAATAGCAAAATAAAGTAATATGTAAACTTTCATGTGCTGTGCACTAAAGACAAAGGCAGTGATTTTACTGCAGTTACTTTACTACAGTGATTTTACAGTGATTAAACAATTAGTACATTGATACAGATACACTGTTAAAGAATGTTCTGTCAATGCAAAAAGCATTTCATATATACACTGTGTTTCATTTTGAGGAGGAGAAGCACTTCTGCAGGAATTCAAAATCACCAATGCTAATCCCAAGAGACATAAGTAAATCTTGAGAATGAGGATAATCACTGCATATATTATCATTGACATAAGGTTAATGCATGTACAAACACACCATTAATTTTGTGTACATTTGTTCAATAACAACTGTTTTAGTTAGGGCCCAAACTTTTAGCAAAACACAGTTGACATTTTCACTTTTAATCTGATTTAATAACATAACAGACAATTATGTTTTAAGGGTATATTGTTTGCACTCTTAAAAATTAATGTTCCCAAAGTATGTCTGTATTTATATCCAAAATAGCAGGAAGTTTACTGCAAGTTAACACATACCCCTTTCCTTTAGGTCTTCAATGTATGCTTTCATAAACTCTTTCTCAAATTGCTCACGTTCACGTTCACTTTCTATAATTTCTTCAGTGTCTTCACATACAATAGTTTCAACTGGGCTGTCCTTGAGACTTACAAATCTAGAGAGAGATTAACGCAATAATATATGCAACAGGCTTCTGAACATCACTGGCCAACATGAATGACATTTTAGAAGTTGCTACTACAGCCAGAAGGAGAAACATAGAGAACATTTGCTCAATTTGTGCCTTATGGCATTGTTAAGATCAATCTATTATTAGAAATAAAGATTTCAAATGGCAACTTTTCTTTACTCCACTTTCAATATAAAAATGATCAGATTTATCTCTTTCTTTTCACCTATCTACATACATCATTTTTTACAATAACAGGTATATTTTTTTATTATAGAAATTCTGACAGACTACACTGTAATTTCACTTCTGTTAATGAGCAGTATGAACTCCATGCTAACAACACCACCTTGCAATCTGGAACTTTGTCAGTATCACTTAGCTGACATGTATCTCCATTTTTTCATTGTTATTTAACTTCTCTCTTGCAATGCATGACTGGATGTGCATTATGCCATATCTGCAATTTTCCTAAAGCTACACATTGCAGGTGAAAAACTAGATAGTTACATAAACAACTTACATAATGTGCAAATTAAGTGCACAGCATTCTAAAAATCTCTGATGGTATTACCACTCCAAGAAGGAAAACAACCAATAAAATTGTTACTTTCAAAAGAACAAATGTTCCAACAAATCATATGGCTTTTTAAAATCTCACAAACTGCTGTGAATCTGTGGTTGGTTGACCCTGGTTGACCAGGTGCCCACCAAGCAGCTCTCTCACTTCCCCTCCTCAGCACAACAGGGAAGAATATAAGATACAAAACTCATAGGTTGAGATAAAGACAGCTTAATGGAGAAAAGTAAAGACATGCACAGAAGCAAAGCAAAGCAAAAAAAAAATTATTCTCTAGTTCTCATCAACATGCAATGTCCAGCCACTTCCTGGGCAGCAGGGTCTCAGTACATGTAACGGTTGTTTTGGAAGACAAGCACCTTAATAACAAATGTGCCATCTTCCTTCTCCTTTCTCTTAGCTTTTATTACTGGGCATAATGTCATATGGTATGGAATATCCCCTTGGTCAGTTTGAGTCAGCTGTCCCAGCTATGCACCATCCCAATCTCTTGCTCATCCTCAGCCTACTGGCCTTTGTGGGGGCAATGCTCAACAATAATCAAAAGCCTTGGTGTATTATCAACACTATTTTAGCTACGAATACAAAGCCCAGGACTATAATGGATGCTACGGGGAAAGTTACCTCCATCCCAGCCAGAACCAGTCTCAAATGGTTTCATAATCAAAGACCTGACCATAGCATGCAGAAATGCAAGATCATTGTCACTGCAGACTGAAAAGCCTTTTAGTCTTGTCCTGCATGCAGCAACAAGGTGTTGTTTCACAACAAATATATGAACTACCAAATTCACATGACACTCTTTAGCCTTTTAACTAGCCACATCTCCCACTCCCAGCAGCATACCTTTGTCAGCACTGAGTTTATCAACAGATGACTTCTAGATTACTGGTCCCTCTCTGGGGCATGGCTATGCACATCCAGTTAAGAGTCACTATGACCAAGCCTACACAGGAATAGCAGTTCAGGCATACAGATGCACAATGTGAGGAACTGGCAGATGAAAATCAGAAAGTTGCCAGTGTTCTGCAATTTCCGATCTCTCTAGTGCTTCCTTAAGGGCTCTGATATAAATTGGGTCAGAATTTGACCACCAGGTATTGTAGAAACTGATGCTTGTGAAAGTATTTCTCCTGGGTGCATCCATCGTATCTTTTTAAGAGCATATTCCTTTCTCTCTCACTTTTACTTACTTTAAACCTGTAGTTGACTCACAGATGGCTGTGGGTATCTCAACCAGGTCATCGCCACTGACAACTAGCAAACTAAGCTTTGGCATATTGACCAGAGCTCTGGGCAGGTAAGTCAACTTATTTTTCTGTAGGAGGAGAGTCTGCAGTTGATCTAACCTGTAAAAACATAAAGGCTAAAGATTACTTGAAATATTTATTTCAGACAGGAGCACCTATCCAAAGTAGCAATATAGACTTAATCTTGTGTAAAAGAAGAACAATTACATGTACCATCTTTGGCTTCTCAAAAATTATTCATACCCCGCTTTCACAAATTGTCATCAACTTTAATGGAAATTTCCAGTCATGGTTCAACATTATAGATATTAATGGCATACCTCTGACAAGTACTCAGAAGCATGCCCAAAATAAAAGGTTACAAAATCACTGTACTTTCATACAGAAGATGTTGACAGAATATGACATAAAGCCTCACCATGTGTATCCCAGAACTAATGAAAAATACGGATCACCAGCTCACACCTTTGCCCATATGTTGGCTTCTATGAACTAGATAGGTCCGTGCTAGGCAGTATACTCCCATCTGTTGTTTTTCACTACTAATTAGTACTGCGGGGAGCAAGAGAAAGACCAGCTCCTGGTCATATGGCTCTTACAAGTCATCCCCCTGAAATCAATTTAATGATGATGTTTTGTGGAGGAAGGCATTGGGCTTCTTTTGCTTTATTTCCCCTGGCTTTTCCTAATGCAATAGTAATTTGTGGCTGAGCATTTATTCTTTGGAGTAGATAGAAGACAAAAAGCATAGCAAACTGGTGTTTGTCTCATTTGACCAGAAGGACCCATTCCTGAAACACTGTTGTGGGCTACTTCTTGTCAGACCCATATGATTTGTTTGAATTCAGGAAAGATATTAAGTAAAGCTTCAGTTTACTGCCAACTCATATTTTTTAATCACACACTTCATGGTAGTTCATTGAGTTTCTTTGACACTGCAGGCACTGCAATCATGAGTGTGAATAAGAGTATCAGTTTACTGGGGTGAAGGGATATCCTGACATTTTCTACTCTTCAGAATGCACATGAGCCCAAGAGATCTCAAAATTCAAAACCCAAAGTCAAACAAAGGAAAACCTTATCTTGTGGTGTCTGATTATGATGCTTTAGTATCAAGGTTGGCAGTTCAGTATGAAATGGAGAAGATGAAATGTAGAAAAGGAATATTTTGTAGATAGAGAAATATATATAGGTTACACTATAAAACAACCCTTGAGTGGGTATCCTTCCATAAAATAAAATTATCCTCCTAGAAGCTCTTTGAAGTTAATCAAATCTCTGCTCAGACCACCTGGAAAAAAATGGCAGGTTTATGCTCTCATGGGTAGAGCATGTGAATTGCTAATACAAATTAAGACTTCCGTCCTGTTGTCAGAGAAATCTGTGATTACACAATGCCCCAGAAAAGTCTTTTGCCCAGCAACAAAGGTCTTGTAAAAGTTAAAGTGGAATGATTTTTCTGTGAAGTTTCTTCTGTCTCAGGAATGTCTATTAATAAATAATCCATATTTTTTTAATAAACTCTAGTTAATATGTGTTTTGGTTTACTTACGGCTATGTAAAGTTTTCTAAACCAAGTTACAACAGGACTCCAGAGTGAATAAATAGGCCCAGGGATAAGAAAAAGTGCTTTCTCAGGCTAGTAAGTCCCATTAAAGTGATCAGCATGATTTTTTTAAAACCAGAACTATCTCTAAATTGTGAGTGAGTATATGTGTGCACATGCGTATATGCTTCAGAGTAGGAGGGGAAGATTGTCAGTGTCTTTTTTAAATTTAGCAATAATTTTCTGTTTTACTGCCAAAGTTTATCAGGTTCTTTCAGTAACTTAAATATGCTTTAGTTCATCTTTCCCTCCACCCCATCTACCCTCCAGAGAAATACTGCTGCCAACTCCATATGGTGAGTCCCTTTTGCTGGAACTGGGGCAGAGTATGCCCCATGAACTTCCCAAAGAACAATGCCTGGATATAATGACAAATTATCATGAATGCAACAGAAAAGATAATTAGTTAACTGAACAGTAGAGGCACTGCCTTTGCAGTTTGCCATCAATGAGATAGAAAATGTAGTTTCTTTTCTCTGACCTAGTCCATTAATAATCTTCATAAATCTTACATGCAAAACTATCTGATGCATTTCCAAATGTGATTTTTTTCATGTTGTCATTAATGGTGTCTCCTGAAGCTTGTTACTTTCTAGATTTACTTTATAGTTCACAAGACTTTCAATGAATTAAAATATAAATTACCTGTCTATGTCTTCTGGGAGATCTTTCAGGTTGTTGCTGCTAACATCCAACCACTGCAAATTAGACATCCGGAGTACACAAATTGGAATAGAATGGAACTTGTTTGCTGAGACATCCACAACTGTGACTTGTTTCAGGTTACTTAGCTAGAAAGAAGTGGTGCTTTATTTTAGTTACATTTTGCAAATACAAGAAGACATTTCATTAATCAAACATTTTTTATTCCTCTCAAAGCACTTAGAAAAATAAGAATGGCATGATTTTTTTACTCAACATTTTGCCAACCTTATCTCTTAGTCATCATTTTATAGGAAAAACGATTTCAGAAATAAATACTTCCCAAAATGTTCATCACCTTTCTAACACTGTCATGTTATTGAATAAAATTTTCATTCTAAAAAAAACTATGCTTTCAGATGACACCAAGACTGGAACCAGACAATGATGGTTTCTTTCTAGGTTACATATGAACTAAACTCTGAAGTGACAAAACGCAGTTTTGATAATTAATAGATGCCAGGTTACCATTCTCAAAATCAGAGATTTTATAACTCCCATCAAAAATACATAGATTTCCTTTGTTATAACTCTGTTATGCACTGAGAGTGTATTGCTAAGAGACACTTAGAAAATGAACCTGCCAATTTAAGCTAACAGAAAATTTGGTCCAATATTTTTCAAAGATCTTTAAAAATATATCTTCCATACTGCTAACTAAATATATAATAAGGTGCACCAGAGCTTTTTATTTGAATACTTTTCAAAGGAATTACATTTTTAAGTAATAAACCTTTAGTGCGATGAAGGTTAACTACAAATGTAAAATATACCTGTTAAAGAAATAAATGTGTTAAATAAAGCTCTCTGTGTACCGAATCAATTATTCACACTACCAGCATTCATAAAACCATGCAGCTAGATAAAGTGAATGTCAAAGCAGTATAAATGTTAACCACAAAATGTACTTTAGAATGGAAATTATATCTCTGAGCTTCTAATCATATGTCACCATCACAATCTAGCTGCATAGATCCTGATACAGAAGAGAAAGTACCAAAAAAATTTCATTGGTCTTTGCCTGAAGGTTTCTTAGAGTGTAGAAAATAACTAGGGACCAAAAACCCCAAACCAAATATATTTTCTACTTCCAAAGTGAGAAAAATTCAAGCACAATATAATTTATGAAAAAAGTTAAAAAGTAATAAAATATATTCTGAATCCTTCAGAAGGATTTTATTATTATTATCGAGAATCAAGTCCCATTTTGTTATGTTTTGTGGCCAAACTTCTTCTTATTGCAATACTGACAGACTTTCATCTTAATTTGACCCTTACCATTTAATATGCTCACATTCATAGCTTCATACTGTGTCAGAGCTAATTTGATTTGAGATTTTTTTAGCAGTGGGTTGTTTGGTTTTTTTATTTGGGGGGGGGGGGGGTAGGGGTTGTTTTCTTGTTTTGTTTTTTCTAGATATAACCTCATATAGCTGCCAGACCTTAAAATTTGGGGAAATTTTTTCAGGGAGATTTACTGAAGTTTTCATATCACAAATGACTATGCAATTAAGTTTACCTTTCAAAAACATAATAGAAATGCAGAGTTTCTGAAGTCAAAGATATAATTTCAAAATCTGCCCACTACTGCATTAAAACAGCCTTGGTGAGACATTACCATGGAAATGTCTCACTCCTGATTCAGAACAGGGAACCACACATTTTATTCTAACACTTCTCAATTCCAAACTGTTTTGTCATTTTGAGGACTGACTACCAGCAATAAACACTCACTCCTATACTGTAATTTTTCCAGATACTGAATCTTTTTTCCAACAAAACACAACCTCCCTTTGAACAAGGAAACTAGAGTGACTCTTCTAGATCTTAGCAATGAGAGAATAGAGAAAATAATTGGCACCATCTTTACACTGCATTTACTTTGTGGTTTCAAATTATTGTCACAATTCCAAATCCCAAGTCAATATTTCAAGTTTCTCTGCACTCAGAACAATTTGCTAAAATTGTTTATACATTTCTTTCAGCAAACTCTCCCCAAAAGGAATTTAACAGGCACAAAATTAAAACAATATCCCACAGTCTTAAATGCCACCCAAACTATTTTCAAAACATCCCCAAAGAAGAAAGTCGCAGTCTCTAAACACCAAGCAGCAGATTATTTTAAAATAAACTGACATAATTGTTCACCCAATTCACACTTTGTTTTCACATGCAGTCACCTGTCATGCTGAAACAACTTGGCAACTTTAACACTAGGTGGTAAAATGGTATTTCTTCAACAGCAGTAACTACTTTTATATATTTTTCTGAAAGTGCTTTATTGCGTTAAATATTAAAAATAACATTAATATAGCAGTATTAGTTTTTTAATAAACAGAGCATTTTCTGCTAGTTTTGAAAATAGGTTGTTTTAATACCCGATTAGATGAAAACTTACATTTTTTCAGGAGTTTGTACTCCCATAAAAATGTACCAACAATATATGAGGCCATACACTCTCTTGATATAAAATTTGGTTCAGCATGCCACAGAATATATGGAGTCATGATTATATTGTGTAAGCTGCAAGCCTGCAGTACTTGTTCTTTTAGGGTAATATTTAACAAAACCTGTCCATTTTCTATAGTATGTTGAAACCTAATGGATTTTTTATTTAATCTGTCTCTGACATGTTACCAACAAACACCTATGATATATGATGCATTGGAAATTACAGCAGCTATGTATTATATTTTCTAAAGAAAACCCTGGGTATTTTATTTCTTCTTGAAGGACTGATGGATTTTTGCACCTTTTATAACATTTCATTTTCAAACAAGCATGGCTCCCTTATCATTTTTACGTTATAATTTATTTCTGCTTGATGTTGATTTTTGCTATTTTCCTCTATTATGTGACTTTGAATCAATCGGTATATAGGCTTTATGCAAGTTCCATTTTTAAAAATAGCTATATTTGGTAGCCTAGCTACCCGGACCCACTTATTGTAGTCCTTATGTTTAATCACTGTTGTCATTTTCATTTGACAAAGTGCCCCATTTTGCTTATCTTAATAATTTTTTTCATAGAAATAATCCAGATAACATTGTAGAACTCCACTGCTTCTCTTTCCCTCTGACAGGTAAACCTTCAGTTGAAAGAAAAGGACACCATGTCCTGGGTTGAACAAGTTATTTGATTAATGGGTGTGTTTCTATTTCTGTTCTGCCTTTTTGCCATGAAAGGGATTTACTGATAAGGTTGCGTGCAAGTTCATCATGAGCTGCCTACTATTTAGCACCAATGAATGAAGAGGTGTAAAGTCATGTCAAACTTTACCACAAAAATAGTGTAGTTTTCAATTACATGTAAACATGTGACAGAAACAGCATCCCATCAAAATCAATGTATGACAAGGCATACAAAGGATTAACCTAGAAATGTCTATCAATGCACTACAAATGTGGTTTTGCACAGAAATTTCAGACTCAGTGAATTCACAGAAAATTTGTACCACTTCAGTAGGATCAGGTTATCACATACATTGCCTCCCAAAACACATAGATTGGCACTCAGCATCTCATTAGCTTGCTGAAAGCAGTATGGTATATATGACAAAGGAGCACACTACAGGCAAAATGCCCACTTAGATCTCAGACATTCAAACCAAATCCCCAGCTTTTCTTTCACAGAGCTGTAAGTGTAACCTCTTCATAATCTCATTGACTTTCCTGGAGAAAATGATCAATTAAGGAAACAGTGTACAAACATCTTTAGAGGCAGAAGACATCTTTCACAAAGATATACTTGTCTATTTACAGCCCAGTCCACCATCAGACTTCCTAACTGGACTCAAACTTGAAGAGGCAAAGGCATTTAACAGTCAACCCCACCCCTTAGTAACAGAGCACTCGTTCACATATTTTACAACAAAACCCTCTGAAGTATAAAAATGTATGTCTTCAAACAGCACTTTATTTGGTGGTAACATTGTAAGCTAAATCCAAGAAACGTATGTGGAAACAAGTCTTCACCCAAACGGCATTATTCTGATTTTGCAGTACTAAAATCCTAAATCTTTTGCAGAGTTAATCCACAGACACTGTTATTCTGATGCCAAACTGTTTACTTGGATGTTTAATGTTATCCCCTTTCATCTTTGGAGCACTACCATCATTCAAACATTTAATGTTTAAAGTCTAATAGAGTAATTACAGCTATGATGAGCTAAGCATTAAAAAGTTAATAAAAAGGGACTTTGCTTTTTATTAGCACAGTTTTTTGTACACACAAACATTTCATCAGGTTTGCAAAGACTGAGAAAGCTGGCTGCATATGCAATATTCACAAAAATATCAGGTACTAATCATTCACAGGTGATTGAAGAACCACATAGCAATAAGGGCAGAATCATGTTCATATAGTTAAAATTCCCAAGAATGTGGATCATATGTTTAAATTTAAGTATAGGAGTTGTTCCAAGTCAATAGATGAGTCACGTGCATGAAATTAAGTACCAAATTAATGATTTTCTGAGCTGAAGCCAAAACAAGTCTGCTGTCTCAAAAAATAAATTTATGTTGATTAGTTACATTAAATTTTCATAGTATTACTGCTGCAGCTACACGCAGTCTGCATATATTATTGCACTTTGCCATCATAAAGTCATCTCATCTTCAAAACTTGTAAATTAAGGACACACATTAGAAGGGAAAGCTAGGCTCTAGTAAAGATCAATTACAGGTTTCTCATCACCTTAAATGGATCCAGTAGCTCACTTTGGGTGAATACTCTTCATATGTTTTCATGAAAACCATTAGAAGAGGAAGAGCGGCAATGTCAGTAGCATACAGGCATTAACTGACCTCTCCAGAATGTTTGGATAGGAAGTGTCTCCTTCGAATATATACAAAGACCCTTCTAAGATATATTTGGCTGCTTCACCAAAAGATGACCAAAATTGCTCACTTTCACAGCAGAATAGAGACAAAAACTTTTTTTAATTTCTGCACCAAGATGCAACAGCAATTGAAGAGATACTATTCAAATGGTGGCATCTTGTGATTTAAACATATCCAACAATTTTCTTTTGCCATGACAATACGCTATAGGGAAAAACATTCAACTGAAACTAAGAATGTCATCCTGTGGCCCTAACCTATTACAGTAGCATCATTTTGATGACTGATGATGGAATCATTACAGCTTATGTATGTTGGTGCTTTCTACACCAGACTGAACAGACATAGGCTGATAAACTCAGAAACAAGATTTTCATGGAACGTCAGTCAGAAATCGGCTTGCTTGTAAATGTAAGTGGAAGACAGAATATTAAGAGAAAGACATTCTGACTTCAGTAACAGAGGTCAGAAGGTTTGTGATCTGTGAGCTGCCTCGTATGATACCAGGAATAAGCATCTCCATGGTTTTTTGATTTACAAAGAGAAATGGTAGAACTTCTTTTTGCCTTGGCACAGAGTTACTTCACAAAAATGCACAAGACTCTTGCTTGCCGTGGTGCTGGGCACCAGAGCAGTTTGACAAATGCCACTAACTGGCTACCAGGCAGGAGAACCTTGCAACTTGGAACTGGATTCATCTGTTCTTGAAGCAGGAGTTTCATAAAGAAAATCCCCAAATTAGGGAAAGTCACAATGGAGATAAGTCTGTTTGGCACCCTGTGACATACTTGATCTGGCATTAGATCTTATCTAGTTGAGCAAACTGTTGCAAAATGTCTATCATCAAAATTATTTTTCTTTTAATGCCACAGACTACCTGGGCATGACACTGATAGTACACAAACCTACAGTTGAGAACACTGTCAACAACTGAACACGACAGTTTACAGCTTTGTGGCCTGCCAGAATTATGGCAAATTTTCTCTCCCTCCTTTTCTTTCCTTTCTCATAGTGTTGTTAGATACATGAGGGGTTTTTCATATACTTTCTTTCAGGTGGTGACAAATATAGCAGGAAAAATTTTGAGTTCATCTCTTCCCAAAGGATTCTTTTCTTTCTATATTATAACAATATTTCTAGACTTTATATCTTGCTTCGATGCAAATGTGTAAAAATTGGAAATATAACAAATACTGGTGAAAAACTCAGCTATGGCAGAGATCTTTTCCCGACCTGGACAAGAAACCTGAGGAATGGCACATAGGCTGTACACAAAGTGGGCAGGGGTTTTGCTACTTTCGAAGAACTTGTTGGTGCAATTAAGAGCATGAGGTTATCACATCTTGTGGTTTTTAGTGTTTCATTGCTATTTTGCATTACTCCATTCATACTGTGTCCAAGTAACCTGGGTGTGTCCAAGTAATTTAAGGTATGAAATTATTATTATTATTATTATTATTGTTGTTGTTGTTGTTGTTGTTGTCTGCTAATAAAAATATAACTGAATATTTATTCATACACTTACTTATGAAAGCCTGTAATGAAGCTGAACTTTCAAGACTCATTTTACAGGAAGAATTCCCCTCACACAGTATTTACAGAGACCTGGCGCAGACACTGGACACATTGAAGTCCTCAGTAATACCACCCACCCATGTGATCTTTGGTACTGCCCCACAGACGAGAACATAGCAAACCTACAAAGCTCATCTGATTTTTACTGGAAGTTCTTTAAAGTTTCTTTTCTTTCTTTTTCCTTATCACTAATGAAGCACTTGTTAAAATTGCCTTTTTCAGAAAAAAAAAAAATTTCCTGCATAGAAAATATCTGGCCAGTCCTCAGTGTAGACAAGAGGCTTCTAAATTTCAGGCAAGCTTCTAGGCCAAAATTAAGTCAGGAGCTCTTCCCCCAATTCAGAGTACCTCAGGAAGAGGTAGACACAAATACAACTGAAGGTTTGGTCCATAATCCTCCTTGGATTGTTCAGTTTTGTCCTGTGTCCTTAAACAACATGGAAAAGATGTCTAATAAAAATAAGTCATTTGGTCTGTCCCAGAATAGTTACTGAGAAGATAAATTGTGTAGAAGCAAGTTTCATGGTACCGAAACAGTATAAGCTCAGATACATTTTATGCTTTTTCTTCTATGTCCTATATCAAAGTAAGCAGCTTCTAAACAAGTGCTTTATTACCCAGCCCCTTTCAAATTGTGTTGAAGCACTTATCTTTGCTTAGGTACACATTGCTGCTGAAGACATGTATTGTCCGAGTAATTTTTTAATAGTAAACAACAAAAAACTTCCATGTATTTGTGTATATCATGCACAATGCCAGATAATACTTTCCATGAACATGACATTTTATAAATACCTATGCAGTGCTTTAAGCACATAAAATTATGAATGTAACAAAGGAATCTGACCACTGAACAAATACTTAGGAGTAACATTTGTTATTAACAGCATACATCTAAAACTGTCAAGATTTTCACAACTGCAAATAAAATCTAATACAAAGTACAAGCTAATACAAGAACAGTGAACTACACACATTTCTTAAACTAACTGAAACCTGGGAAAAGATGGAAAGATGAAAAACGTAACTGTATATAACCCAGTGGAAGTGTTGTGTTCAATATGCACTAGTGGTCAAAAAAGCAAATAAATAGTTGGATATATACGTAATGTGATATACAATAATTAACCCCAAAATTACTTGCCGCAAAATAAAGCATGTACACCTACATACAAACACCATACTTCTTGTCAGTTTTTCCACAAGGAAAACTACAACAGTACACGGGACTCAGAGATGAGCAACAGTCATTAACAGAATGCAAAGGTTTCATTATTTTTGTTAATTTTGGGGTTTCCAGTAGTTCTGAAAGACCTAAATCAAGATTAGGAAAGACTGTAAAGATTAGAATGGTTGAGCAAGAAATGGTAAATCCATGGTGCATTCTTCCTTCACAATACAAAAGCAACAACCAAAAAACATTACACTTCCCAATAAAATGAAACTTCTGTAAAATTAGGCTATAGGTTTTACAATGTGGTTTTCAGTTTAAGAACTTTGCAGAATTCAGAGGAAGCTGGCATTTACACAACTACTGAAAAACTATTTCTATATCACAGTTCAAACAAGCATGGTTCAGATTTTCTCAACCTCAGAATATGGCACAAACACCTCACTGATGTTCTAGTAGAATAATACTGAGTACTTATATTCACTTGCTTATTGAGATTTCAAAGGTGAAAACTGCTAAAAGTCAAATTCTTTGGAAAGCAGATCTCAGCTTAGTAGTGTCTTACAATACCAGCATCATTATTACCAGAGCACGTAGAACTGCAAATAAAGCTCTGTGATGCTATGAGACATCTTTACTGTGCAGTTTTAATACCATTAATATCTATGACAAGCAAATAAGAGAAAACTAACAGAAACACAGTGTCAAGAAGTCATTCACCAGGGTCAAAAAGTATGTCACAGAAAATATAACACAGGTTTCCTGATTTCTAGTCTTGAGATACTAAGGACCGCTTCAGGCACATATTATGAAAAGTCTGAGGTACTTATCAAGACTTCCTTTGATTATGGTAAGATCTCTATATTTTTAATAACTTCCTAATTTCTTCCCTTTTTTCAAAAAATATACTCCAACATTTTACACTTCTGAAGCATCACATTAGGTCCTTGAGTCTAGTCAAGGCTCTAACCAGCATTTCAAAGAGCATTTTGTATTAGTAACCTGAAGACTTGGAGTCAGCTTCTGAGAATGAAAAATATTTCAACTATATTAAAAGCAGTTTGGGGTAGCCTGACCTCTTCTTAACTGTCTCCCTGCCCTGCAAGGAGTGTATTCAAAGAGAAATGAAAAAAGCAAAAAACCAAACAAAAACCAAACAAAAAAACAAACACTAGCAACAAAGGCAGAAAAGAACAGCAAATCATGAAATGGTGATGCCCACATGTGATCCTGACACATGTATCTTCTAATTCATTGCAGCCCCTCTGCCATCACGATTGCACAGGTCAGACATAACTTTTAACTGACCAAGTCTGTATTTCAAGATGAGACAAAATAGCAGCCTCAAGACAGCTTGGCAGCCAGCATATGCCACCTGCCAGGATTGAAGCTAGCCCTCGTTTCATAGCCCTCATACTCTCTCCAGTCATATAGCCATATAATCATGTATCATATAACCAGACACAGTCAGGGGAAAGTTCTGTCACAGTCGTACACATTCTTCACACAAACTCTACATACAAGCAAGCATTGGTCAGATACACTCAGCATTCACACTGCCCATGTAAACTGATGCATGGAGCCTCAAGTTTTGGGTCAAGGAATTTGGCAGACTGGGATTAACAGTATCACCTCAGATTAATCCAGAAAGCAATTGGCTGATGTGGCTAGAGTAACATAGGTGATGGGGAAGCAAAGAAAACATATGTCAATTAAAAATAGACAGGAAGAAAACATTATCAGGATTAGTTTTGCAAAGTAAAAGATGAGGGAGTTCTGGGAAATCTTATTCCTGCAAAGCTGTATTTACACCATAAAGTATGAAGTTATCATAACCTTCGTAACTTGTGTTTTCATTATTCGTAAAATTACCCACCTCCTTCTAAACTCCAACTGTAGTAACCAGCTCTATGACAAGCCACAGTAGTGAATTAGATGGATAGTCTAAACAGCAGGTGAAGAGACACCTCTTTTTCTGTATTTCTTCTGAGTTTTCCAGCCATTAATTTCTTAACCTGAATCTTACCGTACTTTGAACTGCAGTTCAGAAGCTTGACAGAGGCCCAGGTTTGCGAGCTGGCATCTCTTCAATAAGAAAAGCAGAAATCACTGGACCATATCCTCCATTGAATTCCCTTGATTTTCAGCATCACTTTCACTTCACGTTGGGTATAATTCTATACTCTTTTGCCCAGCACTAGTAGAACAGAGATCTTACCTGACTGAGCTCTATACGAGACAAAAATATAGGATGATATCTGCTACCAGTTGATAGGTCTGGTTCTTGTCTTTATGCCTTTTCCACTGATCAATGATGATGAATAACAATCACAGTCAGACTTACCAAGTGTTGTTTACAGCTGTGAAGAGTTGATCAATCATGTAACTACCTATAATTAGTTAACAACTGATAGGAATGTATTCAGTAATAGATTAAATGCATTAAGTTCAGTTAGACTCTCCCACTTTATTCTTCTCACAGAATGAATAATACCTCTCATTAGCTGCACTTTATGGAATAACAAATAACATGTTTTTCTCTTCCTTCACCTACAACTCCCTTCTGACTCTCATCAATCCATGTATGTAGGCACCAGAGATATTTTTCTTTAAGTTAAAATATGCAAATGTGATAGTGCTATGTATTTGTTCTCCTCTCTGCGTCTGTTCTGTAGTTACATAAAATCTGTCTCAGATTATCTCGCTGATGAATGGAAGATATATAACCAGGATTTTGAAAGCCAATTTTGCTGTTGGACTCAATGACATTTTGAACTGTTTTCAGAGAAAGCAGAGCCAGAACAGTACCAAATATTCTTTCCTACCACTGAATTCTTTTACAATTAGATTCATGGTTTTTGTAACAGCATAGCTGTGTCATAGTGTTCACATTATGCCCCTTTGCTCGTTGTTAAGTGTTCCCATATACTGTAAAACTACTTTTCTGTCATCCCCTATTATAAAAAAATTTAGAGAGTGAAAGGTGATGTTACTTTTATTGAACTCATGTGAAAGGTAAAGGAAAGGTCACTGGCACCACAGCACAGAGGTAGGCATGAGTCAGTTCTCCATTGGAGTGGGCTGTTATTATTAGCTGCTGACTTGCTCTGATAATGGAGTGGTTTTGAAGTGATGCTATATTAATTAGTAGACTTTGGAAGCACAGTGTCAAGAACAGGATCAACTGACACTTTCCTGAGCCTAACTGCATAATCCTGTTTCCTAATATAGATTCATGCCCTTCTTTAGCCCCTTGTCTATTAAAACATTTATGAAAACTCCTGCAGCAATAAGGCCTCCACGGATCTCCTCTGACACCTAACACCTTTGCACCTGCTCTTTCAGGTTTCACACCCCTCCTGCTAATGTTTGGTGTTACATCTTATACCAGTTCCATAAAGCAGCTGTTGCTTTGCATGGATTGACAGCAATTTGGCCAACTGTATTGGAAAGCATCTTGACATGAGTGTTAAATTCAAAGAGAATACAAGCACTGAGCAAAGAAGGGCAAGATGAAATCCTGTCCAGAAATACACCCAAGTCAAGCAGTTGGAAAAACATTTCTGAGACTGCGAAATGTGTGCGTAGAAATGCTGGTCTGATTAAAGTCAGCTGGACTTTTGCCAGTGATTTAAAATGAAGAAGGTTAGCTTAACACTGTTGGCTTCACAGTACCAAGTTAAGCCCTTTATTACACCATTCCTCTCTCCTTTGTCGTCCTGAAAATTCCACAGAAATAAAATTAAGTTTTAAACAAATTCAATACATTACTTCCTTGCAACTTTCTAAAAGTTCTACAAATGTGAATATTTTACAGGTCCTTTATAATCACATTGAATAATAGAGGAAGGAACTAAGGTTCAGTTCTTCTGGTGCCTGACTGGATAGGGAAACCCCTGGGAAATTAATGTCCTGTACATCCTTCTGATTGTTTTATATTTTTAGTTGTTACACACATAAAAAACAAAGAGCAAGGAAAGAAACAAGTTTGGAAGTTTACAGCTTTGAATAACATGGTGGTAAAACCTGTCATTTTACATTTCTATTGAGACTGCTGGTGTCCTGCCTGCATAACCAGGGTAGGGCTATGGGAGGTGTGAGTCATGGATCACAAAGACCACAAGTTACATGGAAATGCTCAGTGGGGACTTACTTGAAGTCTCAACACACTTGCATAGAGCTTATGCCTCCAACTCATCGTTCTAAGTGTTTTCTTTTGCTGAATAGGACTGATCAGAGAAACAGAACCAGACCAAAACAGATCAAAAACTTTCCAGCTGTTAAATCTCCATTTTAAAATATCTTTTGAAATTGTATTAATGTATAAAAAGTTATTTATGTCTGTTTGGGATACTGCTGTGTTTGAAAACCTTAGGAGACTAATGTTAGTGCTTAATGAATCTCTAATCACATCAACTTTTTTGTTTAGAGTCACACACATTAGCATTGTTGAAAGATGCAAGACAACTAATTATAATTACATTTTTCAGGTAAACAAAGCAGAGAAATGGCACCAGCTATAACTCTGGTAACTCTAGATAGCATTACCAGAGGGGATGCATTATTGGACCTGCTGGTCATCAACACAATTGGTGACATCAAGATTGGAGGCAGCCTGGGCTGCAGTGATCATGCACTGGCAGAGTTTGCAATCCTGAAGGATACAGGTCAGGCAAAGAGTAAAGTAAACCCTGAATTTTAGGAAATCACAATTCCAGCTGTTCAAGGAGTGAGTCAATAGGACCCTCTGGGAAACTGCCTTCAGGGACAAGGCAGCAGAACAGAGCTGACAGATCTTTAAGGACACTTTCAATAGAGCACAAGAGCTCTTAGTCCCCAGGTGTAAGAAATCAGGAAAGGAAGGCAAGAGACAGGCATGGCTGCTGGAGAGACAGTCAGTCAAGACCTGCTGGTCAAACTAAACGGCAAGAAGGAAATGCACAGGCAACGGAAGCAGGGATATGTATCCTGGGAAGAGTATACGGGTGCTGCCCGGCTGTGTACAGATGGGGTCAGGAAAGCCAAGGTGCAGCTGGCACTGAACTTGGCAAGGCATACAAAGAATAAAAAGGTCTTCTACAGGTATGTCAGCCAGAAAAGAAAGGCGAAAGAAAGCTTAACCTCCCTAATGAACATGACTGGCAAACTGGTAACAATGGACAAGGGGAAGGCTGAGGTACTCAACAATTTTTTTGCCTCATTCTTCCCTGGCAACCTCTCTTCCCACACCTCTCTAGTGGATGGACCTCAAGGCAGGGACTGGGGAGGAAAATTCCATCCAACTGTAAAAGAAGATCAGGTTCATGACCACCTGAGGAACCTGAACATACCTAAGTCTATGGGACCTGACAAGATGCATCTCACAGTCCTGAGGGAACTGGCTAATGTAGTTGCCAAGATACTCCATGGTATTTGGAAAGACATGGCAGTCAGGTGAAGTCCCTGGTGACCAGAAAAAGGGAAACATTGCACCCATTTTTAAAAAGGGTAGAAAGGAAGACCCTGGGAACTACTGGCATGTCAGCCTCACCTCTGTGCCTGGGAAGATCATGGAACAGATCCTCCAGAAGCTATGCTAAGGCACATGGAGGACAGGGAGGTGATCTGAGTCAGGCAGCATGGCTTCACCAAGGACAAGTCTTGCCTGACTAACCTAGTGGACTTCTGTGATGGAGTGACTACATCAGTGGACAAGGGAAGAGCTATGGATGTCATCTATCTGGGCTTCTATAAGGCTTTTGACACAGTCCCCCACAACATCCTTGTCACTAAACTGGAGAGATATGGATTTGATGGGTGGACTGTTTATTGGATAAGGAATTGACTGGATGATCACATCCAGAGAGTCTTGGTCAAGGGCTCAATGCCTGGATGGAGATCAGTGATGAGTGGTGTCCCTCAGGGCCCATACTGGGACCAGTACTTTTTAATATCTTCATCAATGACATATTGATAATGGGATCGAGTGCACCCTCAGCAAATTTGCAGATGACACCAAGCTGAGTGATATGGTTCACATGCCTGAGGGACAGGATGTCATTCAGGGGGACCTGAACAAGCTCTAGAAATGGGCCTATGTGAACTTCATGAGGTTCAACAAGACCAAGTGCAAGGTCCTGCACCTGGGATCGATACAGGCTGGGGGATGAAGGGACTGAGAACAGCCCTGCGGAGAAGGATATGGGGATACTGGTGGATGAAAAACTGGACATGAGCCAGCAATGTGCACTCACAGGCCAGAAAGCCAACAGGGCTGCATCAACAGAAACTTGGCCAGCAGGTCAAGGGAGCTGATTCTGCCCCTCTACTCTGCTCTGGTGAGACCCCACCTGGAGTACTGCATCCAGCTCTGGGGTCCTCAGCACAGAAAAGACATGGACCTGTTGGAGTGGGTCCACAGAAGGGTCACAAAAACGATCAGAGGGATGGAACACCTCTCCTGTGAGGAAAGGCTGAGAGAGTTGGCATTGTTCAGCCTGGAGATAAGAAGACTCCGAGGAGACCTTACTGCAGTCTTTCAACACTTTAAGGAGGCTTATCAGAAAGATGGGGATGTACTTTTTAGTAGGGTTTGTTGTGACAGAACAAGGGGTAATGGTTTTAAACTAAAAGAGGGTAGATTTAGACTAGATATAAGGAAGACATATTTTGTGATGAGGATGGTGAAATACTGGAACACATTGCCTGGAGAGGTGGTAGATGCCCCATCCCTGGAAAAATTCAGAGTAAAGTTAAAGGGGGCTCCTGATCTACTTGATGAAGTCCCTGCTCATTGCAGGGGGATTGTGTTAGTTGACCTTTAAGGTCCCTTCCAACCCAAAGTATTCTATGATTCTATGATTTTGAAAGCTCCCCAAGTCTGTACTTGCTTATATCAGGACTTAGCTGAAACCTTCTATGCAACAGAAATACAAAACTAGATTTTATTTTATCTGTTGAAAACAAGGTCTGCTAAAACAGATCAAGTTATGCTAAAAAAGCATAACCTTGCCATTTCTCTGAACTTCAAAGATCAGTTTATACAGGATTGACATAGAAATGCAGGCATACATACATATGCTCTTTCTTTGACAAAGTATTCATACACTGTAACAGTCTCTGTCTCATTCCTTCACTTTGCACTACCCATACCTCACAAAGGATACCGAAAACATTTGAGATTGCTTGCTGGGACTGCTCAAATGTGGTATTGAACACTGTTCAAAGCAGCATAACTTTGCAAAGCCCCTTTTTAATTTATTTTCAATATCAGAACATCTATCTGTAAGCATGTCTGTCTTGCTGCTGGTAGTGTGGAGTGACTTGCCTGTCCTGTGACTGACAGCATGTGCCACACCAGATGGTACAGATGGAGGAAACAAGAATTTCTTCATCTTCCCTCTCTTCCCATTAAAGTTCCTTCAGGTCACATCTATAGATACTCTTGGCTGATATAGCATTATTAGCAGAATTTTATAGGATGGAAGAATAACTGACCCTTCAACACAGCAAAGCTGTGTCTTTGAAATATCAGCACAAAGCAGGTATCCTGCCATGCACAGGAAACATTAACTGGGTGATTCAGTAAATAATTGTAGAAAGCAGTACTTTCTGAAGGAAGCACACCTTAAAATTAGGTCAGAGCAGGTTTTCTATAAACCTATATCAGAAAACATGTTATTTAAAATGCCGTTTTTATTCCTAGAAAAACAAATTAGCTGCAAAACATGCATAAAAATAGAAATAGGAACTCTATCCAACAGTTAAAATAGAAATACCAGCACCATACTAATTCTTAAATTCACACACATAGAAGGTACAAGAAATTTAGAAACAAATTCCTCTATCCCTCCCCTTCTCTCTGCAGCTACAGAGTATGGTACCCAGTATAATCCCACTATGCTAGGAGAGGGACTGGATAACACACAGGGCATGCCTCTTGGGAGCATCTTAGATAGAGGAAGAAATTCACCTCCACAGAGGAGTCTTATGAGCCATCTCTGGGAAGATTGTGCCCTAAACTTCACAGTGTACCTTCCCCTGCTGAGCCTGGTTATTGAGGTCTAGAAGTATGTTTACAAACTAGCTGCATAAATGTATTGCCACATAGGCCTTTTCTAACATTTATCTTTTATTTCAAATTATATTTTTACTTATGTCCAGAGAAAGCCATTCTTAATTTACAAACGTGGCCAAAACAGATTTGAATTCAACCACAGATCCATAAACCTTTTCTGCCAAAGGACTTACTTTGCAACTAATACTAATCTAATATTGAAGTTAAATGGAACATTGTAAAATCTAAAAATGTTAGACATCCAACAGTAGAAGAGAGAAAAATAAATTGAAAAGTAGACATTGAATTAGTTTGCTCTTCCTTAGGTATAATATAGAATGGTATGAAATCCTAAGCCTTGAGAAAGTAAAAAATGAGAGCACACACCCTTAATTTTTTTTAATGGAGCATCAGATTACCTTATTTTAAGATTCAGTGAGATTACTTACAGAGTGTTTGAAGTGGCCTTTGAAAACAGGGAAAGAGCTTTCTCCAAGAAATGAACAGACAAGTGATCAGTGTGATTGTCTTCTGATGCTATGGCACAGGGCATGTCACTCAAAGCATGGCTCCAAAGCACACCCAAACAGAAATACTGACAAAAGTCCAGGTACTGGACATACATGTTCCTAGTAGGCTGATACAGTCACTCCATGAAACAGGTTGCATTAGGCCAAGCAGAATGTTACGATTTTGGGTGAGGTTTTTTCCCTACACACTGAAAAAGGTTGCTGTATCGCTACCAGGTATGGAATCTATTGACAGAGAATGAAGATCCACAAGTTGTGCCAGAGCAACTCAATCACAGCATACCTCAGCTTAAAACAGCTGCACTGGAAAATGAAATTGGTAGATTAAAAAGACAAGTATAGTCAGTATACGTGCTGGAAACCTTATTAACAACTGTGGTATACCTGAAAAGTAGTACAAGATAAAGGTGCTTAGCATCTTGTTTTTCCTCAAGTTTTTCTGTTTTCAAAACCAATTAACACACTTAACAGGCATCATAATAGCCTGTGAATTTCTTATGTGGCTTACTGAAAAATTCAGGCTGACTGACAAATTCAGAAATAACTTATATGCTAACAAAAATTTATACACATATATGGTAGCTGTCTTCACACTTCAATTCAAAATGAGTATTTGGTGACACTGTATGGTTTTGTGTAATAACCTATGTTCACCCTCTACCACTTCTGGGTAGCAACTACAGTCATGTACTATATGATCCATCTCACTGAGATTTCTCCCCCTAAACTGGCACATCGTGTAATATTCTGTGCCTATTAAAAAAAAAAAAAAAAAAAAAAAAAAAAAGACTGAACTCCTTTCCTAAGGAAGTAAACACCTAAATAATCTAACAAACTAAAAGCTTCATCTTCTCTACTTTTTGCACCTGTCATAAGGAAAATGGATAGAAAAGGAACAGGGAGACTGATTACTGAAGATGTAATTCAGTATCAGAGTTCTGATGTTCTCATAAACCTTTATAGGCCTGTCAAAAATTCCTGACTGAATTGCAGGCATGTTATCAATCTCTTTGAATCCATTTTCATATAGGTTTTCAGTGTCTCTCTGGCCATTATTCCATGTACAAAACCAAGGTAAAATTAGACTTTGATCATTTATGCTAGGCTCAAGTTTGTCTTTATTTATTCTGAGTAAGTTTTACACTGGAGAATACTGTTGCTCCTCCAGTGCATTTCTTTAACCTTCCCAGAAGAAGCTTTCAAGGATTTTAAAGTCAAATAAAAATTGAACTTCCTAAAAGATGGTAAACAGGAAACATTTTTAGCAACTCTCTACCTTATTTTCTGTATCTGTTGCTAAGTTTTCTCTTTTTTTCCCCAATGTTGTAAATTCACCTACCAAACCAGAGCCTGCATGCACTCGTCCATTTACGCTCTTCAGTTCCCAGTACTCACACCACAGGAGAGAATGGTGACCAACCTTTATGAGCATTTCACTGGATTAACAGGTGTTAGCAACAATTGAGTTAGGTAATAATTGATCTAATCTGTCTAATTTGCCATCATAAATACTTGTATTGGGTCTCCATGGCAAGGTGCTGGCAGCATGGAGGCTGCAGGGTGACCTCTGTGGGAAAAGATCAGGGGCTGCCCCATGCTGGACACAAACAGTTCCAGATGGCTCCAATGGACCCACCACAGGACACAGCCAAGTGTATGGTGCCACTCTAAAAAAGTATTTAAGAAAGGAGAAAAAAATGTCAGAGAAAGGGGGAGGGAATAAAAAGAGCGAGAAAAGACCAGAGGGAACACGAAGGTCTGAGCAGGAGAGGAGGAAGTGCTCCATGGTGGAGCAAATCTCCACACTGCAGCTCATGCAAGACCCATGATGCTGCAGATGGATATTCCTGAAGAAAGTGCAGCCCATGGAGACCGCACACTGGAGGAGAGGAAAAATGTGAGGAGCAAGGAGAAACAGCTAGAAACCACTGTGTACTGGCTGTAACTCCCAGCCCTAAGAGGTGCAGGGAGGCAGAGGAAGAGGAATCTGGAGTGAAGTTAACCTTGGGAGAGGGAGAAGAAAAGATGTTTTAATGTCTTTTTTTCTCACTACGCAAATATATATTGACAAATATTAAATCAATCTTCCCCAAGTACAGTCAGTTTTTCACACAATAGTAAATGGTAAAGAATCTCCCTGTCTTTTATCTCCACCCATGAGCTTTCTTATCTTATTTTCTTCTCCTGATGTCATGCTGAGGAGGAGAAGGAGGGAGTGAGCAGCTGGATGGGCATTTGGCTATTAGCCAAGGTTAATCCACCACAACACTTCACAGTATCTTTCTGTTTTCCCTTTTTAGACTGTTCAGACCAACTCAATGTATTGATTCATTAAATAGTTACTTGCCAGTGATTACCACATTTTGCCCATCTGAGAATCAAACATCAGACACTTGTTACATTAGCAAAGATACTGATGCAATTGCTCTGAATAACGTCAGCAATATTGAGTACACTGAAGGCCAAACACTTCCAAGCATTTTAAATAATTTGACAAAAGTGTTCCTTTAATTGTAAGTTCAGCTTCCAAAACTGCCCTTGAAATGTTGATTCTGGGAAACTAATTTTATAAACTAAATCAGAAGAGTTTGAGTAGCCTACCTTCCAGGTCACTGCAAGTATAAATTGTCAGCCTCCAGAGAAAGAAGGAAACACAATAGACAATGCGAGTATTTTTCTTCTTGAGCATTTAGACTATGCTGACATGGTGTTACTTACGGTTTTTGTTGTTACATAGCATCTTTTGCAGAGCTCCAAATTTTTTCTGAGATTGCAAGCAAACCATTACCCAGTACCCTACACTCAGTTTTAGTGGATTTCAATCCTATTAAATAGGAGACCACCAGAAGGGAACAATTTTTTTGAGCATTCCAAGGGAAACACTGGTCTCTTAGGACTCAGCCCTGGAAAGACTTACATGCACAGTTAGGTTTACGTGCAAAGGCTACCCATAACGCATAGGTATGGGTAAGCCTTTGCCCTACAAGACCTTTAGAAGCAACTGGGAAAATACTTGTTGATTTTAACGTACCAGTGATTGAGGCTCATTTCACCATTCTACTCCATAGGTTTGAATATATTCACTTTTCCCAGATGCTTCTATTTGATTCCTTTACCTGTTCAGGATATATGTTTTTCTGATTCATTATGGTTCCTTTTTACCAGCCAACTTTCATCTGGCTTGTCCCTTATCTTTTCTATCTGAAGGAGGAGAAGAGGAAGGAGAAAGGATACCTGCACTGTTTGTGTTGTTGCTAGCATTTCTAGGCAGTGTCCCTTTGTTTCCGTTTCCTTCACATAATTTTTTTATCAATTCATTTCAGATAAACTACCTTACAGTGAAAAGTCAGAGGGGAAAGTTAATTACTGTTTGCATTTTCTTAGAACAGAACATAAGCATGGCCAAACCAGATCTCACATAAGTTTAATTCACTACAATATTGCCTGTAAATCACTAGTAACAGATGTTTAGAGAAAAAGTAGGAATCAGTAAAGAAGAGCCTGACAATTCTCTCTAAAGAACCCCCACTCATGCTCCAAGAATCAGGATATTAAGAACCTGAGAAATACAGATGCAATCTGAAACTGTGGTTAGGTACCAGCCAACAGTTTCATTTCTCTGTGAACAATAAGTCTCAGAGCCACTGTGGCAGAGAACAGTTATGGATCCAACACAAGAAACAATGTTGGTGCATACCTGGGAGTCCTTTTCTCAGTCCTTATTATACATTCATACCATGCCTCACATGTAATATCCCTTTCAGACAGATATTTATGTTCATAGCAACACACAGTGTTGTTTATAGAACCCTCCATACTCTTTTTAAAAGAAAACAAACACTGGGAACACATGAAGGTTAGTGTGTGAATTTGACTGTCAGGATGCATTTCACTTTCACAGAAAATAGCTGTTTGCGGCTGCCGCCTTACCACCACTGGCCAAATCCCCTTTGGGATCACGTCCTCCTTCATATATCAGAACAAATACAAGCGAAATTGAGTCACTTGAAAACTAAAACAAAAAAGCTTGGTCCCATTTAACTGCTGCTAAGGCATATTCAGTTATATTAGTACTAAAACATTATTGCTAAAAACTGAAAGGAATGTGGTTTAATCTTTTAAGTAAAGATTTTAAGACTGTGATAAAATTATAAGACAAATAAAAAAGGTGGAAGAAACATAGTTTATTATCTTACTTCAAATGGGAGCTCTGTTATTTCCATATTTCCAGACAAATCCAGTTTTTCCAGATTCTCACAATCACCCAATTCTGGAGGGACTGACTTCAAATTATTGAAACTCACATTGAGCACTTTAAGGTTTTTTAAGCAGCCTGTGAGGGAAAGATAATTAAAATCAGCTCATTTAAAAAAATGTGAAGGGAGAAAATAAAAATAAAAGGCATACTCAGTTTAGCAAAGAAAAAAATCCTTAATGTCGTGATGAGTAAGAGATTAATAAATATTTTATGCAGTGGTCACTAACATTGAGGGGGGGCAATAGTGCTGTGTGCACTTGTATGGACTTCCCTTACTCAGCAATGGTTTTGGCAAGAGTTTGAAAGGACACAGCAAAGACTGGCAAAGGTCTTGATTCTGCCAGGGATGAGATACTTATTGACATCAGCTGAAATTAGAGAAGTTCGCTTTTGGTTTAACCACTTAAGAAAACTTGCCTGCTAACTGAGAAGCACCTTAGTATTCTTTACAGAACATATTCATTGGGAACAATCGCTCCTACTAAACTTACTACATCAAGAATTCTGTCTTTGGTATCCAGCATTGCATACTTTTGATTATAAAAGATAATGGATGTGTGCATTTATTTCATTATTTTTTTTACTGAAATTTATCATCCTTGTAGGCTTAATTTTAAGGCTCTTATAATATTGTAGGCTACATTTAGTCACATTGTACTTTCTGTTTCTTCAGTTTATAGCATTAAATAATCTTCAGTAAAAACAGGCTTAGAAACATCATTAAAATGCAAAATGTATTATACTGAAAAAATACAAATTATACTGTGACAGGGTCAAAAGGGAAGTAAGGAATTTGAATGCATCAAATAGGTGATGTGTTAGAAAAAGCATCCTTAAATGCATACATAACAAAATGAGAACTTTCTATGGCCAGCTGTGCTGTTGTGTTACATGGACAGTCATGGAATTACAGAATCATAAAATGGTTTCAGTTGGAAGGGACATCCAAAGATCATCTAGTCCAAAGCCCTGTCCAACCTGACTTTGAACACTTGCCATGACAACACATTGACAACTTCTCTAGGAAACCTGCTATAATGTCTCACCACCCTCATCATAAAAAAATTTCTTCCTTGTGTCCAGTCTAAATCTACCCTCTTTCAGTTTAAAACCATTGTCCCTTGTCCTGTCACTACAGGCCCTGGTCTTTCTCCATCTTTCTCATAAGCCTGCTTTATATGTTGAAAGGCTGCAATAAGGTCTCCCCCGAGCCTTCTCTTCTCCAGCCTGAACAACACCAACTCTCTCAGCCTTCCTTCATAGAAGAGGTGTTTCAAACCTCTGACCATTTTCATGGCCCTCCTCTGAAACCATTCCAACAGGTCCATCTCTTTCTTGTACTGGGGACCCCAGAACTGGATGTAGTATTCCAGGTGGGGTCTCACAAGCATGGAATATAAGGGGAGAATCATTTCCTTGGACCTGCTGGCTATGCTTATTCTGATACAACCCAGGATACTATTGGCTTTCTAGGCTGCAAGTGCACATTGCCACCTCATGTCCATCAGTATCCCTAAGGCCTTCCCTGTGCGGTTTCTCTCCATTCAGCCTGTATTGATACTGAAAACTGCCTCAACCCAGGTGCAGGATCTTGCACTTGGCCTTGTTTACTTTCATGAGGGTCACATGGGCCCATCTCTCAAGTCTGTCAACGTCCCCCTGGATGGCATCCCTCTCCTCAAACATATCTACTGTATCACTCAGCTTGGTATTATCTGCAGTATTCTCCTCTAATCTGTGATATTCCTGTGATATTCCCCTCTAGTGATAGAGTACAGCAAAACTTAAATACAATTCAGCAGCTGGAAATCGGGAGAGAACAGCATCTTGCATCAACAGGTTCTCAGAATAGACTATATATTGGCAAACCAAGAAAAGACATACACAAGATTCACAATTTTGTATTATATCAGTCATCTATTTATAATAATTTTTTATAAAAGAATCTGGTGTTTCATGGGATTTGGATGACACTGGGGAGAATCTCTCTACAGTACATCTCAAGTGCTCAAAACAATGTCATAATAGTGAGCTAGTCCTTAAGACACTAATGCTTACTTAAACTCCTTCCAAAGCAAAAGTTGTTTTAGAGAAGCTCACCTTTTGCAATGAGTGGAAATCCTTACCAGAGGCCAGATGGTGCTTCCACAGGAAAAGACAGAGAAGAAACAGAGAATTGAAAGCCCCACATGTGTTCCCTGAGAAACTGCTGTTGTCAGAGGCAGAGGCATGAGGTGTGATGACCAATACTAGCAGCCACCAAATCACACAGCATTTTACATAAATCCCAGTCTCGCTTAGACATGACACGGTCCTCACATGATGGCTGGACTACCCAAATCTTTCTCACAGGTGGCAGACAAGCTGTATGTCATAAGAACTCTGTCATATTAATCCCTACAGTTTGCAACAGAGAAAAATATAGAAGCTTCCACTCAGCTTCTTCCCAGTTTTAGCTCTGCCAGAAATAGAAACTCAGGTGGTATTTCAAAATTCAGCTGTCCTTCTATGAAGGCAACTTTGTCTTTCCTATTTGCTCTGAAGTCCTGTTTTAGTTAAAATATCGGAAGCAAAATTTTCAGTAAGACTACAACAGGCATTGTTTTGGCAGTACATTACTGTGCCACGAGGTTATTGGGGCTGATGCAAGACAGTAATAGAAGCGACTTAATCATGTAAATGTGTGAACTGCCTTATTTCCTGATTTTTAAACACATAAAAGTAATAAAAATTTAGCCTATCCATGATGAGGCCTCACCAGGTTTAGTATCATGATGTAGACAAATAACCATATTACATCACATGTTAAGTGGCATAAACATCACTTTAGCACCTCACTGCAACAGAATAATCACTGAAGCAGAAATGCCTTAAAATAAAATAAGGAATCAGAGAATTGCAAATTAACTGCTCATCCAAGTAATCCCTCAGCAAAGGACAGAAAATCCCATTGGAATGAAACTACTTACTTATTAGCACTGGAATGTTTTGTCTTTTCTTTCAGTGATGGAATATTGTACTGAAATGGGTCTGTCTGGAATGGAGTTAATGTTCTTCATAGCAGCCCATATGTTGCTATGCTTTGCATTTGTGACCAAACAGTGATGATAATACACCAATGTTTCCATTATTGCTGAACAGTGCTTACACAGCATCAAGACTTTCTCTTGTTTCTCTCTCTGCTGCCCCAGTAAATCAGCTAGGGGTGGACAAGAGGCTGGGAGGGGTCAGGACTGAGACACTGACCCAAATTGACCAAAGGAATATACCATAGCATATAACATGTTCAGCAGTAAAAGGTGGGGGCAGGGAGAAATGGATGGGTGTTTTCCAATGTGGCTATTGCTCAGGGACTGTCTGGGCATTGGTCAGCTGGTAGCAAGTGATTGCTTTTGCATCCCCTGTTCATTTGTTTGCTTGCTTGTTTGTTTTTCTTCACTGATTAAATGGTCTTCATCCTGATGCATGAGTTTTCTCACTTCCACCCTTACAATTTTCTCACCATCCTGCTGTGGGAGACTGAACAAGGAGCTGCAGGGGGCTGAGCAAACTGTGTGAGGCTTAGATGCCTATGACTGTTAACCCACAACAGATGTATTTGCTAACTTTTCAGCCACTGAAATTTCTACCTCTCAGTTCCATTAGTAGCTGGAGAACTAATGCAAACAAGACATCTAGTGTCACCAACATCCTAGTCACCCTCTTGTCTAACTCAGCTCAGATGAGTCATCTCCAGTGCATAAGTAGGACACATGGAGCAGAACTGCTTACAAAAAAAAAAAATTAACAGCCTGTCTGGGCAGAGTGATGGAGAAAAACACATCTTCCCTTTCTGACTTTCCTGCCTTCTGAAACCATGGCTTTTCCAGTTTTTTTGTCCTTTCACAGTTTCTAACATGTATGTCAATGTTCACAATTTGGTTTGTCCCAGCTTGCAGGCATGAGAAACCAAGTAAGTAGAAGATGCATCACATTTTTTCTTGTCATATATAAACTCTGTAATCTGACAGAAGTATATTACAGAATCTACAGTCAATTGCCAGTAATTGCTGTGGCTAAAACTATGCAAATTATTAGAAAAAGCCATGAGTCTTACAACTTAATTTAATTCTGATAACAAACTCAGGACAATATAGATGAGTGGAATACCATTCACTGAGATCTGCCTGTGGGAAGCAATCCCTTACAATTCTGTGTAACAGCTGTTTTTTTCACCTCTGGGCTCTCCAGTGGATTAAGTTATGCCACCTGACAGCTGAGCAGTAGTGAAACATTAACCGTCCCTCTAGGACCATAAGACATACATAGGATTTACCAGGACCTCCTGGATAGAACCATTACACTACAACTTCACATAATTCCATTTTTTGATCTATCATATTCCGTCTTAAAAATATTTTGGTTTTTACATCTGCTGCTCTTATGGAAAAACAAAGTTACAGAGTTTCATCCCTTTCATGATTTGGAATGGTCTTTGGATTGCCAGTCTGAATTTATTTGTAGAAACTTTATAACCATTAATTCTTTTGCCAAGTTTATCTTTAAATAGCTCTTTTTCTGGTGTTTACTTCTCTGATGTTTTCATAGGTAGCAGATATATCAGAATTTATTTTACTAGCCTGAATAAACCAATACTTCTAATCTCCTCTCACGAAATAAAAATTCACCTCCTCAAATGGTCCCAATAGACTTCTTTTGCATCTGTTTCCATCTGAAATAACTTTTCTTGAATCTGGGTGACAACAACTTCATGTATGTATCATATTGGATTCTCCTTCTGTGGCTGTTAGATTAAGAATTTTGTTTCTTTATTTGCATTTAATGAGCTCATGACTTACTGCACAAATTACTAGCTCCTGAGTACATGACCTTGAACTCTGCAATCACGAGTTTAATCTCCCTACTTTTTTGGAAGCCTACCAGTTCATCCAGATTTTCATATTTCCTCCTGTTTGTGCAATGACAATAACACCCAGACCATGCCAGCAGAAAATTTCAGTAACCCAGTTCCTCAGAATAATTAAGAAATAAACTTTAGACTGATCCTTGAGAAACTCCACAAGTGATCTTTCTCCTGACCGATACTTCTCTTTGCAAATGAGTGCCTTGTTGCCTCTGCTTTAGCAAGTCCTTTGCTCATTTTTGCAACTGTTGAATCAAAGTCCATTTTCTTAGATTTAAACATTGATTTTCACCGTATCAAACACTTTATGGGATGCTAGATAGACAAGATCTACTACTTGAAGTTCAATCATCTTCTCAGAAGAAAGACAGAAACCAAATGAGTTGGGCACAACTTGCTTTTCCTTTATAAATTTTTAAGTTTAACCTAGTTTCCATTCAGGTCCATATCTCTAATTACTCCTTCCTCTAAAAAAAGGATTAAAATTCTTACAAGCAACAACCTACACAGGGATAGAATTAGGTTATATGAGTTGACTGAATGGTAATCCAGGTTATACAGACTCAGATCTTTTCCTTTCTCAGGCAGAAGGGCTAAGACTGTCACTGTCCTTTTCCCCTAGATCTGCTAAACAAGGCTGCTAGGCTGTTTCTGTCAGAGAAAGAGCACAAAGATATAACTATAAGACAACACTCATGGCAATTCAAGATTCTCAAATCCAGGTATCTTGACCAAAGGAGTGCAAAATTAGGGAGCAAAGAATCCCTAAATAACCTTCAAAAGGCATATGTATTGTCAGTATGATTCCAATCATTCTCACCCACATTTAGAGTTTATTGTAATAACAGCAGGAGCATTGTGGGGGGTGAGGGGTAAGGCAGTATAAACAGCTTTCACTACCCTGTAACCTGTATTTAGGGGCTTATTTATATCTTCTTAGTGCAGAAGTTCTCCACTCTTAAGTATAGTACCCAGCCACCACCAGGCCTAATGAGCATGCAGTACAGCCATTGAGGCAGCCTTAGGGAGGGATAGAGGAGGTGACACCCCTTTCACAGCTGCACAGATGTAGAGCAGGATTTGACCACCACACCTGACACCTCTACATTTAAATAATACTCAAGGACAATTTCTCAATTAAAAGTAGTAATAATAAAATAATTGCTGCTACAACACTGTTGTTAACTATGCTTAATGGCACTGAATTTTCACTTCTATAAAAAATGCAAATTAGGAAGCTAAACAGATAACAACTCTGTATTTTCCAAGGAGAGGCAATAAAAGCAGTAATGAAATCCATGGGTTCCTTGGCAGTTTCATAATGAAGAATATTTTATATTTAAGTGGGAGTTGCAATGCCATAGTTGTTACCTGAGATAGCCCTTATTCCTAGTTTAAAATTAATTCTTAATTCATTATTTTAAAAAACTAAACCAGTATTTAGACTCTATAATTTCTGATGGGCAATGCAGCATAGTAATAATGATAATGCAACTTCACCATTTAGACAAGCCTATATTAGTGCTCCTAACAGGGTGTCAGAGACAAAATACAGATGAGGTTACAGAGAGTCTTTCTTATCTAAAGATCTCATTAAATGCAAGTGCAGATTCACTTGTATAAACTGAAGTAAAATGCAAAGAAAATTTTTGCCTTGAGCTGCAGTGATCTGTAGCAGCTTCCTATGGGTCAAGACAAAAAGTCTCCTATTTCTGGTCTTTTCTGCTATATCAGTGACTGTCTTTGATTTATTTGAAAGGAGTTATTGATGTTCAATCTTACAGGTAACAGTTAAACATCAATTTTTATTTTTTTTTTAACTTCTGTTCAAAGCATCCAAGCAAAGGAGGGATGAAGACTTCCTGAACTCCTTTTCCATAACAAAGTTGCAAAACCTTTTTTTGCCACTAGGGCTTATAAAAGCTGTAGCACAGTAACAGAATGACGCTGGGTTAGTAAAATTCATTCTTTAACCAACCTTCATGTGTTCAATTAAAAAAATTTAAACATGCTGAGAGAAATTGCAAATGACTATTACAAACAAAAAATAAAAAAAGATAAAACTTGGGATCTTGGTCTATGGTCAGAAGAGAATACAATGGAAGGGTAAAAGAAAGAAAAAGAATGTTTTCTTGTAGTAAAATAGAGGTAGAAAAACATTAAGAAATTCTTGTGGTCTAAGTGGTAGAGAGAGATACCTTCAGAGAAAAAAATGTAGCATAGGGGTCTACTGAAAGGGCTGAAAAGAAAATTAATGAAAAAAAAATGCAATGAGATGAACTGAAGATATTTTAGTAGATCAGAAATTGTATGGAAAAGTATGTGACTTCCTTTTTTAATGTGAGCATATAAACTGAAACATAGACTCTTATCTCCCTGGAGATCCCCAAAAAAGTGTCTATCTCCCAAGAGCAAAGTAGAGCATAAGCTCAGTCTCCAGGCTGAAAAATAGTTTCTGAACATCAGAAATAACCATGGGGTAAACTGTTTAGGAACAGTAGAACAATACATTTTGATCACCTTGGAAACTGAAAAAACTTCGTTAAAACTTTTCCATCATAACCAGAATGGTGTGCACAGCCTCCAACATTCCCGCTGTGATCCAAGTGAAGACTGAGAAATAAACCACAGAGTCTGCTAATACCAATCTGCTCTGTGTAGAAGGAGCATGTTCTAACATTGTTATATATAATGTAGTCACACAAAGCAATATGACAAAGTCAATAGATAAGAATCTTTTCACAAAAATAATTTATGTAATGAGTAGTTTCCATGGCAGTGTTTACAGTCTGAGGTCAGTACCCAATGGCACTATTTAAAATCCTTTCAAGAAATTCAGCTTAATAAGGTACTGGCCTTTGCAAGATCCAATGATGTTGAAATTTGTTAAAGCAGTATGTTTGTATTACATTTTAGTACAGTATTCCCATTTTTGATAGGTTAAGCGGATGATAAAAAAGATTATTTCCTCTCTAGTTGTTCCAATAAAAAGCACAATTTTGTACTTCTGTGATGCACTAAGGGTTAAATTTTGAGGAGCTTACCAGCTGTTCCAGTAAGAGCAAGCCATCATTTGAGCAGCTAGTGTCAAAGCAACTGACATCCTCCTAGAAACAGTCAACTTGCACCAGAGGTGTTTAATACTTCCTCTTCAAATGAGGAGTATAAACAAAATTTTCCTCAGTGGTATACAGGACTGAGCTGTTGAACAGATAATACTCAATACTGAATAAATTGCAAGGGTAAGAGATGAGTCTGCAACTCCTCAGAACTAGACTGCATTTAAACCGAGAATATGTATTTCCTTCTTGGAAACTCACACATCAGCACACTGAGAATCTTATTAATAGAAAAAAGCTATTTTAGGTATCTGAAGTCATTTAAAACTGTATTACTTATAGTTTTCCCCTCTGAGTTCTAGGAAATTGGATTAATGTTATGCACAAATGAAATTTTATACTGTGAGGTAGGGAGAAGACCAAAAATCCCTGTGATTTCTTATTAAAATATGTCTCAAAAGCACGGTTATTTTTCCTCTTAAATATTTGGCATATCAAAAATGTGAGAGAACATAATAAGGTACAAAATTTCATTAACAGCTCTTTGAGATGTTTCATGAATAATTTGTGAGACAAAAAATTCTGATACAGTCTCACTATCCTATCCCAGCACAAAAGCTTTGAGATCACATGAAAATGCAGTTCACTGTGAATACAGGAATATATTGTATCGGATATTTTAACAATTACTAATGTACTAGCACTAACTGATATACAGCAACTGCACTGCAGCCATGCAGAGCCAGAACTGCAAACTCACCCAGAAGCCATTGCCAAAGAATATCCCCCAGCTACATCCCTGCTCATGTTTATTTCTGTTATTCCTGAGAAAACCAGACCTGACAACAACCTCATTTTGTGGTTTTCTCCATTTTTGTTCACTTGCTTCCCATAAAAATATTTGCTATTACACAAAAAGGATCAAATCAAAAGTATTCTCATCTGTCTTCTGATCCAAATTTGATCTGTTCAAGTGCATAGGTGATTATAGCTAAGAGTAAGATTTGAAATATCTGAGAATGGATTCAAGTCTTTCTTCTGTCTGATTCAGAGTAGGGAATTCCCTTCTATATCAGGTAAAACAGGAACATGAACTTAGTTCCTACAGACATTTTAGTCCAGAGACTGCTACTGCAGCAAAACTTTTTTTGATTGAAAATATTCTTATCATCTCCTGTTCTCTCACACCTTTGGTGCCCTCTTATGAGAATCAAAAATAGTTTGAACATGGTTCACCAGTTTAGTTTCTGCTGGATTATTTGTTGATCTAAACTTGGCTTCATTTCTGTCTGAAGATTAAAGACTCAGCAGCATGTGTGTCACTGCCAACTTCAACCATCTGTCATTACTCTCAAGTATGTTTTAGCTGTGATATTTACCTACTTGCTGCTGTTTTGTAAACAGAACACAAAATGATGAATAACTTAGCACTTAACCTTTCCAGAGACCTTATCTTCTGATTTAGCACCCAGTCCTCACTCCTTGCTTAGATAGAGCTCTCAAACCAAACCTACATCAATTATTTTCCCTGTAATAATTTAGCAGCTAGATGACTAAAGTATGAAAAGTTTCATTTTGAAGCAGTATCCAAAAACTTCAAAATATCTGTAAAAATGTCTTATTAAAATAATTAACATTACAACACATATTAGTGTATGTCTGTATGCATATATAGTACATGAAATAAAAGTATAGCCATTTGCAAGCAATACCACCATACATGTCAACAAAGAGAACATAAAATAAATTGAGACAAAACTTCTCCATAATTTACACCATAACAACAAGGGTGCCCCCACTGCATTACTAATAGATGGTCAACACAGGACGTTCACTAAGACTGAAAATCATTAAGCAGTTTGGCAAAAATGCACTGAACAGTTCAGTTGCACAGTCCTGGGGTGACTTTTTTGTATTCTTTTTAAATTATGTTGGTGAATCTGTGTCTTTGTCTAGATAGGCTAGAATGACTGCTGTGATGTAGAATTACTGTATAAATAGCATATACAGCTAACCTAATTTGTTAATTTGGTTATGCAGTGTCTCAAAAAGGTTCAAATCCAGGTTTCTCCAGATGAGTGTTTTGTACAGCCATGACTGCCCTCATTTAATGAATCTTGAAAAAAAAAATTCTGAACAAGAGTTCACTGTTAAGAGGATAATGGTCAGTGGTGTAACATTGTGTCTGAGGCAGGACCTACAGCAAACATTTTTCTAATATTCACTGGCCCTTCCAGTCAAACATTTACATAAAAAAGCAGCAACAAAAACATTGAAAGGAAGAAAGCAATATGTTGGGTATAAGCTAGAGGGATGTACATACTGGGGGGAAAGTGAATAAATGGGAATGACATGAAAGCTACTGATGAGCAGAAATCACATCATTTAAATGCAAGTGAAAGAACAGTGATTGCTACTAGAAGCATTTGTAACTCTTTTCCTTGTTTCCCAAGAAAGGTCTGAAATGACTTCTACGTTACCCTTTACAGAGAATTAGTTACACTAGAATGATCTGGGTTTGTGTCTTTATTCTGGAAACAGACTTTTATTAGCATTCATCATCACTTTTTCTTGGGGATCATTTTCATTAATGATGCATAATATTACAAGAAGAAAGAAAAATCTTTCTTAGCCTTTTCCTGCCTCAGTTGTTAAGTGACTCCTTAAAACCTTGTGTTTAATGGTTTAGGGTAACCTCTATGTCCTTTCCACCTTCTTCCACACCACCTAGTAGAAGATGTTTGTCCATTAAACTCACTGACCCATCTGATTTCCATGGTCAAAGCGCTGACAAAATAGCTAGTGTTTATTTTATGTCCATTATCTCCTGCTTGTGTCTTGTTTATGATCGTTAGTGTATTTAGCCACCAGGTTGAAACTATAAAATGTATCTCGATGTCAGTGGGAAATTTTCTGTGTAAAATAAGTTAGTAAATAAATCAAAAGCATTAGTGTTACTCTACTAATAGGGTAGAAAAAGAGTAGAAAAGAGTAGAAAAGTCTAGCACTGATTTCTGTGTTTCAAGATGCTCTCTCCCTGTTTTTCTTAGTTAAAGCTATGATAACTATGGAGGTGGAGGTTTTAGTCTTTATCTTTTTTTTGAAAGTTGTTAGCTTTTAGTGTACATGAGGAATATCAGCCATGGGGAGAACTTAGGGCTGCTGCATTTAAAAACAAAGGCTGAGGCATTAGTACACCAGGGTGATAGACTCAACTCGGGGGCCTCATAATGGACCCAGTTTCCTCAGCTCTCAAAGATACCACTGGTTACAGCAGTAAATCCTTCTCAAACCACTACAGTCTTTCAAATGAGGTTTTTATATTGTAAGATCAGAATACACAGGACAACCAAACACTAATATTCTTGTTATTATGTAGCTTAAAGTAACAAAGGACAAAGTATGTAAGCATTAAGAATTTGTTACTCTAAAAACCCCGATGTCATGTCGGGTACACCGCTTTATTAAATGGGGATCATTACTGAACTAATTATAAAATTCAAAAGATTGATTTTATACATCATTATATTTTTGATTTCTTTTTACTACAATCTTATGTTTCACTTCACCTTGTTTGGGGATTATATCTCTGTAACAGTTCTACTTTTCTTAACACTGCCAGTTCTCAGGAAGAACTCTACATCTACTTGAACAGAATCAATAACTGCCTTGTAGTCAAATAACAAAAATGTGTCATTTTTTTCCCCATGTTTGAGCCATACTACACACATGGTATTGCATAAAATTGGGTAAATATATTTACAGCCGGAGAGCTCTAACAATTTAGAGGGGACTGTTCACTGGAGACAAGTGAGAAGACAATTATCAGTAAATGAATAAGAATATCCACGGATGTTAATTTTGCTGCAATATAGTTAAATGGCATAAGTATAAATAGCTGAATATCTTGAACCAACTTACCAATTTCCACTGGGAGATGGTTGATTTGATTTTTTGACAAGTCCAGTACTCTCAGATCTTGAAATAATGCAATGTAGGCTGGAATGGTCTGTATCAACGTATTGTACACATGCCATTCTTTCAGGTAGATCTGTTCTTTCAGAGAATCTGGAAAATCCTGTAAATGAAACAAGAACAGGTAAATAGAAAGCATCAAGATAGTATTTTGTTCTACCATGTTTCTAAATTCAGGGCAAAAATTTCACAGCCAAATGTCAAAACTTTGCCTTAATTATCTTGATGTAGAACAGCAGTTTGCCAAACCCTCACAGGAGCTGTTTGCTTTTGAAGAGCATTGCATCTGTCTGTCACCACATATTCATTTTTTAACTGCTAATGTAATCATTTTGCTCTAAAACTGAAACCTATCTGAAGTACTCAACCTATTTGGTGTCTCCCATATCATCTCCTCTTTCCAACTGAAGGATTTTTTTAAAACACATTTCAGTGCTTTAATTCACACATCAAGATGTAGTAAAATGCAATACGGAACAGAAGAGTATGTGTATGGAGAATATCTAAGTAGGATTTGCCACCAAAAATAAAATGTAATTACAATCTTAATACCTGCCACTGTTTCGAAATCCCTTTGCCAAGATGGAACACAGTTCAAGGAACAGAAACATTTCAGATAGGATACACCCTTATCACCTTTTGAAAGTCTTTTTTTCAAAGAAGTGACTTAACTTCTTATTTCAGCAATGATTGAAAATTTTTACTAAATTTCTTTAGGAAAATGAAAATACTCTATTTTTAAATCAGTTCGCAATTGCAATTAATTCTTGCTTTAGTGGTGTAGAATCTTTTTTTTAAGAATTCTAGTATTTTTACAAACCCAAAGCAAATAAATTTGTTTCAATTTTCAGATTCTATTCAGATTTCAATTCAAAACCTCCAATGTGTAACAGTTGGTGAAACTAAAAGTCTTAAAGCCTTTAATTCTTACAAAATTACTTTAGTTAATTAGTATTCAGGTCAGACAGACACATCTTTTATGTCATCAAATTCCTTGAACTTGAAACAGACAAAAATCAATTCATAAAGTTGAAGGTCAGATCATTTAAACTCCACTTTCTACAGCAGCGCATAATTTACCAGTCTGTCCTGGGTTTTATATCACTGTGTATTGTTAACATCTGGAATAAATAATCTGAATGAGGTGCTATCACTAACTTTGCTCCATAAAAAGAGATGTAAGATTTTCAGCCTTTAATTTCTTTATGACTTCTAAATTTGTTTCCTGTGCATGAAGAATACAACACAGTAGGAATTACTGTTTTTTATACAGAGAACATTGCCCACTTTTTTTTTCCTTCTAGATTTCATAGATCCCCCAAGACATTAACAAAAAGGATCCATTTTAATTATTTTTTATTCATTCTAAACTAGGAATAGTGCTACTAAACTCTTAACTAAACTAAAACATCTAATTGTAATTAAAGATATACTGGACTGTTGATCATCAGCTGTTATTTGTTTGGTTTTTGCTGCCTCTAATTTCAGTTCTTTTCAAATTTACACATGCAGAAATTTAGCCTATATATGTAGTTCTGCCTTGCTACCTGCTCTTCCATATTTGACAGGGACCTTGCTTCATTTTCCCACTAGGTGTATATTGTATTGTGATCCATCTTCTATATTTCTCAGTTTATGGCAGTTAAAAAATAAAATGCCTGAAATGCCTCGGAGCTGGTAATTAGAAATCTCTCCAACCTTCTGGAGTGGGTTTCCACTTCTCCACCTTCAGTGCTGCACATTTTTCTGCAGCAAAATAAAAGAATAAATACCAACTGCAAATTCATTTAGTATTGTCTTTCCCAAATGTACAGAACTAAAAATGCAGTACATCATAGGGGACAGCATTTAGCTGGAGTGTCATAGATGCTGCTGTAGGGAAGAACCCTAATTCACAGAGAAAGCAGATGCAGAATAATCATACTGGAAGAAAAAAGATGTCTGGGAAACAGATACCATTTGCCACTGTATTTCTCCACAGTCCCGGTCTGTCTTGGTCTTTCTACTGATCTACTGGTTTTTTGCACCTTGTTGTCACAACCAACCATCTCCAGCTCCTTAGTGGCAGATACAGCAGGGAGCAAAGGGGAACACTTGCCCCTGTGAAGCCAACAGCCTTGTTGTTCTCCTAGATCGAAGGGGATATCCCACAAACTTCTCCTTGATACATTGAAAACAGTGCAGCACACAAAGCACTCTCTCAGATTAACATCAAACTCCATAATTTTAGAAAAATTAAGCCAAAATATTTTAAAACTTGTTTATTATTTATCCAAAGAAAATAATTTTTTTAAATCTTTATTTCTGTATTAAGGGTAGTTTAAAGGACCAAGATAATCTTGTGCAGCAACTGAAATAAATTCAGACATTACTTCGGAAGAATGGAAGGAGGTTTCATTCTTCTACCAATTGCCCTGACTTATTTTTCTTTCTTGAAATTATTTCTTTATATCTTATAATCATATATACAATTTGCAAATGTAAGTTTACAAATACTTTGCTATAATGTGGTTTTTTAGCATTCTCCATCTTACAATAGATTTTATTTGTGTTATTGAAACATAAATTGATATGATACTTTACTTCATTTACAAACTAGACAGGATAGGAACTGAAATTTGCACAAGCTTTACATTTGCTTTACTCTCGGATTCCCTTGTGTTCTTTTGTAATCTTCTGCTGCCACGCTAAAACTGGCAGACTGCTGATAAATTGTTCCATGAAGACTGACACTTGGAGGATAGCCAGTTCTTTGCCTTTAACAGCAAAACAATACATCAAACTCCTTTGATTTTTGGGAGAGAAAAACTAAACGTATTAAAAATAAATAAATAGCAAACATACAAACATTGCTGATTATACTATTGCTAATTAGGAGATAATTTACCTGCTACTCATGAGCCTGAACTAAAATTGTGATCAAAGCTCTGAGAAGTTTCAATTCTGTTTCTTTTCCAGCTATGTAATTTTATCTGTCATGGGCTAAACCAAAACCTTGGATCCAAATCTCCATCATCTTCGAGGGAGTTTGGAGCTAGTTCCAAAACTAGTATGTCTCAGGGCCACCTGTATTACCTGACTGAGTCAGGAATTTTATATTTCTGGGGGGAAAAAATCTCTCTGGAAGTTAAATAAGCACAAGAGAGATTTTCCCTGTCCATTCAATGCAGCAATTCTACTTGACCCTTTGTGGCAAATAAATACCTCACTGTCACTAACAGTTGGGAATAACAAATGGAAATTCTCTGTTCTCTGTGAAAATACATATCATGTCAGACGATAAAACCAGCAGAACAAACACAAATGTAGTAACTAATTTGCTGCCTTTTTCTGGGAAGTAATGATATGCAAAAAGGTAATGATTTATGAGTAAAGACTTTTACCATCACTCATTGATTTACTTGTTGTGCACATTTGACATTATAGTTGTTTAAAGTAGGTATGTATCCAGATCCTCTGCTTAGGTAAAGCAGTACAGCCAAGAACGGTCCAGCTCTTTATTTGAGGGAACATCATCACCTTTCCTTTGACAATATTAATATCACAAATTCAAAAATTTATTTTTCCTGAATATTTTCTGAAAATCATTTAAAATTCACTGATTCACTAGAGAATAAACATTCATTAGTTAGGAGCAGAGAGTAAACACTCAGGGGAAGAACAGAGTTAAAGTGAATTCATTGAAAAATTCATATGCATATTCATGACATTTCACCACAGTTTTCATTCTGATCTAATAGCGATGCCATTTCTCTGAAGAACTAATTTTACTCAGTAGATACATGTTTACATGTATAAAGGATCTCAGTTAAATATTTCATCCACTCTCCATCATTCTCTCCTAGGCAACTGATTCAATCATGCTATTCAAGAGTCCAAAGTCCTTATACAGCTCCTTTTCATGGTGGGTTTGCCTGGAAAACTCTTAGATAAATAAAAAGTTTTTCTGAAGCATACCTTGGGAACCTCAAATTACTTGTGGCAGACTACACCATTCTCATTCTGTCAAGTCCCAAGAAAACACATGAAGATTTAGGAGACTCACTGCTGGGGCAGTACCACTGCTTTCTGCCCGTTTTTTGTAGAGAAGTGAAAACACTGTCAGATTTCATTCACAACATCAGATTATGAGACTAGCCCATTTGTTATTAGAAGACCTTTTCTTGCCTAATTACAAATATTAATTCGTTACTGTTCCCAACTGGCAGAAATGCACCACACAGGGATGTGCACACTTGAGTCATAAATATTTGGCTGGTATGTAAAAGAGGAGGCAAGGAACACTGAACCTTGAGGATGTTGTCACACAGCCTCTCCCAGCTAGAGCTTTGAGAGACAAAGGTAAAACTATCTCATCACTGCAGTTATCAACCGCTGCCCACAGCCAGAAGCTAACCACCCTGGACAGGCATGGCCAGACCAATACCCAAGTTACAGGAGGACTTTCAAATTCAGAGGGACTCAATGAGTAGATAGATGTTCTTCAAGTAGAGCCTTGATACTAATCCTACTTACAATGTTGTAATTCAGATTTCCATTAAGTTAGTATGACCACACTGTTAGAAAAACATTGTCACTCTGTTAGAAGTGTGGGAAAAGCAAAACAGCAAAAAATCTGCAAAACACACACTTCCTTAACACATGGTCCCCAGAACAAACACAGAACGGGATGGAGATCCAGTGATTTTTGTTGCCGTGGCACCAAGGAGGAATGCGAAGCAAGGTGGAGGCTGTGCGGTCCCGTTCTTCCACTTTTCTCAAGGAACATTTGACATGACTATGCAGATTTATCTCCTGCTCTTCCCCTTCTCTCAAGGACTGCTTTGCAGTACTCTGCAGACCTTATCTCTCTTTCTTCCTCTTTTCCCACAAAAACAGCACACACCTTGCACCAAGGAATGTGCTGTGTCATTACTCAAGAAACAATGGCTTGACCACAGTCCCACCCACTCACACGTATGTACTTAAATAAATACTACCCTGAGTTTGTATCTAACTCGGAGTGACAGTAATCTGATACCAAATAAGAGGGATAGATCAATGGGTTTGTGCTCCTCGCTCACCCCACCCCCTCCCAGAAGGGACACCTTTTGGTAAGATTTGGGCCCTCGGCTACACCAAGTGATTACCCAGGAATTAAGTGTGTGTGATTGCAATTGGGGTTTTTTGTGTGTAGTGCTATATAGCCAACCTGCAGTTTGTGCATTTTTCGTAGGCAATCTCAAAGACTCTGTAGATGTTGCATAAGAATAAACTGTACTATTCATGAACCTGATTGCTTCTCTTGAATGCCACCAGACCCACAGCATACGGGCTGTTCATGCATCTGGTGTCAGGCCTATAGTCACGGCCCCAATTGACATACCTATTAAGAGATAAATCCAGCTGCCCCTGGCCCCTCTAATCTCTGAGGACTGGCTAGAATGCAAGGGGATTCATCTCTTACCAAATTAATTCATCACCTTAAATGAAACATTAAATTGGCATCACAGACAGGATTGCCATGGATAAACTGCTGCAGGAACATAATTGTGCACCATCCCAGGCAGGGATAGAACAGGCCCCGAAATTTTGGAAAGACAAGGATAAAGTAGTAGAATGACTAATACAGTGTGAGTCGACAAAAAGTAAAAATAGGAAAAGGTAAAGGAGTTATTTGTGCAGTCCTGGGGGCTTGTTTATCATGTATGAAACAGGAAATCAAAAGGCCACCCCCTACAGATTACAAATGTAGAATATCAAGCCATGGAATCAGAAAATAAGGTACTTAAAACATCACTGGCTTTCAAAAGGGAGACTTGGGGAAAAATGGTAAAATGAATAGATATACAATTCTGTAAAGAAATGCTTCCTAAGAGCCAGTCTAAACCTTCCCTGGCGCAACTTGAGGCCATTCCCTCTTGTCCTATCGCTTGTTACTTCCTTAAACCACACATACCATACCCTAGTCCCCTGCTGAATTAACTAAATTACAAGAAAAATATCCCAGACACCCAGATGAAAGGGAAACAGAGTATGTATGGTGAGTTTTCCTCACAGGTAGAGATCAGGTCTTGTTAAGTGAGAAAGAGGCAGAAGGTTATTGGGGACCTGGAGTTTTCCTAACTATCACTCCAGGTGACTACAATTACTCAATAACTATTTGAGCTGCTTATTGGGCTGGAGGCATAGACCCACAGGAGAGAGGAGATCCTCTCATGATTACAACTTCAGGATTTTCAGATCTAGAACCCTCTGTGCAAGAGGCAGCATGCATACAAGCAATGTATGAAAGGGATGTATTACGTCGATCCCAAATGCTGGCTCCTACTGATCTGGCCAGATTGACCCCTCTCATTTGTGGCCTTCCAGATAGTCTAAAAAGATATGTATCAAATGTCCAAGATCATATTCATGTGCACCATGCTGCAGCAGCATCCCAGCCACCTAGAGAGGCAAATTCACATACCTACCTGGAGTGAATTCATTCAGGAATTGGTGAATTACGGGTGCCACATGAGGTGGATTGGACCGACCTCTGGAAAACCACCTGAAATTCCCTGGTGAGTCCATCAAATTCAGGCTGACACACATAGACCAGAATCTAAAAAGCGATTTGATCCAGATCGAAATACCTTATGGTGACAAGCTCTAGCCTTAGCAGCATCACGCCAGCTTTTGAATGGTATGACTACAGCCGACCTCCAAGTTTTGGTCCAATTATTAGAACAAAAACCAGAACAAAATAAACCTAGTCATCTGGCTGGACACAAGTCCACATCTGCCGGATCTGTACCTTCAGCCCCGCAGCAGGACTTGATTGATTTAAAAGATCCCCCAACAAAGAACTTGCTTTCCCGGGAAGGACAGTGAGCCACCCTCCCCGGTGTGTTTTAGCTTTACAGTGGCTCTTGAATAAATGTCGTGACCCAATTATCAGTATCCTGACTGGCCCAAAGAAAATTTGTATAGATTTTCTTATTGACACAGGCACACAGGTGTCAGCAATTAGTGAAGAAACTGCAGAATATTTAAATGTGAAACCTGGCCGTCGCAAAGTAGCTGTTACAGGAATTGATGGCATCATAAAGAGATGTCCGACTGCAAAAATTACTCTGTGGCTCCCTGGGGAAAAAAAGGTTGACCCGACTTGAAGTTCTGGTAGGAGCTGCCAGCAGTAACATATTAGGATTCAACCTATTGTATGGCAGAGTGTGGAAACTCCCTGATGGATCAGTATGGAGTTTCACTGGGCAAGGTGAACCTAAAAGTATCAATTTGTTAGAAATAGCTATAGCTCTGCCCCCATCAAAAATTACTAATGTTAAACAATACCCCCTGCCATCAGCTACACACTGCAGTATTGACGGGGTGGTTGCAGACCTAGAAAAAAGAGATATTATTACTCACACGCATTCTCCCTACAACTCTCCAGTGTGGCCAGTGAGAAAATCAAATGGACAGTGGTGACTCACAGTTGATTACAGATGACTGGATGCTAACACTGCCCCATTGACAACACCTGTGCCAAATATAGCAGAATTAGTGACCCAGCTACAGGGAGCATCTCATTCCTGGATGGCGACCCTAGATATTAAAGATATGTTTGTCATGATCCCACTTCGGGAACAAGATAAGGATCAGTTTGCATTTACTTGGAAAGGAATATAGTACACCTTTAATAGGTTACCTCAAGGATACAAACACTCCCCCACCATTGCTCACAATGCCTTGGCGAAAATTTTAGCAGACATTTCTCATCTGCCAAGTGTTTCAGTGTATCAATACATTGATGACATACTAATAGGATGAGAAAAACCTGAAGAAGTTAGGCATGCCATGGAAAATACACAAGAAAAATAGACAGCTTTAGGATTGCACATTCCACCATCCAAATGTCAGCATAAGAGGTAAAGTTCCTAGGAGTCTGGTGGATTCAAGGAGCTGCCTCTGTTCCCCTGGACACCCTAGAAAAAATAGAACATGGACAGAATCCAGCTAGTAAAAAGGAATTACAAGTTTTAGGGACTTCAGATTACTGGTGCAAACACATCCCTGGCTTTTCTATTATTGCCCATCCTTTGTACAACCTACTCAAAAAGGGCAGATCATGGGAGTGAACTGAACAACATGAGATTGCATTAGATTTACTGGTTCAAGAATTAAGACTTTTCCAGCAATTAGGCCCTGTACACCCAGTTGATTCAATCCATGTAGAATGGGGATTCAGTGAACATGGCTCCCATTGCAATCTATGGCAACGAGGACCAGAAAGACCATTGGAATTTAGCTCTCACTCCTTCAGTGATACTGAAACCAGGTATTCAGATCTCGAGAAGGATTTGTTACCACAAGTACGAGCCCTGAGTCGAGCAGAACAGATAAGAAGGGAACAAAGTGTAATTATCCGGGGACCTTTCCGTCTTCTAGATGTAATCCAAAAGGGTGCAGCGCCACCCACTGGCATTGGTCAGAAGCCAACAGTCCGTAAATGGTATGCTTATTTGGAAAGCATTAATGAAATCACGCCTACTACAGAAGGTAACATCAAAGTATCTAAACTCCAAAAAGATATAGACAGCAATCTGCTATTTCAAACCCCACCAAGCAGACCATCTCCCATTAGGGAGGCACCTCCATTAAGAGAGGGCAACAACCTTAAAGGGGTATGGTTCACTGATGCATCATCCTACAGATGAAATAATGAGTGGATTTATAAGGCAGTGGGACTGAACGTGGCTACAGGAGACAGGCTAAGTGGGACAGGCAAAGGGAGTTCACAAGTAGGAGAACTCAGGGCAGTCCTACTAGCAGCACAGCATTGTGCCAACCATATCTATACTGACTCATATACAGTCTTTAAAGGAACAACAAAGTGGATAGGTCACTGAGCAGTTAACAATTGGCAAGTGAACAGAGTCCTAGTCTGGCAAACTGACAGCTGGAAACAATTGTTAGAAATAGGAGAACAGCAAACATTACATATTGGATGGGTGAAAGGACGTGATCAATCAACATCAATAGCTGCTCGATTTAATCAACAAGTCGATAGCCTTACCCAGTTGTGACAAGTGGATATTGTGAATAATGATCATGAATGGGAACACTTGCTTGAGTGGCTACACATAAAACAAGGCCACACTGGACAAGCCAATCTATATCGGGAAGGTATAGCCCGAGGATGGCCTCTTTCTCTAAAATTATATGAGCAGATAGTAACTGTCTGTTCACACTGTTGTTTACAGTTCACCAAATATCATCTGGGTAAAACACCTGCCTTACACATCCGGGATGGGAAAACACTGTGGCACACCTGGCAAATAGATTACATAGGCTGTCTATGACCCTCAGATGGAAAAAATATATCCTGGTGGGAGTAGAAGTTATTTCAGGAATTACCATGGCCACAACTGTTACTGCTGCCAATGGAGAAAACATAGTCCATAGTCTGAGAGAATGGTTTAGTACCTTGCCACTTCCAGAGAAGATTCAAAGTGATAATGGAACCCACTTTCCTGCTGCAACAGTACAAGAATGAGCAAAAGAAGAAGGTATCCACGGGTATTTCATACTCCATATTATCCCCTGGCCAATGGTATCATTGAGCGAACAAATGGCCTGGTCAAGCAATTTGCTAAAACCCATGAGACTGGATGGCATTTACGACTCTCCAATGCCATCTATCAATTAAACAATAGATGGGGTGGAAATGGCTGTCCCAAGAAGAAAGCTTTTTGTGTTACTGCTACAACTATAGCACCACAAGTGCATAAGAAACCTGGAGAATATCCTATGGGTTTCTATGCAGGACAAGGTTAGTCAAGCTACCACAGATTGGAATGGTAGCAATGGTACTAATCACTCCAAAGAATCTTTGTGCTTGGGAAGCAAAGGATAGTTCTGGAAAAATCCATTGAATCAATACCAGATGGATAATGCCCTCTTTCTAACCTGTTGTGCGCCAGTTAGACAGAAGCTG